>NC_086283.1:11399999-11700322 GCF_021018805.1 Prinia subflava | reverse complement strand
GAGTGTGCTTTGAAAAATGGGGCAGTTCGTGAGCAGCGTGAAGTTTTGGAAGACCCATACAGGGTGAGCTCATCAAGGGAGGGTTAATGCCAAGGTGTAGCAAAAGGGGGCCAAGCCAGGAGCTGAGGCTGATATCCTCACTCACCAGGACCTCATTTCCCCACGGATATGTGAGCACAATGGGAAGAGACAGCTGCTTCAATAGCTCTTCCCATGGCCGGGGGACAGGCATTCCTGTACCACTGCTCAGGGGATCTGTATAGGGGGAAAGAAGGGTCACAAGTGGGGCCACTCTGGGCAGTTGAAAAATACTTGTGCACTCAAAAGTTAAAACCTTTGGAGAAGGCTCACAATCCTCTGCTTGTAAAGGGTGTGTTAAACTGCTGCATCTTGAAACTTTATTCTTCTTCCTGAACATCTGTGCCATTCATAAAAGGCTTTCAGTAAAGAAGGTCAAAGCTGCTTTGAACACAACCAGGACCTTGTTTTACTGTTCCATTTCAAGTTTTCTCTGTTCAAAGTGAATGCACGGACAGTTGTGTCTAATCATAATTAATTGCATATTTTTAAGCACAGCATTACGTCTAATTGGCTTTGACTATAATGGGATTGCAGTAAAGGCAGAGGCTAATTAGGTGCCTTGTCGCACTCTATTTTCATGCACAAATAAATGCTGACAGTTTTAAAGATTGGGCTGATAAAGTTTAAGTTCCTATGTGTTGCCTACTAGATTGTATTTCTGCCCAACTGTGTCTTTGGTTATCAGGAGCAATAAAATAATTAAGATCCTTTTTCAGTGTTACCAAAGGTGATAACTCACTTGAGTGATGTTTTCATTCTGCTGATCTCCAGATGATATGCTTGAATTTTCATTGTAATTTGGTATGTGGAAGAAAAAAGATTTTGACAGTGCCAAAGAACTGAGTTCAGACAACTTTTGTTTTAAACAATTTTAAGTTTTAGGGAAAAGCAGAATGTTTTCTGATAAAGAAGCTACAGTGAGATCTTAAATGTTAGCCTTTCAATTTTTTTCATGTTTATTTTAAAATTTCTTCCTCTATACAAGAAATTTTTTGATCATTTAGAAAAGAGTGCAGAGACTTGCCATGTTGCTTTGGATGGAAGTGAAAAGATGCTCTTGCTCTTTCTCATGTCAAAATGAGGAACATAAAGAGGAGAAGTGGAAAAAAGTTATAATATTTGTGTGGACTCATTTGAAATCAAATTAAAGATAAGGAGTCTTTTCATCAAGTTGTGAAAGTTATCTGTCTCTTGGTAATAGGTGTTGAATGAGGGAAAGATGTTGCTTTTCAAAATTATGTATTGCCACCCCTGGCTGTGTCACACACAGAGCCGGATGGGAAATCTCTAGCAGGCAGGTTTTGGTAGCTGAGGAATCACATCTTCTGTGAGAAATGGCTGCTGGCCAGTGAGGACATCTGTGTGAGCAGATGCAAAGCTGTTGGCCTTGGTTCCTCTTGTGACATTTTGGAAAGGTCTGATTTAAGATTCCTGCTTTCGTTGTGGTAATCTGTAATTGTAGCAGCACCTTCTATATCAGTGTCTGTCAGTGTTTCACTGTTAACTCCCTTTGTTTTCCTGGCATTTGACTTGGCTGTAAGAATTCACTGTTGGCAAATATGTGACATAAGAAATCTGTGCTTATTAGTGATCGCATCCAAAGTGAATTTAATCACTCCCTTGCACCATACTCTAATAAGATGGTGCTTCAGTAGAGGAGGTTACTGGATGTGTACCTAGATGTATCCAGTAACAGCACATTGAATTCCTTTTTTACACAGTTCGCAGAATCAAGTTACACACAATTAGAATTCATATTGCAGATTTTAAGAAAAGGGCAGTTCTATACTACATTTTTTTTATAGGAAATGGAGGATAGGTTTTTCATATTGCTTTGCAAGTATCAGTGATGTACAGATGTTTCTGTACATCAAATAAACATAAAATTTGAGACTGTGAACACATCTTTGACGTGTTTCTTAGTGGCTATATTAATAAGAACAGTTTTATTTCTATCTTAGTCAGGTGTGAGGTGGAGTAATCAATAAAACAGCAGGGGTATGCCTTGCCCTTTTCTTGCAGTGTGTGGTCCATCTGACATCCTGTGAAATCAGGAGAACAGGTCAGGGGCGAGAGGGGGAGGCAGGTAGGAGATCCTTCTTTCTTTTCAGAAGAGTCCCTTCTGCCTCTCACTCAAGCACCTCAGAAATTCTCAAAAAGATAATGAGTTCTTACATTGTATGAAAATTTTTTGTGTTAGGATTTTTCTTAGAGCTAGAGACAAGCAGTACCAGTGTTTATTCTGCTCAGCAATGCTATTTTTTTCCTCTCACTTTTCCTTCATTATTCTAAAATCTGTAAAAAGCACAATTTATTCTTATTTTTGGAGCTCTGTAACTTATTTTGCTCTACTGAAACTCACTTTTTCTTTTTAAATTTAGTGTAAAAGTTTTAGAGGGACTAAAGTGCATGAGGAGCCTGAATTTAATTTTCAGAAGTGAGCTAAGAATCAGAGTGCCACATGATTCCCCCAAGTCAGAGAAATAGACTTAAAACTGCTGAGTTTCTTTTATTCCCTTTTGCAAACAATTTGACTTTTCCTTCCACTGACTTTCTTTGATGAACCAAGAGTTCTGGGTTTTTTGTAGGGGCTTGTTAGCTTGGAGTCCATTTTTGTGTTCCACTTGATAGCAATTTATTGTTTTATTGCTCTGTCTGCTGGGTTAAACTTACTCATTACTTTGACTCAAAGGCACCATGCAAACAAAATCTAATCTAATCTAATATTCTACTCTAATGGATTTCTTACTGTCTCTCTTGGCAATCCTATTGTTCCCATCTTTTCAGCTCAGGCAATGACATCAAGGTGGCTGATGCCCAGGAGGGTTTGTCTCCTTTGCCTCACTCCTATGTGCAATGTCAGAGAAGGGTAGAAGTCATCGCTGGCTTCTCGGAGAAAGTAATTTGTAACGTGCATTTGGTTACTTTTCAGATCCAGAAGTCCGTAACCCATGATAGATTATTATTTGAAGTAATAAGCTTACTGTGGCTAGACCCTGCCCCAGTAATATAAAAATATGCCACAGACAATGTTTGACATGATCCTATGCAGCATCTCTCGGTCGTGTAGCTAATACTTACAAATTGTGTTTCTCTCTTAAATGTGTAACTGTGGCTCTTGTTTCCTACATCTTCATTGCCTTTGCTGCTGGTGCTCTTTAGATTCTTGTTTCATTCAAGTAAGGAGCAAATCACCTGAAATTTTGCTGTATTTAAATTTTCTAATCTTTTTTTCTTTTTATTTCCTTGTTTTAACTGAGTTTACTTCTTCTCTTCTGAAAAATACTCATTGCACATAATAGCCAGTGTTGTTTTCCTGAGCAAATAACAGAATATTTTATTTTTCTGTGACTTAAATGCCTTATATTAAAAACGTTTTTCTTTATTTTTGGATCTTCTTCCTGCAAATCAGTCAGGAAGACTGATTCTGTTCCTTACACATTACAAACCCCCCTCAGAGTGCTGAGAACTTAATGCACAGCAGTCTCAATAAAATGCAGCCACCCTTTCCATGCCCTCCAATCCTTCCTTCCATAGCATTCAGGCATTTGACCTTCATCAAAGAAGGACATTTATCACCAGCACCATCTAGCCATCTGTTAGTATACTTGCCCTCCCTGGTGCACGTTCCTGTAAACGGAAGCATTATGGATCACTTCAGGCTTATAACCCAAGTAAACATCTATGAAGGGTGTTGGAGATAATTCAAGGACTCATACACAGAAGTGTTGCAGTTTATAATACCGTTAAAACAGGAATCACAAATCACTCTTGATAATACTTTATGTTTGGTATCTCAAAAGTGTTTCTTCCTTCAGGTCTCTACGGTGGTGCAAATATCAGTGCCTTGTTCCCGCACTCAAGGCAGACCTTGTGTAGCACTGAAGCTTGCACTGTATGGGTTTCCAAAGTCTTATCACACTAATGACCACGGGCAGAGAACTGGGGTGTTTGCCAGTGGGGTTTAGGCTGTGAAATGTTGCAAAGGTACGTGCACAGGTCTGAGGCAGAGCCTCCTTTGTGTGTGTAGGAGCTGGTCTGCAGCAGCCCCAGTGTGTCCATTTGTGAAGGGCAGATTTGCCTGGTAGGGAGCAAAGTTTAAGACAATATTCAACAGCACATTTTTCACTTTGGTGCCTTTTCCTGATTCATTCTTTCCAATCCGCAGCACCGATGGCTACTGCTTCACCATAATTGAAGAAGATGAGTCCGGTGGACATTTAGTCACCAAAGGATGTCTTGGATTAGAGGGCTCAGACTTCCAGTGTCGGGTAAGGAAGCATTTTCTGCCACTTGCATTTTTGATTCAATTTCAATTTTCAATTTAAGTGCAGTTTTCAATTAAAGTGCAGCCAGCAGACATTGCTGTGTCCATGTTTGTCACTTCTGTTCACTTGGCAGATACTTGATCTGCATTGATTACTGAGGGAAGTGCATTTGCATCCCCAAAAGATGATACTATAGTTCTTCCTAATAGTAACAACTCATGTTTTCGGTTTTGGCACTGCTGCTACTAGTAACATGCCCACTCAGAGGAAGTTTGGATTTAGAGAACTGCAGTCTTAACTCCTCAAATATCTATGCTAGCTAAAGTTAGTTAGGATACTATTTAATGGATTGCAGCAACATCTATATCTTACATGCAGTTGCATTTTGGTTTGGGATTTTTGGTATCAGATACTCCCTTCAAGTGCAGTGATCACCTGCTGGAAAACAAGCATCAGTGCAGGAATGGAAGGGGTGTGGAAATTGCAGCAAGGTGGTTCTAAGGTGGTTGCCTTTCTCATGTTAACCTTAAATGGTTTTAGATGAGTACAGAAATGGTCTAATCGTGATTAATGGAAGGTATTTTATTCAGCTTCCCAGGAGACCAGAAGCTGCAGCTGAGTTAGTCCATGCAGCAATTCCTGTATTATCCTGGCTAACCTATTTTGGATACTCATATTAACTAATTTTCGGTCTAACTGCTGGATGTATGTGACTTTCACACTTCTGTATTGCACCGTTAGAGAAAGTCAGTCCCTTCTGCAGCATTAAGGCAACAACAGGAGTAAGTTAGGAATGAATTAATGTCTTAATTACCTGGATGAAATATTTCTGGATAAGCAGGTTGGCAGAAATACTTACTCCACACATCCTAGAAATCCATAGGGGATTGCAATCCAGCTATCAAGTACGTCTTTTGAGTGCCAGAATGACCATGTATATTTACAACAGGGGTAATAACTTGTTTTCTATCTAAATTGCTCGTTGCAGGACACTCCTATTCCACACCAAAGAAGATCTATTGAATGTTGCACAGGCCAAGATTACTGCAACAGACACCTTCACCCTACGCTGCCACCAGTGAAGAATCGAGGTAGGAGGAAGAAAATACGGTCCTAAGCTGATCTTTTCCTGCTGTTAGTCCTTGTGCCTTAGGGGAAAATGGAGCACAGACTGAAGCACCTCTTATGCAAAAGTGTGTGATCAGAGAGATAAATGGCATTAAACAGTGTTTCTCCATTCCTGTAGGTTGTGTGTGGAGCGGTGCAGATGCTTGCTGTTATTTGTTGCATACATGCAGCGAACACAAGATGCATTAGAACTGCATGATGCTGTCCTAGTGCAGATCTGCTGAGCTATCAGAGATCATCTCAAAGACCTAGGCTGGTCATGGCAGAGGATGACTCTTGCTGTATATTTTTTAGCCTGATAATAAAGTGGAATTCTCTCTCCAGTCCCTCTAACTGCATTACTGTCATTCATAACTCCATACACAAATTGGTCAGTTCACGTTGTCATAAGTCTGTAAGTTTGTATTTGCAAGACATGATCATCCAGCACTAGAACAATAATGACTCCCTAAAGTGTATTTTTTATGTGAAAAATGTAGCTGAAAATAGAATCTAGGGTAAGAATTCACACACTTCAAAAAAAATATTTGAGAGCAAATGGACATGTAGTAACTTAGTAGATGCTGAGGCAAGGTTTCAGCCTCGGTATTTGTTTGTTTAAACATCACTTTCTGAGAGCTAGTAAAACTGTTTTTGTCTGGGTGTTCAGAATACATTTTCTAGACATGTATTCCTAGTAAGTGTAAATTCATCCATAATAAACTCTTGGCATTGGCAGGAATTGTGGTGGTCAGCATCAAGTCAGTTCAGAGTTGCAGAAGAATTTATAATCGTGGCATTCTGTGTTGAAGATGCAGATCAGTGCACAGATGCACTTTTAATTTCACCAACAGCAGATACTTATGCATGCTCAGAGAAAGCCTTCACTCATGTAAGCTGTTCCCTTCAGGTCTGTGAAATTCTGCACAGATGGTCTGCAGAGTCAGGCCTTTGGAGAGTAATGTGTAAATACTTCACTGTTTACTAGCAAGGCATTAAGGCAGTGAAAACTCATAAAATTCTGACTTCCAACAGAAGAGTTATGTACTACTTTGTTGGTTTATTTAATTTTAAAAAGTTCTTTGGACTGAGAGAGAAGCTCCAAAAAGCAGTCAATATTTGTTCACACTTACTTAGTCTTTCATTAAATATCAGTTTGGAAAACGCTGCCATGATTTCTTCTTGCTACTGGCTGAGTTTGTTCTACATTAGGAGTACTTAAAAATACTGAATCAGTGCCTAACACTAGACGTCTAATCCATCTTACTAAGATTTTAGTAACTTGGCAGTGCTATGTGCTACTTATACAGAAAGCAATGAAACAAGCTTTTGGATCGATGTTGGGTTTGTTCTGTGTGTAAATATAGTATTGCTTGGGAACCATGGTGGCAGACCCTTGGAACACCAGAGAGAATATTTTTTAAAAGAAAAATTTCAGAGAGTTGGAGGAGGGTTCTAGCTGCTCTGTGTTGCAAAGTTGACTATTTTAGCATGACAGACAACAGGTGATGTCACTCAACATACTCAGAAGATTTTTTTTTTAAATAAGCTCTCACACTGCCAGCATCCTGACAGTGTTTTGTAGAAGTGCGTTTCAGGAATTGCTTCAATAAATGTGGCTGAACAGAACTGAAGTCATCACCTTTACTAAAGCCTTAAGTTAATATGTCATTCTTGGTGCTGGGCCTGTTTTAATTTGTCGCTGATATTTCCTAGTATGAAACCTTTGAAAAAAAAGCCATAGCTTGAACCACAGACCCTCACTGCAAACAGGTACAAATACTGTGTACAAATACACGCTACTGCCAGTGCCCAGTACTGTGGCTGTGATCATTGTTTCTACTGGAAGCATTTAGATTCGACTGTTATTGTCTGAGTTGTTGAATTGTATATGAAATTTAACAGAACCTGTAAGTACGAAAAAGAGAGGTGAACTTCTTGTAATAACCTTCCAGCCTTCAGGGTTCCATGAAAAATATGTATGCTCCTCAGCATCTAAAAAACAAACAGATATTTGGCTTCTGATGAACTCACACCTGAGGTGATACCTCATGGGAAACAAAGTCTAGGGAGAGCATGCAGCTACAGGTCAGAGGCTGTTGAGCTAAAAGTTGACCTATGCACCAAGGTAATAGCTACAAAGGCAAGTGACTTGTCTTCTCTTAAGTGCTTTTCCAGGCCTGGCATGAGCTGCAAGGCAAGATTTATTCCACACCCTAACCTTCTCCTCTCTCCCCCTGGATAGGAGGACCACGTACATGAAAGTGAGAGCTAGAAAAATTAACACTGGTCAAAGCAAGACTTGTTAAGTAAGATGAAAGAAACAACAGCTAAGCCTAAGTTTTGAGCTCGTCTTGGTACAGAACTACCAGGATAAAATATCCCAGGGAAACCATTAAATCCTTGCGCCAGCTAGACATCTGTCTTATTAAGGAAATGAAAATCATAATTGGGTCTGATATAACACCTCTGCTTTAAACAATAAAGATATTCCTGGAAATCCCAGCAAAAGCACAGGCTGAGACCAGTCAAAAGGAGAAATATGTCTTTACTGATTTAGAGCCCATATAAGCAGAAGTGGTGGTGCCACCGTGTCTGGCTCCCTGCCTGTATGGCTAGTGATGAATGGGCAAGGGAATGATTGGAGGAATGATGGGGTTTGATGTGTGCGCACAGTCTCCACGCCTCAGATTTCACTGCCGTTTTTACTTGGATAACTGTAACATTCTGAGCTGGAGGGACCTGGGGTGGGAGGAGAACCTCCTCTCCCTTTGATATGCTGACTTCTGAACCTTCTGGGTGGCATTTTCAATGCACTCCTCAGCGTGGTCCCACTGATGACAGTGAGTGAAAGGAGTGGTGGAGGAGGGGGAAATTGCAGGAGAATAACAGAGAGGCAGCTTGGTTTCACCGAGCTCCCTGCTGTCACCAGCCTGCGCCACTGTTTTCCTACAACATGGAATTGTTAATGTGCTGTTTGCTGGGCTTCACTGTTACCAGCCAGCCAAGGTATGTGAAGAAGCTTCCCAAACCTACCGTGTGTTTGTTTTGCACTTCCCAAGCCGTGCTCCTGGTAATCGCTCACCGCTGCCTCTGTGGAAACTGCTGCTTATTCTCATAACCCTGCTGCTTGGCACCTTGTAGGTCCAAGTAACACAGCAGTAAAAAGCACAGCACTGGACTTCTTAGAGGACAGAGTACTTCCATCACGTACACTGGCACTGACCGGGACCCACCACAGTGTTCACCACAAGTCCCTAGGCAGACTCACAGCTGAGCTGCCCCGTCCCTCCTCCTGGACAAATAGTGCAGGGAAGGGAGGTTTGTCCTGTGGCTGTGTGTGGAACAGCTTGGGCTGGAGGAGCAGGAGAAGAAATTCAGCATGGCTAAGTGCAGGAGAACAAACAGACATTGCTGGTCTAAGGATGGGGGCTTGCATTTGATCTTCTGTTGTCCACACACACACCAGGAGGTTTATGAAGTCCTCAAATCAGCAAGCAAGTGAAATCCTGCCAAAATCCTTTAAAAACACAGGAAGTGTTTGAAAGGTGGGACAGTAGCTCATTTACCATCAGTATTGCCTCTCAAATAGCCAAATAAATAGAAAGGCATACGGAAGTTACTCTCCCCTCCTGTGAGAGCCAGTTGCCCACCTGTGCTGTGCACAGTGAACCACTTCTGAAGCTGTCCCACTGTTGGCATGGGGTTCACCACCAACCACAAGAGGGTCAGCTCTGCATCTAGTCTAAGTCTTGTCAGCTGCTCCCAGTAAGAAGATCAGGACGCATTCCTTTATGTCTTTCATGCTTTCCTTAAGCTTGCTTCACATCATTTGGGTACCCAAAGAATTTTGCAGTGTTGGAGGCAAAAGTTCATCTGAGAGCTACACACCACTTCTAAAACGCCTTTTGGCCTCTGGGAAAATCAAACTGCATTTATTTACTTTTCTGAATGGCAGAAGCCCATTAGGAACGTTGAGCATAACGTTTGGATCACTTAAACCCTAAAAATTATGAGAATTTGATCCAAGATTTCAGCATGTTTATCATCCCTATCCAAATGCACATACTTGTTCACGCGCAGACAGCGTGAACAACTTCATGGGCAATACTGTGTCTGCAAAGATGCACAGATTTCCATGGCTTTTAACATCTAGCAGACACAAGTGGAAGATGTGAATTGTTCGCTCTGCATCTGACAACGGCTTTCATTACTGCTAAGCACAGAAGCCCAGCTTCCATCATGTCAGCTCTGTGAAGTGGGAGAACCCTTGCTGTGAATGGTCATCCGGGTTTCTCTCAGGTGCAGAACGCCGCTTTATGGTCTCTGTGCTCTGCTTATTCATCTGATGGGCTGTGACATCTGAAACTGTTACAACCCACACAATTTAGAGGGAGGTGGTGGCTGACACAGGCTGCTTACAAAGCACAAACCAGGGCCCTCAGCCCTGCCGACCTGCCTCCACGAGAGCTCTGGATTCCCCGGTGGGCTCTTGGTTTCAACCCACAGCCCACTTGGAGTGGCAAGCCAGGGATAAATCTGCTGTGGCAGGTAAAAGGATGGGCTTGAGTGTTTTCCTGATAGACATCAGTGTCAGTGTCCCCTTTCAAAGGCATCAGCCATGTCCTGAGTGTTTACATTATTAGTGCTCCCAGGGCAGGTTAAAACGTGACCAGTGTGATCAGGAGGTGTGTTGGTAGGTAATCTCTGCTTGTAGTGGAAAGGGGAAGGAAAGAAACTGTTTGGGAGAAAAAAAAAGAAAGAGAGAAACTGGATCTTTAAAATAAAAGAGTCTGAGGGTAAACTAAGAGTCCCTTAGGAATCTCCTGGTCTCATTACCCTTGTAAATCTGAAACATAATAACGTCGTTCCAGGACCAGTCAATGAGGATAGATTTCTTTTGTTCTCCGATGTATCAGGCATTGGAGTGAAGGATGCAAGACAGCAAGGCTGGAAGAGTTTCAGAAAACATGGCTCTCATTTGCATTATCCCGTTACTGTAAGGGTGGTTTGTGTATGTATATGCCAAAATACTATAATTTTGAGAATTTGGGTGGCAAGGGGAGGTTAAAAAAGAATAAAGCTGGATGTCTTTGTTTTTCAGCAAAGAAGTGTGCATGAAGGTTAGATGTGTTTGCCTGAGCTGAGAATAAAAATCTGGAAATTAATGTTACACATAAGGTAGAATATGAGTCTCCCATACAAAGGTTGTCTGAAACATTTTAATAGTTTTTCTGCAACAGCAGAAACTTTTCTACTTGACACGTTTTATTTTCAAAGTGTTTTGCAGAAAAACTGCTGGAAGGATAGTTTTGCCCACCAGCATAGGAAGCCCTTGCTGGCACACTGGGCTGCTATAGAGCAAATGGAGAAGAAAATTCCTGCTCAGGTGTTTAATACAGGATCTAAGAGACAAATTGTTCTGTAATGACAGAAAGATGCTTTCAAGGCCTCTTGTGGCCTGCCCTCTTGTGTCTTTTGTGTCTTCCCTTCTAGGATAAATGCAGTTTGGTGATTTTGTTGTTTGTTTTTTTTTAATATTAACTACTTAATAGGATGCTACTTAATGTGAGTGTTTAAAAGAGGCAGTAATTTTTGCATGTCCTGGCTGATCACTCAGGTTAAGACCCAGAGCTACAGGTCTTGATTGATTTTTCATTCAGAGACAAACAGGGAATTGCAAATCAAGGTGATGTTTTGCCTGAGTAAGGACTGAGAAAACAAATAGGCCTTTGGAAGTGTCAGTTCTGTCCTGATCAGTGAGGGTCAAAGAGGAAGCCCACAAAATGCCTGGGGAATACGGGGGTATCCTGTACAGCAATTACAAAAAAAGAATGGAAATTACCTTGTGCTCAATGCACTTCTGACATTGACTTCATACCATCTCCCTTCCTAAATTTTCCTTTCTCATTTTTTAACTGCAGACTTTGCTGAAGGAAACATTCACCACAAGGCCCTGCTGATCTCAGTGACTGTTTGCAGCATCCTTCTGGTGCTTATCATCATATTCTGCTACTTCAGGTAAATAAGGAATATTTTACCAGCTTCTTAATGTTCCTCCCAACATTTATCTTCTAATAAATTTAGGAATTTGAAAAAATGGAAGTGGACCTTAAAGGAAAGAAGTAAGAAACTGTAATTTTATCATAAGAAAAAAATGTGTATTTTATTCACGCTATTTACAGGTATACCTGTGTGATGCATTTCATACAGAATCTTCCACTCAACATCCTAAAAAGCCATTCAGGTTGAAGCATGGATTGTTCTTTATTGAGAAGGCCAAAGGACAAATTTTATAGGGAAATCTTTATAAGGGAACTATATCTAAGACTTCTAAGTTTGTTTATGTGATGAAGTGCTGATCATAAAAAAAGAAGACAGTACAGGAATGCCAACAAATGTGTCTAGAATGTTATCATAATCTACATACATTATATTTGAATAATTTAAACATCCCCATTCCATGACCTTACCTCCTCTGGCTCCTAGAAATGCACTGCAGACAGTAAAATAAAGTTACTTACCTGTTTGGAGTTTTAGACATATTTAAGTTTCTAAAAGGAAAACATTTGGTTGCTTTGCAAATTTACCCCAGACTGCATGGCCTTTGAGTGTTATGTGCAGAATTTTGATGCTGAAAACAGTTGCTAAAAATAAAATATTTTGGCCAGCAAGTCGACTGTATTCCTCAGGGAAGCAGAGAAAGCTGTTAGTCTACAAATGAAGGAAATGTGAAAGACTTGTGCATTATTCATTGCACATGTGTTCATTGTATTCAAGACGCATTTCATTTTCATGTAAAACATCAGATACAAACGCCAAGACACGAGGCCCCACTACAGCATCGGGCTGGAGCAGGATGAGACCTACATTCCCGCTGGAGAGACCCTGAAGGATTTGATCGAGCAGTCCCAGAGCTCAGGGAGCGGTTCTGGGCTCCCTCTCCTGGTAAGGAAGGAATACTATTTTTATGCTCATTTCAGAGGCACAGAAAATACATTTACATGTCCTCAGTTGTTGTTTTAGGTTTGTTGGGCTTTTTTTTTTCTTGTTTTTTCTATCTACCAGAAATGACAAGGATTTAAATTAGAGAACAGCTGCTTTAGAAGCAGGGGACTTTTTCATGTGAGCTAAGCCAAAAAAGGTTAGGGTTATTTTTCTGCCTCAGTTAATTTCTTATTTGAAATACCATAGGGTAAGTACAGGCTAAGAGAGCTCATGGAAGTACATCAGGATTTACTCCAGCGTACAGTACAGCACCTGGCCCACTGATCTTGTTTTCTTCCTTTATATGTGCAAGACACAGTAGAGTTTCAAACACTGACACATCACCTTTTTCGAAAGGGAACTCTAACTTGTCAAACTTGGAACCTTTTTATTTGTAGACTTCACTTTGCATTCAGAACTCAAGGGGGATATTTTTATTCTTGTAGTATGGCAATCTCAAAGGTTAAAGGCACAGGGATGGAGTTTGTGATTATTTCTGAACAGACTCCAAGAATACTAAGCCTGCTGAAAAGGCAGCACATTCTGTGGCAATACAGTTCTGTTCACCAGGGGGTTTTGTTCTGAGTAATAATCACTGGTAGAAAGGAATTGGTCAAAAACTAGGTTACTTATTTAAAATATGTGGCTCTGAAAAATTGGAATAGATTTCATTTTCTTTTTTTGGAGCGGAAATGTCCCTCCTGATTTTAAACGCATTAGTTTGTAGTGATGCTACTACTATAGGTGTTATCCAGTTTCCAAGTACCATGTATTATCTGTCTGGTTTTTGCCCACACATATTTTTTTAAACACTGTAAAGAAGACATTAAATGGGAAGTTTTATATTTCATTAAAAATGAAGCAACAGGCTGAGTTTGTTCTTGGCTTTAAGAAAGCTCTGTCCTTTCCCATACCAATGTCCTTCTAGCACTCATGGAAAGGGAGAGGTCTTGTGTGCCGTTTAGGACTGTTCCTAATGAGTTTCCAGTTGATTTAATTGTGAGGCATTCTTCCATTTTTTTTGCATTGAGTTTGGTGTGGGGTTTTTTTTGGGGTTTTGTTTTGTTTTGGGTTTTTTTGGGGTTTTTTTGGGGGGGCGGTTTTGGGGGGTTTTCTGGTTTGTTGTTGTTGTTTGTTTTTTGGTTTTGTTTTGGTTTGGTTTGGTTTGGTTTGGTTTTTTTTTGCATAACACCTGCCACATCAAGGTCTTCACTTGTTCCAATGACAGAAAAAATGTAATCATTTAGAGCAAATACAAGGAACTTGGTCATACTTTTCTGAGAGGATGTGTTTCCAGCCCATGTGGGTAGCAGGTGCCCTGGGGCACCTCACACCAGTGCATGGCTCAGTCCTTCATCCCAGGATCCCAAAAAAGCTGGAGGAATGCTGGTCATGACTGCATGTTCCTTATGCCTTCCTCTGTCCCAGTGAGCAGTTTGACGGAGAGATCTGTGGTCTCAGTGGTGTCCCCAGGTCTGCTCTTGTAGTGGATGGGAAAACCAACTCCTGCTGCTTAGCTGCTGTAAGGGCAAAGGTGACATCCCAGCTGGGGCATTGCTCAGCTGCTCTCAGAGCTATGCCACTGCTCCAAGAGGCAGAAACCATCCAGTCTTCTGTCAGTCCACTTCTTTCAAGCTTGGAGACTTTGCAGCAACAGGACCAAGTGTTTTTTCTCCAGGAACTCTTCCCCCCCATCTTCCCTTGCTTACAAAAAATGCATCCAATTTTTTTCATAAGTAGTGCTGTTGGGTGGAGGAGAAGAAAACGGATCTTACACTTGGCAATAAATGTTTGCCACATTTCCCAGACAGCTATAACCACTGTGAGTTCATCATAAATGCACAGAGTGATACCTCTGGGCCCATGCCTGAAACAAGTGTATAGAAGGTGCTTGGAAATAATGCTCTGGTCATCATTGTGCAAGGGCTTATTTTTAACCTTGCTTCTTACACAAAGACTGAAACATCCAGGGTTACAATTTCAGGAAAGTGAGATGCAGATTAATGCAAAATGTCACCTTACACTAACCAGTAATGTTTTTCTTCTGTATAGGACATTTATTCTAATGGCTACAAATATTATACCCCAAACAAGTATTAGCCAATAATTTATCAGTATGATGGCATTCAGCAAGCGTTCTTTCTCCTGACCTGTCTGTACCTCTGACAGAAGAGTTTGCTGCAGGTCAAATGCTGCCAAATGTTCTGTCTGAAGAGATTGCTGAACTATAATTTGGTCTCTACCTTCTCACACATTTTTTTCATAATTTGCCTTCCAATGAACTTTGCTTTTCAAGGGACTGCATCCAAACCATAGGTATGAATTCTCTGTTCAAAACACTAAATTTACAAAAGGTTAGTCTGTCTAAATTTTCATTTGCAGTAGCTGAACACGTTTAGCTGAATGCCAGGAAAGTAGAAATAGTTGGTAATTGGATTGTTTCCACTCCGGGAGATGAAAGAAAAGGTCATGTAACCTTACCTGGCTGCTTACAGAACTCGAGCAGCAAAACACACAGATTTAAAAATAAATAAGAAATCCACAGCCCCACTGAGTGTAAATAACTCACAGGAGCACATCATTCAGCATGCGTACGAAATCAGTTCAGCCAACAATTTTGATTAACCTATTTGTTTTAGAAATCATAATTAGTTTATAATTAAGAAGGAGCTGAATTCCTTAAAATAAAATACATTGTTCATAGGAAATCATTTGACCAGTTCTAGCAAGACAAAACCAGGTTAAAGCCTTTCACATAGTATTCTGCCGCCTGAAAACCCATACCAGAAATGTGTTTTTCATCTTCTTAATGTAATTTAATAAGGAACTTTTCATCATTAAGTATTGTAATTGCATGTACTTTATGATGCCATTATATATATTTACACAAATTAAGTTATTTGATATAACTGCATTATTGCTCAGGATGCATTTTTAAAATGGGCAAAATAGAAAGCAACAATGCTAAAATGACATTACAAAATGTTACAGCAAAATTCCAATGTAATATAACTATTGTTCAATCACTATATGAGCATATAAAAGATAAATCAATTTTAAAAATTAAGGCTAATCTCTATTGTTGGGTTTCATTGATGTTAATCAAAAAGAATGGCACTGAAGCTACCATCTTGAATGTCTAATAACACAGTGCAGGGCTGGATAAATGGAATTCTGTTTAAAGGACAGAAGAAGCAAACTCGGATATTTGAAATAGCTTTGCATAAATACCACTGTATGTTTTGCTCCTTAAAATTGTCCAATGTGAAAACCAGTGGTTTACTTAAAAAATGAATGATGATAGACCTGACCTGGTAGGTTCTGTCTTTGCATGCACATTCATAGTGCAGTGGGGTTGTGCCACTCCTGCCTGGCATTACCAAACTGATGGTTTCCACTGGACCTCCCAAGCATAACAGAGGAAGCAAATGATTTAAAAAATCAATTTTTGCTCATTTCTGTCAGCCAAGATTGCAAAAATATTTTGGATTTCATGAAATGAATATGATTTCATGGGGGTTCGGTTAGAGCAGTTAGATTCACTTGCTGCAATAAACAGCAGGTTTATTTGGAGGTTTGTATCTGGATGGTGGCAGAATGGAGCACGAGGCCATGCTTGTCCAGATTTTGCCAATTGCTTAGGAGATGAAAATCTCCTCCCATTGGTGGCAATATTCTTTCAAAACCTTACCAGATCCTACCAGACAGATACTCATTAGCTGTGGATTAAACTGGCAACACTGCAGCACAAGAGGGTGACATTTTAATGTGAGGCAGAGTCAACCACCAACACCAGTGATGTTGTGTTGCAGCATCCACTCGCATTTTTATTTGTGAGCTTCTAGAAAGACGTAATCTGCAGACATGCTCGAATCTGATGAGATTATTAGTCTCCGTTTGTCCAAGATCTTTTGTGGCTGTAAAAGCCTGTTAAGTCTAGAGGTAGTCTGTCATCCTTGTGAAGGGTATCTGCAATGCTGCCATGGACATTGAACTTGCGATACCCATGTTTAAAGCCTTAGCTCATGGTACAGCCACCGACAAAGACACTGGAAAGCTGTTTCACTCTCTTCTGGGCTGGCTGTGTGGGAAGCAGACACAGGAGGAGGGAGGTGAATGCATCCACTGAGCGGGGTGTAAGATCTGCCTTGGCATTTCACAGGTTCAGAGGACCATCGCAAAACAGATTCAAATGGTGAAGCAGATTGGAAAAGGTCGCTATGGAGAAGTCTGGATGGGAAAGTGGCGTGGCGAAAAGGTAGCAGTGAAAGTGTTTTTTACTACAGAGGAGGCCAGCTGGTTCAGAGAAACAGAAATCTACCAGACTGTCCTGATGAGACATGAAAATATTCTTGGTGAGTGAAGTGAAAGGGAATTATTTGATAATGAACAGGTTTTTATGATTAGCAATTTTGTATTTGCTGTTATCTGATGTCCTTTCTGATGTGCTTTGTTTCCTTCTGTGCTCTGCAATTAGCCACCTAGTGCTTTTCAAATGAAAGTTGTTTGAAGGATTACTGAAACATAAATAAAAGTTGAAAAATAATGGGGTTTGAGGGTTGTTATTCCAAACATGAAACATGTCTGTTTCAGCCACTGGTATATCCATATCTGGGCAGCTGAAAGTATATTAAAGGCTAGAGGTGAGGCACAGTTGCATGGAAGTAAGATGAAAGGAATTAAATACGTTACTAAAACAAAACTACTGAAATGGATGACAGTCCAGAGTTCTGAGCAGTCAAAAAAACCCCATGAGAAGTATTAATTTGAAATTACACTTTTTTTTTTCTTTTTGAAGGATTCATTGCTGCAGATATTAAAGGTACAGGATCTTGGACCCAGCTGTATCTTATCACTGACTACCATGAGAATGGCTCACTTTATGATTATCTAAAATCTACTACCTTGGACACAAAAGCCATGCTGAAACTGGCTTACTCCTCTGTCAGTGGCTTGTGCCACCTGCACACTGAAATCTTCAGTACTCAGGGCAAACCTGCTATTGCCCACCGTGACCTAAAGAGTAAGAATATCCTGGTGAAAAAGAACGGCACCTGCTGTATAGCAGATTTGGGCTTGGCTGTTAAATTTATCAGGTGAGTGGAAGTGAAGGGACTGAGAAGAAGTCAATAAATCAGGTGCAAAAGTTTCCTTCGTTGTTGACTGAATGTGCACCTGCAGTGTGTGTGCACACCTTCAGGGCTCTGCTCATCTGTGTGTGCGGTTACCTGTGTGGGAGAGAATGTCATGTCAACACCTCGTGCAAGTGTGTAAATAGTCACTTTTTGATTATTTGAGCACGTTAGCTGCATTTGCATAAAGGTTCAGTTTTCATCGCTCTGTCCTCCATAGCTACCCCGGTATTGCTGGCACACAATGAAAGGACATAACGCTGACAGGTGGAAGTCACATCACTGAGCTTGTCACTGAAGCATTCAGCTTGTCTGATCCCATGAAAATTCACTCTCTGCTTTAAGAGAGAAAAATCCTAATAATTTGCACGAGTTACTAACTAGGATTTATTGGAAAGGACCCCATTTGGGCTGCCTTTTGTTTCATTTCCTACAAATCAAATTGCCGAAGTACAGATTTGATTTTTGAAATGGCTTTTAAATTTGATTTTTAAAAATTGCTGTGCGTTTAAAAAACTTAGAAAGAGCAGACGAGTAGAACTTACTCACTCCTGGGATTCACAAGGAGACACTGCTCTCTGACAGCTCTGTTCAAAAGGAGCTTGAGCTCTCAGCAGTGGTCCTGGTGGCGGAGACACGTGTTCCAAAGTTTCTCATTTTTCTGTACACAGAAATGTGTCCAGAATACATAGACTGAAAGTTTCCATTTCAGAGGTCAGCTTTGAAACTGTGCACTCCCTGGAGTATTAAAAAAAAATTAGGAGTTCTGTACAGATCTTGAACTGAAATTATTCAGAGTGAAAGGAAAGGCAGTTTTTATGTGCTCTTACTGTTCACTTACCTACCAGTTTCCTTGGTGAGGCATTTCGTTTATGAGCCTGACCTTTCTTTAGGAGACAAGAAAGGAATATTTTTACTTGAGTAACAGAGACCTAGAAAACAACAACTTGAAAATACACTATTAAAAAGTTTTGGGGAAGAAATTCACCCTTTGCAGGTGTACTTTGCCTGGCAGATACAGAGCAGCACACTGCTTAGCTGGGAATGAAGAAGAGCTAGAAATTACCAAGTGCTGTTACAAAAGAAGGTGAAATACGGATTTTTCACACTCCAGATGGAATTTACGTTATGCACTTGGTGGATTTTCATACTGAATCCTTTCTCAGACAGCATTCTCATGCAACAACAGGAAATGGAAGATAGTTGGAAGGGGTGTGCTCTGCTGAAGCTAACTAATGATTCTAGTAAAATTCTTTGTGTTTCCATTTCATTTGAAATATTACAAGATAGTGCAGGTCACTGGATTTATGTTACGTTTTTGGAGGTGTACACTAGTGCCACCAGTGTACGTATGATTTAATGACTGTGTAGGTGACTGGTTGTACCACAGACTCAGCTTTTGTTCATATCAGTTGGTGAAAAAAAATACTGCTGTACAGGAAGAAAACTACAGAAATATAATTATTCTGTGAGCTCCTGTTGTATCCATCATATTTAAAATACATACATTTTGAAGGTGAGGAAGGGAAAACAGACCTTTTTAAGCAAACCAGAATATATGCCATATATTATACTTTTAAATATACTGAAACTCATGTAGCTGAATTTGAGTTAGTTAGAAAAACAAGAATCCATTTACATAATTAATGGGAATTTTTTCCCCGTATGTTGTCACTTCTGGTCAATCTGTGAGGTGTGATACATTTGCTTAGACGTTTTTATGCATTTATGTCTCTGTGTCTGCATATCTTATGTGTAAAGGTTGGGAGGGATCAAACATAATGCACGCAAAAAATAATAGTTAGATTCATCTTCCTTGCAGATCTGATTTGCTACAGCTAAGAGATACTGCCTCAGCTACTTAGTATCCCCCATTAATTGCTGAGACTGAAGCATTAGGCGGTGGAGTATGTTAAGAAAACGTCGTTTAATGAAGATTTGATTGTTATCACTAACATTAGAGCTCGGGCTAATGCTAATGAAATCTCACAAATGTTGCAGCATCCCTGTTGAGTCTTATCTCCATTGTGGTTCTGCATTTGAATGCTTAACATAGCCTCAGGCGGGTCATCCTTTTAAGGAGGGTTGCCTTCACACTAAGAGGCTTTTCTTGCAAGAATTGTTCCATTAAGATTATTCATTACTTTTGACCTTGTTTGAGAGTGGATGTGGTGTGGATTTACTGCTTCCTCCATCTAAATTGCTTTGTTTTCAAGCCACTTTACTGCATGTTTGATGCCCTTCTTTTCTCCTTCTTTTTCTTTAGTGATACAAATGAGGTAGACATCCCTCCAAATACCCGTGTAGGAACAAAACGTTATATGCCTCCTGAGGTGCTGGATGAAAGCTTGAATAGAAAGCACTTTCAGTCCTACATCATGGCTGATATGTACAGTTTCGGACTCATCCTTTGGGAGATAGCAAGGAGATGTGTTTCAGGAGGTAAAGAGTTGGGAGATCACTTCTAATTGTGTCAGTGAACCTCGAACCTTCCATTACACGTTTTTCTCTGAGTAACTGTTTTTAGAGTAATAAACAAGTGTGGGTAAACCATACAGGTAACTCTCTTAATATGTGTTCTCTTGTTGAAATTTATTTTAAAGCATCAGTCAGTGCTGTTTCAACAGGAGAGATTTTTGACTGTATTTTAATGGCACATTTGAAGGCAGTGGATGCCTGCACTGAGGAAGTGTGGAATTAATTTGGGGACCTTTTCTAAATGCATCACGTTTCTGCTGAACTGGGGGTGTTAAGCTAGTTTAGCTGAAAGAAAATAGTGACTTCTTAGTTCAGTTAAGAATTAAATGAAAAGAGTAGGACAAACAATTTGGGATTTGCTGTGCTACTCTTTGAAATAAATAATCTGTTTACAAGACAAGTAGCAGAACAACAGAGGGAAGTGGCACTGTCATACCAGTGATGTGCTTCATTTCCCTCTTTCTGCATGTAGAGCTCAGTGTAGTGCAGAAGTGATGGGTGTTGTTATGTCTCTTTTGCCACTAAGAAGGTTAAAGGCACAGAAATGACTTGGGAGCAGTTCTGTGCCAGTTTGGTGGTAAGAGTAGAGCATGTCTCTCTTGGGGCTCTGCTACCTTCAGCATGCCTTATGGGTCTTTAAATCCTGCAGTATTGTGCTGAATGCTAACCCTGGAGGAGCTGAATGTTGCCAATGAGCACCAAGATCCCCGTGTTTAAAAGCTGGTGACATGTATTGCAATGTTGTGAGGTGAAATCTGTAATATTTTTTGTCATTGTTGCTATGCACAAAGAATGGTACCTTGCCATGTTCTGAAAAGGCACAGAAATACCCTCTAGTATTTTCCAGGTCCACCGATAAGAAGGAGACCTAACTCAACGTTAATTCTCTCTCAAATTACTCTTGATACAAACCCTATGCTAATAGCTCTTTCTGTGACAACTTACTGGAGATTGCTGGACTGGACAGCAGTGGTAGAAACTGTCTGGCCTGGCAAGTTACTATACTTCTGGATTAAGAAACCTGGCCAGTGTTTACACAGCAACGGTTACACTGAAACTTGACTGTGTAATAAATTTGTGCAGGCAAGTCCTTTTTAGGGGAAGTATACCCAACCCTTAGACAGTATGGCAAATCTGTTATAAAATGAGAGGGGAAGAGGGGAGTGGAAGTTTTTTTCTGCAAGTGACAGGCAACTAACTGACTAATTGCTTCTTTCAGGAATAGTTGAGGAATACCAGCTTCCATACCATGACCTCGTGCCCAGCGACCCCTCCTATGAGGACATGAGGGAGATCGTGTGCATCAAGAGACTACGCCCCTCATTTCCCAACAGATGGAGCAGTGATGAGGTACCTATCATCCCTCTTAACATGCAGTCTGTGTTTTTAATCGGAGTTAGTGAGATTGACCCAATTCTGCATCATTTCGAGGGAGGAGGATATTTACCATTGATGCTGCTGCTTGAGAATAGCAGCATGCAGATAAATATTCTGCGGGGAGATGAAAGGTTTAGGTGGCAGGAGCTTTGTGAATGTGAGGGGAAAAAACAACCTCTCTGGGCTGTTCGAGGTTCTGTGCAACAGCCAGTGTGAGAAGATCTAATCAAAACTCACCTGCCTCATGCTCTCCCTAGCCAAATCCCTCTGAGCCTTCAGACTTGGGCTGGAAACACTGGAGGAAGGAGTATCAGTTCCCAAAAGGGCTTTTGTGTGGTGGCACTCAGTGTTTGGTCTGCTACCACACGTGTCAAGGACTGGGGAGGCTTATTGCAATAGCTGCTCTTGATTAATTGGTTAGCATCCTTGGTAATCCCACCCCAGGCATTCCAGCAATAAAAGGTCAATTTGCTACTACATAGTGCTTGTGTATTACCAAAATGCATTTATAAAAACCTACGTTAATCTACATGAAACATGTTTGGCTGGTCTGGGCAGTGCTGGTGGTGTTTATGTGTAATGCCTTTCAGGGTCTGCACTGCCCTTAGAAAAGACCTCTTCCCATCAGTTTTTCCGCATTGCCAACAACTGCAGTCTCCTCTTCCACTGACCCCGGTGTGACTTCTCTTCCCCTTCTCTCCGCAGTGCCTACGGCAGATGGGGAAGCTGATGATGGAGTGCTGGGCTCACAGCCCTAGCTCCCGGCTCACAGCTCTGCGTGTCAAGAAAACACTTGCCAAAATGTCAGAGTCCCAGGACATTAAACTCTGACTCTGCCAGAGCGAAGGCCCCTGAAAGTGGACTTTGTTGTGCAAGCAGAAGTCCTGAAGATGTATCACAAGTCTTTGCTTAGTACCTTGAATGGAGGACTCATGCTTAAGAGCAGCTGTGAGTTTTTGAGGAGACTAATCCATTGCAAAAATCACCCAAACTTTGACATGCAAGATTGAAGAGGCTTTTCTGCCCTTGTTTACATGGGGAAATACAGTTTTAGTAACTGGTTTAAGATTATGCATGTTGCTTTCCATGAAAGCCACTTATTATTTTATTATTATTATTGTTATTATTATTATTTTGATTGTTTAAAAAGACACTGCTTTAAATTTTATGAAAATAAGACTTTTGGGTTAGAAGTAAAAAATACGTATATTGTTACATTTGTTACATTTAAAAAATGGAGGAAACTGCTGAAAATGAAAGCAAACCAACTTTTTTGTTTCCAAAAAGACTATTGCACTCCAGCATTTAAAAACAAAAAGGTGAGTGGGTCTGTGTAGCTCAGAGGAGCTGTAATGCAGCCTGTCTTAAAAGCCACCTATTTGTGGGGATAATGTTCCAAACACTGCATGTGCAAGTGATTCTCACAGTACAGAGATGGAGCCGATTACATCCCTGCCATCCCTGTTGGTGTGGGTGGCCTGATTCCTGTGGGTAGCCCATCCCAGGGAAGGTCATGCTTTGTTTAATGTAGTTGGGAGCTGTATGAATATGGTTTGGTGTGACTTGTTTAAAAAACATTTTCATGTTTCCAGGAAACCTGATGGGGATATTACCGCAATCATAAACAAGTGCCCTTGTTCTTGGCTTTTTTTCCCTTCCTTTTCCCCCACTGCAAAATAAAGTATTTTGTGTGCAAGTGGAAATGAAGTACATGTTTGAATCTGTTGGGTAATTTGGAACTGCTAGCACCCATAAACAACCACTGTTTAAGAGGAAATTCCTTGTGCGTGGGAATTACTAACTCACTTCTTCCTTTGTGTAAAGGTGAGGGGTCCATCTACAACCACAGCTGAGGAAAAAAGAAAAAAAAAAAAAAGTTCACTTTTTTTAAGGGAAAGTGAAAAACCTCAAAAGTGCCCATTTCTAGGGTGGCAATCATATTTCCTTGAGTGTGAGAAGACCGGGTGCCTTGAGGCCGTAGTAAGAAGTGACAGGGAGGGAGAGTGGGACACATGAGGTAGGTGATGAGAGCTGGGAGCCATGGGCAGCAGTGGGTACCTGCCTCCAGCACTTCTGCTGTAGTGAGAGACACCACAAACCAAACAACTGGCTCAAGCTTTATCTGCATTACTATTTTGGGTGGCCTTCCCGCAGCCTCCACACCTCTGGCAGCCACTGCACAGCAGTGCCAGGCTCAGCTGCCGGGCTGGGGCTGTGTAGCATTGTGGTTCCCAGCAAGAGGAGCTGTCAGGTGAGGAAAGCAATGAGAAATGTATTTTGTGTCTTTCTCAGTTCTTCCTTCCTGAGGCTGCAGCAGTTGTAGCAATGCTAATGCTACAGAAGGGGAAATGAGAGGTGAAATATACTTTGGGAAGTGTTTTCTTTGGACAGGTTCTGTTCTTCGTCAGATTACCAAAGCTGAGCTGCATGGGAGTTACTAGTTTACGCTTTTTTACTCGTTTTTTAAATTTTTTCTGCCTGCCTATATTTTACTAGCTGGTGTTCAGCTTAATTTTGAAATAAGTCCTTACAAATGCTGCTTTGATTATGCTAAGCCTATTTCAGAACTGAAATAATTGCCATGCAGGATTTAGCCTCAGCACTTCTGTAATTTTTTTTCCTCTTTTTGGACAAAACAGATTTGTGGTAGGTAGGTGTATAATTGGGGTTTAGCTTAAACAGCTCCCAGAAGGTATTTCTAGCTGGAAAAATTACCATGCTATACTTTCAAGCTAACAGAGAAAAATGTGCATTTCACGAGAACCAGCAAGAACTTCATGATGACAGGTGTTAAAAAGCTTAATCAGAAGTTTTTTGTACGAGTGCTTTTTCTACAGTGCAGTTGCCCTGCCTGTACCCAAATTCATCAAGCAATACAAAAAGAAAATCTCCAAGAGTTATTAATACACCAGATCCTGACCCCAGGAGGGGTGACAATGGTTTCCCCATCCTTAAATGTTTGTGAGGCTGAGAGCGGAGTTTGCTCCTCTCCTTGGCCACCCTGGCTTTGAGATTTGGGACCAAAATGGGGACAGCTCAGTGTCTTCACTTTTTTTGTCTTAGTGAATGGAGCCATGGGTTTCTAGTCTCATTTCTTCCCATAAAAACCAGCACACCCTGTGGAACTGAGATTTCTTGGCTCCAAAGAAGCAGCTGAGACTTCCATGTCCCAAGTTGCACAGCAGGAATGCTTCTTTCCTGTCTGTTTAGGTGAGTTTCACCTCTACCCTCTTCAAATAGCTGGGTTTTTTGGTTTCTTGGGTTTTTTTAATTAGGGCTCTCTCCCCAGGAGTGTTTTGGAGAGTGCTTTGCTGGCTGGCAATGAATGCCCCTGGCACCTGCCATCAGCGTGTTGGAAGAGAAAGGGCCAGTCACTGGATTCCTTCCATCTTACCTTTTTTTCAGTCCAGAAGAAAAGAGTCTGAGATACTGGTTGATAGATCACATGAAGTGTGTATGTTAAATGTTCAAGTTTATGTGGTTATATATACATATATATATGTGTGTGTATATATATATGTGTGTGTGTGTATATATATATATATTCAGTTGTGAGTCTGGAATAGCTCCAGTATGTGGATTAAGAGTAAGGTATTGTGGATGAAAAAGCACCAAATAAAACATAATATTTATTTGTAAAAATGCATAAATGACAAATCACTACAATGGTGCTGTATAGGAAAATAGATATCTATCTGCCTGTATATATATGAGGAGACACGCACTGAGAAAGCAAACAGTCTGTGAATGTGTAACTAGTGCCTGTTTTCTCTCAAGACCAGATTTTGCCCTCAAATCTCCCATCCACTGTAATCTATCATGAAGGGCTATTCCTAAGGCCAAACAAGAGCCTAAGGCGGGTGTGGAGAGCTGTTGTTCCAGCA
Source organism: Prinia subflava (assembly GCF_021018805.1). Classification (NCBI taxonomy): domain Eukaryota; kingdom Metazoa; phylum Chordata; class Aves; order Passeriformes; family Cisticolidae; genus Prinia; species Prinia subflava. The sequence continues at coordinate 11,675,008 of NC_086283.1, read as the reverse complement.
CTGTGACATTTCAGTTAGTGCCTGTATGGGTGAATTTCTGTAACACTCAGCATGTCATTATTAAGGTTTCAGCACCTGCAGTGATGACAGGTTAGTATGTTTATTTTGCCAGGTCTGGCCTTTTAATGTCACTTCCATATTTTTGGTAGTTTCAGAGGGCACATTGACGAGGGCTTGGAAGTCAGTGGTAAAGATTATTGTGGCTTTGGTGCCCATGGATCTAGAAATCCACTTCTCAAGCAGAAATCGTTCAAGGAAGTGTAGTTTAGTTTCTTACTGGCATAGGTAAGTGGGAGAAAAAAAAAGATATCATCTAGCAACTGCTATCCTTTCTCTAGCACGAAGTTATTTCTATTAAAGAAAAGGTTGTCAGTGTAGAGATTAAGATGTCATAAAGGTAAAAGAAATGTAAAAAAAAAGCCCTCATAAAATCAGGCCTGCTTTGATAAACTGCCATAGTTAGCCTGTGACTTCTAATTTAAAAGTTCCCATGTGAAAACTATGTATGAGAACTCGTTAGCGTAACAGCCTGTTCCTGGATTGAAAAACAAATGCAACTGCAACAAAAAAGGGTTTGTCCCATGAAAATCAGTAAAGGAAATCTGTAACAATCCAAGAATACTGGATAGACAAGGAGAGCAGTTTTTTTACTAAGCAATAGTGTAATTGGCAAGAAAGCTATTAACCAATTAAAGCTGCACACTTTCACACTGAGGTCTGTGAAAACTGTGTAAAATGAGTTATGAGAATAAAGAATTGGCTTTTCCTGCATAAAAATAATGGAGTGTGGACTAACTTACTACAGTATCTGATGACCCGATGCGATCGCGGGATGCGCCGGCTGAGCCGGGCCGGGACTCGAGAGCAGGAATACACAGAGCCGCGAACGAGCAGCCCGCGGGGAAACGAAGTTCGAGAGGCGAAAGCACAAAGCAGCGAAAGGCCGCGGCTGCAGGCGGCTGCGGGACGGCCCAAAGTGCACAGAGACAAGAGGCGGGCGGGGGAGCGGGACCGGGCGGGAGCGCACGGCGCCGCGGAACGCACAGACACAGAGACACGAGCACAGAAACAAAGACAAACAAAACGAGACACAAACAGAGAAACAAGCACAGAAACAGACACAGCTCCCGGGAAAGCGCCGCCCGGGAGGGGGGTTGAACATGGACCGGAAAATGCATTGCGGCCACTGAGACGGGGGAGACAGCGGCCAGAAAGAGCCGTGGAAAATGCGCTGTGGGAGATCCGCGCCGAAAAGTGCGCACGTAGGCCGTGGGGTGATGTCCAGACTGCGAGTTTAGAAAACGGCGTAAAATACGGGGGATTGTAGATCACGAATTTCAGCTGACGAAAAAGCGATCATACGTGTGTGGGCACTTATATTGCAAAATTGGGCCAAAACGGGATAAAACAGGATAAAAGCAAATGTGAACTTTATTTCTACGGCGTAGGAAACAACGTGAGAGCAGATGGACAAAATGCCTTTTCTATCGAAAGCTGGGACGAGTTGGGGCAGCTTTTGTGGACAGCGGCCATAGGGAAGCCGTAGTAGCCACAAAATCGTTACCTACGTGGCATTTTATTAGAAATTCTTTTAAAAAACTACAATCTGCTGAAGGGACCGCAGCTGCTGCGGCATTCGCCCCCCGCGGGCTCCACAGACCTCTCGGTCAGTGCCGCCTGTGTCTCCAGGTCCGTTTCTGTTCCCTCTACCCACGAACGATGGAAAAGCTACCTTTTAATTCTGTTTTTATGTTGAAAAGACTATTAAAAAGTGCTACAGCCACTTGGAAGGCGCTCCCCAGCCCGGCCGTGTGCAGGCGCCCGGAAGCGGAACCGTGCGCGCCCCTCGCCCCGCGGTTCCGGCGGGACGCGGCTCTGCCCCGCCGGCGCGGGGGGGCCGCTCCCGCTCCCCGGGGCCGCGGCGGCTCCGCTCGGGGAGGTTTTATCCTCCAGGAGCCCCCGAGGCACCGCTCGGTTCGCAGCCCCACAGGGAACGCGCCAGCTCTGCAGAAGGCAGGAACCGGAGCACATTTCCTGCTCACAGCTCCTCCCCAGAGCTGAGGGCTCCAATGCCGTTCCCTCATTCCCTCCCGGGCTCTGCGCGGGATTTCCAAAGCCCCGCGGCTCTGCCGGGCCGGGAGCCGGGAGCCACAAGCGCTGTGTGCCTTTTGAACCTTTTCTGTATTTGTTTCGGTGTTTCCCCCGTTGCTACACGCGGCCTTTAGAGGTTTTTGTGTCGCTTTCCTCCCGCGGTGTCTGGGCCGGGGGATGCGGCAGCCCCGGGGCTGTGAGGGCTCTGCGCTCCCGCCGCCCCCGCTGCCCGGGCAGTGCCGAGCTCAGATCAGTCTCTGCGGCTGGAGCTCAGCACGGCGGCCTTTGCTGCTTCCTTGCCCCGCAGCAGCTGCGAGGTGGCAGCGCCGGAGTTCTCCTTCTCTTTCCCCTCCCTCATCTCCTTTTTCCTGCGGGCAGCACAGCCCCCGCTGCAGCGCGGAGCGGGTTCTGACTGCCGCTGTTTAATGAAACTTTACGCGTTGTGTTTGTGTGCCTTGAAAACCTGTTGATATAGGGGTTTTTAAAGTTTATTTTGTTTTCTGACTGAATTCTAATTATTTACAGTTTTATGGTTGCTGGAGAGATACAGAGCCGTAAATTCGGTGTCTCATTACTTATCAAAGATTTCAACACAGTCTGATATCTTTAACAAGAATGATAACAAATTTGCCAGATGAAATTGCACAAAATACAATCGCGATAAGCTACTGAGCTGTTCACCAGAAACAAGTTACTAAAAACAAAAACAAAAAACAAACAAACAAACAAACAAACAAAAAGCCGTTTGCTATCCTTTTCCTAGCACAAAGTTATCTCTATTAAAGAAAAGGTTGTCAATGTAGAGACTAAGATGTCATGACAGGTAAAAGAATTATAAAATAAAGCCTCATAAAATCAGGCCTACTCTGCTAAATTGCAAAAGTTAGCCTGTGACTTCTAAGTAATTTGCAAGTTCCTATGCAAAAACTATGTAGGTATGAGAACTCGTTAGCATAACAGCCTATTCCTGGGTTGAAAAACAAATGCACTTGCAATAACAAAGGATTTGTTTCATGAGAATCAGTAAAAAAAATATGTAAACAATCCAAGAGCACAGAGATTGGATAGACAAGTAGAACACTTTTTACTGAGCAATAGAGTAATTGGCAAGAATGCTATTAAGCAATTAAAGTTACACACAAGGTCTGTAAAAAGTGTATAAAATGAGTTGTGAGAAAAAGAATTGGCTTTTCCTGTATAAAAACAGTGGGTCTTGGCTAACTTACTACGATACTAAGAAACAAATTTGTGTTCTTTTTTGAGAACCAGTGCCTTATTAAATCCGTAAATACTGTAATTAGAAAACCTGGGGAACAAACTGCATTATGTTGTATTTGTTCAAATTATATATGGTTGTTCTAACATTCACCACCCCACCCCCCCAATAAAAATTGTTTCCATCTCCCCATGACAGAGACTGCTATTTCCTTTTCATGTGCTTGAAAAGCACCATCTTTTTGTTTAATTTCCCTGGTTAGATTATTTTGACTGTGCCTCATTTTGTTTATTTTGTTTTTACAAGATTTTTTCCTCTGAGCAAACAAGTAAACAGCAAAATGTTGCATATGTTTCCACTGGCATAAAAAAGCATCATTCTTTTCACAAGTCAGTGAAGAGAAAAATAGTAATTAAAATAGTGTTATCACTAATAGAGCAGTTGCTCATGTTTTGTGGCTGATTATGTAAATCTGTAGGAACTTCGCATTAGCATAGTATTTTTTAGAACCCCCCCTTCATTCTGCCACATCTTTATGAATATTTTTGACTACTATTTTGAATAGCACAAGAGGAACAGGAGTGATCTCTGCAAAGTCTAAACCTAGAATTCCCAGCCCCATGCATTAGGTGAAAAAGTTTCAGCCTACATACCCAGCATCAGCTGAAAATGTCATTGCTTAACGCTGAGACATGGGGGATGTACCTCTGTATTTACTGAGGTATCTCTGTGAATTTCTACTTAAAGCTCATTATTCTCATTCTGCAGTGCTGTGTTGCAGATGCAGCTCGGTCTTTCCTAATTTTTAATTGCCTTGCTGGTTATTTTCAGGAAAGTGTGTCAATAATAGCGATTTTCCCTTGAGCTCCGCAGCCCCTGCAGCTCTCCTGCGTTGCCCCAGGCCGTCTGTGTTCAGTGGCATTGCAGTTATTCTCCAGCAGCATTTCTACAGCCCCTCGACCTGGCCACATCGACATGACAAAACCCTGTGCTTGCTGCACATTACCCCTGGCATGCCACTGAATCCCACAGTTCTTATGTGCAGAAACATCTCTTTTGAGGAGATTTTTTTTTCTTTTTTTCTTTTTTTTTTTTTTTAATAAGCCAAATAAAACACTCCACTTCTTAGCTTCCAGGAACTGAACAATTGAACACAAGATAGTGGTGTATTTTTTTTTCCAGTTGCTTATAAATATAATTTATTACCTGTTTAAAAATTCTTTCTTACACTTTGTACATGTCAGGCTGACAATAAATGCAGGCATTTACAAACAGAGGGAGGGAGAAAAAGGGAGGGGGGTAAGAGGCACACTCAGAACTAGTAAACCACACCTCCACTGTATACAGCAATACAAATAATGCAATGGCTAGCACTTCTCCTGTAGTAAGTCAGTCTTTAGAAAAGGAATTGCATAGAAGATACAACAATAGGGAAATCAAAACCAAAAGAGTTCTCCAGATCTGAATAGCAAAGAAAACAAATCCCACAAACCCCAGCAGTGCTGTGGCATGGGAGGAGGAGGGGAAATGTGATACACCTGGGTCACACAGATGTTTCTTTTCCTACGGGCCCTCCTTTGCTTTGGAAAGGTACTGAAGATATCCCCATTTTTTCCTTTTTTTTTTTTTTTTTTTTTTTTTTTTTTTTTTTTTTTTTTTTTTTTTTTTTTTTTGTCTTCAACAGTAACAGAACATATGTTAGCAAAAAGAGTCTACCACAGAGATGTGTGGAAACAGTAATGCCACAACTTCTCTGTCTCAGCTGTGTCACACACCCTGGGTTATTGGCTCTCGGCTTGGGTGTTTTTGCAAGGTACCTTGAAAAATATGCATGGAGAAGAGTGTTTTGCTTCTCCTTCCTAATTTTGTATACTTTCCATACCGATTTTGCCTTTTATTTGTATTTACAAATGCTACAGCTCCCAGTAGCATTTACTTGCAAACAGTAGCCAGAGCCATTCTTGGGCAGCAGCCCAAGAAGTTCTGGGGCCCATGCAAGCTTTTCTCATCTCAGGGCTCTGGTCGCATCACTGCTGTGGGAAGATCATCCCAGTTTCATCCTGCTTTCTCACAGGCATCCTGAAGCCATGACGTGGGATGCTTTGGGAGCAGAGGACAGGCCCAGGGTGCAGCACACGTAGCAATTAATCTTTGTCAGCAGTTGAGGAGACTGAACCACTAATAAATACATTTAACCAGCACCACAGAAAACGCGAAATACCTATTTGGGATAGAGGTTTGTGGGAACTCTGGATTATCGTTTCTTTTTTTTGTACAGACAGTTTATCAAACGACTTTCAGATAAGGGATTTTCAGATTTCAGGGAGCAGGGATTAAGTTTAAAGGACAAATAAGTAAATAAACTAAATGCTCCGATTCAAGCAAGGAGCCTGACCTACCAAACTTGAGGCTTCATTTCATTTTAGTTTAAGTCCAGTTCCAGTTACTTGCCAGTTTTTACTCTGTTGGCTTTTGACATACTGCCTATTTGATCTTGCAGTGATGATACAGCACTGAATTTTTACCTTACCTTCCCATGCAAAAGTTGGTACAGTAAGAGGATGCCCATACCTAACATGAGAGCTAAAAGCCTCCAGCAGGGAGTGTCCTTTGTTTTCACTTCTTTGTTTGTATGTACACACACACCTACTTTGCCTTTTTCTCCCACTTTAAAGGATGTCTGAGATACAGACTTCAGCATTTAAAAGTCTGCATTGCAGCTTGTTTTACAGACTCAAAGAATGGATTGCAGTAGTGACCCCAAAGCCAGTAACTCATTGGAGTCCTTGCGGGACAGGGCCAAAGGTTTGGTTTCCACTCACAAACCACTCGTGTCTCTGTACCACCTGATACTGACCAAGCCAGCCTGCAAAACAGTGAGTTACTTCATGGCCAGGTGAGAGTCAGAGTAATACCTGAAAAGACTTCTGAACACTCAGTAAGATTGTTTAGAAAGTGCCCTGGAAACAAGATTTAAACAAAAAAACCAAGCCAACCTCAAGAAAATTATTGTGTTTAAAATTAACCTCAGAGCTGTGGTAACTACTTGGTAGAGCATACAAGGGTCTAAGGGCCCACCCACCCCTCCCTTCCCCATGCCCCCTGCCCCCAAAAGAAGAACTGAGAACCAAGAAGAAACTATTGTAGGTAGCAATACAAGACATTAGGACACTGTCCACAATGACAGGCTTACAGCATGTAAATACATTTATTCCATATGTAAGCAACCAAAATAGCAGGAAACCCAAGGAACCAACGTGTTTTGCACTGTGGGTATTGCAGACTCCAACATACCTCATGAGTGTCTGCATTTCTGCCAGCGAGACAGAAAAAAAGTTTTGGTCTCCCAATAAAGCAAATCTTGCCTGGAGACACCTTCACTGCTGCAAAATTTTCCAGATCCACTGAAACAGCACTTAGGTCTTGCACTGTTTAGCAAGACACAGTGGATCAGTTGTGATCATAAATTTTGAAAAAAAAACCCCAACCCAACCAAACCCCAAACTTACCCTATACACTGACAGTCACCTTTACAAGAACACAACACAAGAAGAACTGAAGAAAAAAATAAGGTGAAAAGGACTGCCTCCAATAAATGTTTCTTACTCGGAAAGTAAAGGTTTTCCTTGAAGTCAGTAGATATTTTATATATATTTATATAATATATATATACTATTTATAGCACTAGTAATCAACATGTAATGAAGAGATGGTGTGAAGAACAGCAAAACTGCTCCAGTACAGAACCAAATGTGAACAACTAAAAGGAAAAGTGTTTTAAAAAATAGTAGTAAATGGAGGATAAGAAGCCTGCAGCCTTTTTTGTTGTTGTTGTTTGTTTTCTCTTAAAGCAGATGTGCTTACCTGACATAAAATCTTACAACAACTTCCAAGAGTTGGCTTTGCCTGCTAAACGCCTTTGTCAGAGCCACCCCACAGGAAGCCTTTTCCCTGTTCAACGTTGTTGTGGCGGCAGCGACATGGTGGAGCTGGGGCTCAACCCCACGAGATGGCACTGTATCCATGCAACCCAGGCAGAGCCACTGCTGCTGGTTTTCCTCCCACCAAAAATAATATCCTGAGCCGATCTAGCTGCCCTTGCTTCCCGCCCGCCCTCATTGGGGCAGCAGGATGGGGATGCTGCTGTGAATACTACCAAGCCAGAGCCCTCTCCCACAGTGCACGCCTTGCCACTGACACTCCCTCCAGAAAAAAAGAAAAAACTGAGCAAAATTAATGCAGGGAAGTGTGAGGTGAGGTGGAAGCTGCTGTTAGCAGCAGTGGCAAAGAATGGGTGCAGAGCTGCTGGGATGAGCTGTGGCTCTGTGGAGAAACCTTCCCCTGCTTCTCCCTGCCGTATCAGGGTAAAATCAGCCCAAGGGGCTGTGCTGGGAGCTTACAGAGGCCTACAGAGAAGAGAGCCTGTAATTTGGCTTGCAGGTGGTTTCTGAGCAGCTGGGGTAGAAGAACAGCAGCTTCACCACCCAGTGACAGTCATGGTGCTGCCCAAGTCATGTTCAGTGACGAAGGGTTATGTTCTTGACCTCCAGCCACCTCTGTGGATGCTCCTCTTAATCAGAGTGTGCACTTTTCCCTGCAATAAATCCCCTTTTCTGTGATGCTGTGAAAGGAAAGTGCCCCAGAACTCTGTGAGAAAGTTGTTCATCTGCAAGATGTTTCTCTTGCAGAAGGCATCAGAACACAGGTCAGAGGGCTGGCCAAAGGAGCATTAAATCACAGCAGTACACATCAATATGAGACACTTTGTGCCCCTGATCCTTGTGAGAAGGGTGCACATGCTCCCCACCTAGAAAAAGTTGAGAGCTGACGAGCACCAGCGAGCCTGCGGCTCAACCAACACAGGCTGAGCTGAAAAGGCCAAAAGGTCGAAGGACAGTTCAACTCCTGCACCTGCCTTGGAAGAGGAGTCAAGGAAGGAAAGATGAAGAAGCACAAACTAAACACAACTGGTTACCCTTAAAAATGGCGTGGGAGGGAGAAAAGCTGAGACCTACCTTTAAGAGCCATTTTAGCTCTCTAAGGTAAGTAAAAGGTGTGGAGAAAGGGCAGAGCTGGAAGCTCTAGTCCAACCCTCCAGAAGTAGAAAGCAAAATTTCCATCAGCATTGCAGTGGGCTAATGCATTTCACCAGATGCCCAAGGTGAAAAAAGATGGTTGTTCATTAGGAGGATGCCCATGGCATCTCCACATTAAGAGAAGGTGGGGCTTACACTAGCAAAATGCACACAGGTGTTGAAAGTTACAATGCATGTCCTCTGGTCTCCAGTTTTGACTGAAATGCTGGTTGCAAACTGCCTGGTTACCTCTTACAAGGAGGTGAACTTTTTGTGTTCACTGCCTGGTAGTCAATCAAATTCTAACTCTCTGGTCAGGGAGCTGAGCAATTGTAAGCAAAAAGTGACAAGGCTATGGAAATGTCAAATGGAAAAAGAGGTCAGATAAAATTTTCTTTTCATTTTGACCAATGGCATTTTCAGTTACCTTCAAAGGTGCAATCTGGAAAGCCTTGGGGAAAGCAAACCCAAAAATCACAAAAGAGAACAAGCTAAGAAGTCTTGGGAAGTGTATGGAAGAGTAATGCATATGTAGGCAGGGGCATGCATGTGTGCACAACAGCAATAACCAGGGCCTGGCTGGAAATCTGGAGTGGATGTGTTAGGGCAGAAAGCCTTTCTGTGCCAGACATAAACGACAGCCAGTCAGGCAGTAAAACTGCTACAATCTAATGTGCTATCATGTAACAAAGTCAGAATTTTCACTGAACAGAACAAAATACTTTTGCAGTGACAACCATTTTTGGTTTGCTCCTTTTGCAAAGTTCCCACCTCACCTGTTTTTGTGAGGGCTGTAGAGGGACAAGTGTTCCCTGACCAGCCATCGAGGACTACACCACTCTGCCCAGGCAGTGGTGGTGGCAGGACCGGAAAAGGCAGCAAACTGCAGCACACGGGATTTCAGCTTTCCCACTCCACTCTCCTGCACTGGCCCCTGGAACACAGGCTTCCCTGGCTGCAGCAATGCCTGGGAATATCCATGGAGATCCACCAAGTGCCTCTCACGCAGAAATGACCCAACAGAGGGCTGGGCTGTCAGCAGCCCTGGTGCAGTAAGCATTACTGGAGGTGGTGGGTTTCAGTGAGACCTGCAGCTCTGTGGAGAGCTAACAGGAGCTGCTGGCTCTTAGAATGCTACAAAACAATGCAAAAACTATGGATGCCCACTTGATGCACAAATCAGGTGGTGAATGTCAGTGCCTCCACATGTTTGCACTTGTGGTCAGGAACCAATGGTCTGTGTGGACTGGGAGGCCATCTCTGGTTCATAGCCACCTCAGGAGAGGACTGCTTTCTGGAGCAACTTGGAGGCACCAGGATGGTGCAAAACATGCAAGGGTCAGACACTGAGTGGGTGAAGATCAGTGGAGTGTCACCAGTTCATGCTGCCTTGGCACTGGGCATGGAGCTCAGCAATGCTAGCATGAGGTGAGCAGCCTCTGTGGGCTGGCAGAGGACTTTGGAGGAGGAGTACAATGATAAAGGGAAGGACAGACAGCATAGAGAGGATCACGTCTTAAAAGACCTTCAGGGAGAGGATAACAGGTTCTATAAAACCAGAAATTATTCATTCTGCTGCTTACAATATGAGAAATAAAGTAATAATGGTAATAATAATAGTCATTACAATCCTTGCACTAGATACTAATCAGTAAATAACTATCATAGCAACTTCTATTTTTTTTTCTATCCCCTTGAACCACTCTGAATTGCATATCTGGCCCCTCATATAGCAAAGGGGTAGAAAGGCTGTGAATTGAATTGAAAATTAACTCAGATCCTTCATTCCCCACTGTCTTAAGAGCTGTTCTCCACACAGGCTCAGTGGGACTGCCTTGGGGAAGAAAGGGAACATTTTGTGTGTTCCTGTTTATCAGCTGGAGTACCTGCTTTCCAGATGCACACCCTGATATTCTTGGTTCGTTTTTTTTTTTTTTTTTTACAAGTAGGTCTAGGAAACAGAACAATGACAGGAGGATCATTGTGAGACAACCAATGTGCAGAATTGTAGCCAAAATCTGAATTCACCAGAAACCAATAAGCTGAAATAGCCATAACCAACTGTCCATAGCCTTGTCTACAATGGCTTTAAACAAAAAATATAAAGAGCCATGGACAGTTTCCTTACCCCTGTCCAGAATTTGATGTAAACATCATCCATAGAAACTGGGATTGTTAAGAAAGTTTATCCATATATCTGGATAGCAATAAAAAGCGTTTCCTAGGAAACTGTAAAAACCTGTACCAAGCAGTGTACAGCCAAGCTGAGAGGAACATTATGTTGATTTATATTTTCAAGGTACAACTTTGCATGATCTCTTTCTGATCCTGTGATAATGTACAAGGAGAGCATGTGTGAAGGTCAGGGCTTTTTTTTTGTTTGTTTGCTTGCTTTCTTCTCTGAAACGTCTCTTGAGTAACTTATTGGTCTGAGTTTTCATTTCAATTCTCTTTTGCCATAGCAGGGCATTACCACTCCCTGCGTCTGTCCTTCCTGGTCATACCGAGGCTGCATTAGTAATTTCCTTCTGCTGCCAAAGAAACAACTGTTTCGTGTCTTCCCATTTCTTCAAGAACTGCTGCCAGCATGCTCAGGTTGCCATCAGGGAAATTCTGGGCTTCCCAGAGATCCAGGATCACCCCAGTGGGACTTGATTTTGTAGCAAAATAATTTAAGTACCTGCAATGAGCCAAAAGGACACTCAGTTTTTTTGAGCTGCATGGGACATACCTGAGTTAATACGATTTCAACACGTCCCTGTTGTTGGTGCTGTGCTCATCCCCTGTTCAGCCAGCCTGACCAGCCTGTACATGTGCTTTCAGAGGTACTTTCACCAGGACATTTTTGCACATATGCCCATCCCTAGGAGCTTCCCTGCCTGACCACATATGGGCAGCCCTGCTCACCTGTCCAGTTTCAGCTTGTGGGCCAGCATGCGCCAGTCGTGGCCTCTGGTCTGGGGAGCATCCAGGCTGCTGCACAGCTTCTGCCTTATTGGGTGGGGGATGCTGAAAGCGCTGGGCCCCACGATGGTGGTGATGGTGCCTGCCGAGTCCATGGGAGGATAATCAATGCTGGTAGGCTCCTGAGATTGGAAAGACAGAAAAAAACCGCAACCAAACAACCCATCAGTTTTGTTACTGAGTGAAGAGACAATTGTAGAACTACATCCTCTGAGACTCAGGGCTTTTTGCTTGCAGCCCTCTGCTAATCTACTAAACACTAACATAAACATGTTAGTCCACTGGAAAACAGAAATATTTATAATCAGCTTTGGGTAGACAAAAGGTTTTTTTGCTCCTCTTTTTTGAGGGTGAATTGTACTCTAGCTGGATAAATTTGCTACCTTAATTAATCACTTACTGGAAATAATAAAGTATCAATCACTTAGAAACATTTCAGAGCAAGTTGCTACTATTAGAGCAGAACTGGGATTTCCTGGCATGGCTGACAAAGCCCCCTTCCCAAGCCCCCAGTGTCCTATTGCGCCAGCACCAGGCTCACACCCCTGACATCCCTCTGGCAGTACCCAAGCTCTCTGAAACTTCTGATGCTGTGCAGACCACAGAGAGACAGTAAATACCACCCCAGGCACAAGCTGAGCCCAAATCTTCATGCAGCTTTGACTCTGGAAATAGATGGAGAGCATGTGCTCAGACAGGGGGTGGGGTAGGTGGGTGGCGGGCCTCTCTCTCCCCAGGACACATGCTGTGCTCCAGGGCAGTGTGGCAGCAAGTGTTTCAAGTGAAAAGTCATCTCCAAGGCCAGCTTGTCCCCTGCAGATGTGGTGCTTGATGCTCTTTGAGGTGGTCCTCCCAGCTATAGGGTTCCCTATGACTCATCTGCTAACACCACTGAGAATAACACAGTTGGCTCTTCTGCACAAGGACTTTGCCTTCTCCTTGGCCTGCATAGATTTAGTGCCCACAGACTTGGTAGCTGGTGGGACAATGATAGCCAGTCAATTTGGATGGTTGGCTTTGTTTAGGAACAGCGAGGTCCTGCAGGGACCTCGATGGAAAAAGCAGCAAACATGGCTGGTTCTGCCCTAATGGTGCTCAGTCTATTTCACAATCTAGTATTCTTTTCTAGCAGAAATGAGGGAGCTGCTTCTCTGTCAGAGTCCAGGACATCCCCCTGGCCACCCTGGAGGGTTTGGAGACCAGACAAGGGAGTCTGGGATCTGTACAAGGGGGTCAACCAGCCTCACACAGAGCCCAGGAGGACACTGCCTCTGATCCCTGTCCACGGAAGAGAATGTCCACATTGTATGAAGAATCACAAGCTGAGAGAATTCAAAAGAAGCAGTAGTTAGTTAATCACAGAGTGTGAATGTAGAATCTAGGATTTTTAGTATATGGGTTTGAAGAGGCAAGATGGAGGAATTGGAGAGTGGTCCTGTCCTCCTTGTCCTTGTTCTCACCCCCCATTTTCTGCTGAGCTGTATCACAAGGATTGGTTTAGAGTAGAAATGACATGTTAACATACGTAGTAAGTAATGGTAAGATTTTGTAAATAAAAAGTACATTGTGGACGGTGGTTGGGTCAGGGAGATGGTTCATAAAGTCTGATCTGCCTCTGATCTGCCCCAGTCTGCCGTGTGTCCTGCTCTGATGGGGATGCCTTGCAGAGCTGAGAAAGAACAGAGAGATAATGAAAGAATAAACAACCTTGGAGGCACAGACTGGCAGACTCTGTTGATCTTCTCTGGCTCTGGACCTTTTGAGCAAGAAAAGCTGGAAAACCCTACATACCTCAGGGAACAGCAACCCCAAGGAGAATCTCAGGGAAGAGCAACCCTGAGACTTCTCCACTCCCTCTTCCAGATCACAACCCAGGCAGCCAGAAACACTTGTGCTAAAGACTCGTCATTAAATGTCAATTTGTTTTCTCCTCTGTGAACTGTCTTGTTGCCTCATGTCAAACTGGCTGTTTGGAAGGAGCTGAAACAGTCTTAAAGCCAGACAGCCCCTGGCTGAAGCTGCAATCACAAACCTCCCAAGGATTTTGCTGGAGATGCTCACAGTCCTGTGCAATCTCTGATATACCACCCAATAAAGTATTCAGAGACAGAAAGGAGAGAGCCAGTGTCCATAAGAAATGGACAGAATTAGACCTTTTGGCTCCACTCCTTTATCTACATCAATTAATTATCTTCCACTGTATAAATATGAAGGGGGCTTTTGTTTATTTGTTTTTGGGTTTGGGGGGAGGGTTTGTGGTGGGGGGTTTTTTTTGGGTTTTGTTTTTGTTGAAGACATGGCATTTTAGGCAATCAGTGAAATTTCTAACCAGGGAAGGTTTACACTACCCTGTAATGTCCTAACATGTTGAATGTGGCATCTTGTACTTGGGTGCCAAGGCCCTGGATCACAGACTGTGTCCAAACCTCAGTGTCCAACAACCTGGCAGCAGGCACTGCCTAGGAGCCAGAAAAATGACATGCCTGACGCTGGTGCTGCTTGCAGGCTCACCTGGACTGGGAGGTTGGAAGTGGCAGTAGGGTGGTGGCAGTGGCATTCAAGACAGATAACCTTTTCTTTATATTCTGGGCCAAAGGACACAAGTGCTGCCCTGGCTTTCAATATGGCCTGCTGCCCCAGGGGGTTCAGGATTGCTGCAGAAGGGGCCCAGGTAGCTGTAGCATTGCTCTGTGGCTCTTTTGTGTGAGTATCAACAGCACAAGATAAAAACAGGGCTTCAAAAATGAATCATGGGAGACCTTTATCACAATTTTCCTCCTGCTTTGGAAATGTGCGTGTTTTGGCACTCACTGCATTTGTATTTTTGAAGTCCCAGTGGTAGACACTGTATAAAGCCAGTATAAGACAGTTTAATCTGCAGAAGTTTTACAGCCTTTGCAGGGGACTAAAATGAAAGCCTATCAAGGGAGGATGCAGGAAACTATGTTACTAAATTTTTATTGCACGGTGACAGGGGCAGAGAGACAGACTAAGCAATAAAGAAAGACGCCAGCACAGTTCTGCAATGCCTAACCACTAGCTGGATACCACTAGCCTAACCTCAGAAGATGTGAGAAACCAGATCTATGGTTTCATGATGCCTAGTCTGATGCCTTTGTCACATTTCTAGAGGCATACATTGGTTTCCAAGTTGCAGTTATTACCCTTTCAGGAGATTACCGTTTAGTCAAATCTCTGAGTTATAGGATTTTTCCCTAGTTGACCCTATATTCCAGCTCTTAGCAGACCAAAGTCCTCCTGTTCCTTGCTGGAGTTTGGGAATATCACAAAGTGTCAACAACAAGGGGCAATTTTGCAGGAGGCAGCCTTGATCGCAGTGGTATTATTCACTCTATTCATCCTTGATGGATAGGATCACAGCACAAGACAAGAATATTATCCTGTTCCCTCTGAATCTATTACCAGGCCCTATTACACACAACCAGCTGAAGATGATTATAGCTTACACTTGCATTTCATTAAAGTTACTTTCAGTTCTTTCTTTTCTCTGTGAGGTTAAATTAGTGATTACCTCAATGCGGCACTTATTACAATAATTGTTTATGATGCTTGTTTTACCATCTGTCCTTAATGCTGTGTAGTCCCCAGATGAATCTGTAACTTTACACCCACTAACCAAGCAGATGTTACGGGTAATGCTGCTCACTGTCAGAGCCCTACAGCACAAGTAATTTTTGTCTCTGCTCTCGCAGCCCTTCCCCAAGCCAGCCAGCAGTAATTGCTGCCTGAGAGTTTGCTCCTTGCAGCTGCCAAGGGTACCAGGGATAAAACCCACCAGCACATTCACTGAAATCAATGCCACTTCACACCTGAATTTGTTGCTCCATCTCAGCCCCAGGCTTGACTGCCCCATGGAGCAAAAATTCTCCAGGTGCTACACAGCATTGGCAAAGATGTCTCCAAACTCATGATAGTATTTCTTCTGGAAAATGCCAGCCATCAAAAGAAAAATTGCCAAAGGCAAAAGTCAGGATTGTAGTAGTAGAAAAATATGAGGAGAAACATTTACTGCAACCAGACTATCTGATATTTCCTATTGCACAGCAGCTATTAAGTGGGATCAGAGGGGAGTGGCTCAAGGAACATACAGCGCTGACATTTTCCTATTCTCTTTCTCTCTCTCCAGGGAACTGCCAGGCACGATGGGTCTCATGGACTGCCAAGGAAACAGGACCATAAGAGCTTCATGAGATGTTTTAGGGAGTTGTAGGCAAAGAGCTCCTCCACATAGACATAGAAAGGCAGCACTAGTAGAGAGACCAAAGCTGCTATCCTCCCACCCTTGAAGGAGGGATGCTTCCTTCCAGATGAGAGAAACAAAGGAAAAATGCAACAGGAGAGACAAAGCAACGACTTAATCTACTCTTGATGTCCATACCAGCAGACAGGAGCAAAATGGGAAGTACTAAAGAGGTACCAATGGGAAAGGGTTTACCTTCTTAGCCATCCCCGTGTTCCTGTGGTTCGATAGAAAGGTACACAAACATCATTTACCTCTGACACAGAGCAGTTGAGCTGGAAGATCTGTCCTTCTCCTTCGACCTGCCGCACACACAGTTTGCACACCAGCTCCTGGGTATTCAGACTGAACCTTTCCAGCGTGAAGGTGCAGTGCAGGTTCCTCTGACATCCACTCCAGATATGATAAAAGGGAATTTCCTGCAGGAGGAAAGCAAAAAAATATAGTCAGGGAGGGATGTGGGACCAAGGCATGGATGCTATGTGACCAGAGACTGCAGGCTGCATGCTAATGTGACTGCAAATGGTCCAGGGGAAAAAAAAGTGTCCATGGAACCACAGCCTGACTCCTGGTGCTTTTTAAACAGACCTCTGTGTGACAGTATTTCTTTAAGCCTCACTGCTAGCATCCAATGGGAATGTTTTGTAATACTCACCTGGTATTTAGCCAGCAGCTTGCTCTTCCAGAGAGAATGGGCAATGTCGTGAATGGACAGACGGAGGTTGTGGGTGCTTCCCTTGAAATGCAGAGCTTTAGGCTCTTCCAAAAGCTGCCCGCCCATCTGCTGCTCAAGTTGGAGAACCTCCTGCAGTATCAGTATAAAAAGAAGAAAGTGGTCAGGTTTCACCAAGACAGCACATTGGTCTTCTGAGTCCTCAAGATTGTCCTCAAGATTGTCAAGTCCTCAGCATCCAGTTACAGTAGGTCTGTAACTTGTGTAATACAGCTTAAAAAAATACAGAGGCATCACACTGAACTGTGTGTCCCTGTGAATTGGAACTGCATTAGTCAATCTGATTATAACCCTCTCACCTATTTCATCCAGCAGCAGCCCAGCAGGGATGCAGGCACCTCTCCCCTGGGAGATACAGTGTACTCTCACATGTCCTATAAGCAGAAGCTCAATTCTATGCTATTAAATGGAATGCAAAGACTTTGCATGCAGTCACTGTTTCAGTACAGAAATAGATCAATCTCTGTTGCTCATCAAACTGGACATCTATGGTAGCTTTGCTATCTTGTTTTTGGAAACTCTTGTTTGTGTAGGTCCTGCTGATGTGAGACCT
Organism: Prinia subflava; assembly: GCF_021018805.1. Lineage (NCBI taxonomy): Eukaryota > Metazoa > Chordata > Aves > Passeriformes > Cisticolidae > Prinia > Prinia subflava. The sequence goes on along the minus strand of NC_086283.1, from coordinate 11,658,115 downwards.
GTGCATACCACTGGTCTGTCAGCTCACGGCCTCCTGACGAAGTGCGCTGTGACAGAGATAACAGATTCCTACCCTGACACTGTCCAGCAGGATGGCTTGGAAACAGCACAAGACACTGTGGTGGAACATTTTGTTCATACGAATACACAGGTTCAGGGTGACTGAAATACTGGTCATGTGATTAAAAGCTAGCATGCCAAGAGTCTGGTCATTTTATGAAGCTAAATACAAGCTTGTAATTAATAAGACCATAGTGGAATGTTGCCTACAAACAGCCTAATTGTGGACCACGTGGAAGAAGCAAGTATAAAGGCACCTTCATAAGCCCCATTAGAAACCAGCAGAGCCAATCTCAGTCACATTTAATTAAGAGTCAACCAGCCAACCAGTCTCATGTGGCCAAAGACAATCACATGCAGTGGAGATGCTCAAGGAATACAGGGGCACACAAAACCGAAATTCTGCCCCAGGGCAGATAAAGGAGCCCCCGGTTTAGCTAAGCTGCTCCTGACCACATTAAGGGAGGTAATAAGCATATAAGAAAAACATATGGCAGATCCTGAAGCTAAAATGATGTTCTTTTGTTGGCCATTAGAGGAAAATAAACAAAATCAGGAAACCTTTCAGATTAAGGTTATGCCAATGAATCAGTTCCAGCTTCCCTCCAGTGCCACCTAATTATTTCATCAAGATGTCTAAAGAGCAATCGATAGTAATTATCTGATTACTATAGATCTTCATTATGTTCCAATTACCTGGAAGGTCCAGAAGATGACTTGTGGAACTGTGTGAGCTAATTGCAGATGGCACCTCTCAGGCAAGTGGGGCAGAGGTGCTGAGAAACTGCTCCTGCCTGTGCTGCACCAGCTCTGGGAGATGCACTGCTGTGGGGGAAACTGCAACATGATGCTGCATCATCCCACCCAACAGATCTGTGTGTCTAGTTTCAACATCCCACTTCTGGTAACCACCCTGGACGACTGTAGCCCTTCCACATTTTCTAAAAGGAGGATGCCAAGCAGCCCGTGCTTCTCCCATGCCATTTAGCCAATTCATTCAGAATTAATTTGGAGCCATGTCTTGCACAGCCCTTCAAACACGCAGGTGGGTTCCTGCCATACGGCCTTTTTTTAGAGCATTGCTTATTCCACTGGCTGGCACCTCTGCATCCTCCTGAGCCGAAACCTGGGCTGCATATTGTTTGCACCATGCTGAGGTGGCTGTGGTCACCCTGCCCACCATCTCTCGCTGCTCTGCAAGGCAGGAGTTATTTCTTAGGAGAGGGAGCTGTGTAAGGCATCACTCCATCACCTGTGACACCAGAACAGCCACAACCTGGGACTCATTAGAGGGGCACAAGGAAACAACAGTGTTCAGTCCAAGCTGTTCCTTTCTTCAGTGAAAAGAAAAATACACATTAAATAACAGCGAGAAGATCACAGGCCTTTGGGTGCTTGTTTTTTTGAAGACAGCTACTGTGCAGCAGAAGACAGGCTGGGGAATGTCACCCTGCTACAGCCAGAAGTCCTTCTCATGCCGCCAGTGAGGGAGGCAGCTGTTTCCATGTAACTGACTGCTCAGCCCCTGCCACGCTGCCACACACAGGTCACATACCTCAATCTCAAAGCCCATATCAATAAAGAGGGCAAAGCAGATGTATTTCTTTATAGTTATCATATACATATAAAGTGTCATATCAAACTTTTTTTCTTTTTCTTTCTTTTTTTTTAACCTTGGGCATCACTTTTTGCACTTCAAAGTGCAAAAATTAGCCTTAAAAAAAGAGGCTAGCACTCACGGTCACAACTCCCTTCATCCTTGCCCAAAAAGCATTTTTGTGAGCATCCCATCCAGGTGGCTCAGGACCCTGTGGGGCAGAGGATGCTGCATGTGTGATCAGCACCGAGCCCACACTACCCCATGGCTGCCAGGAACCTCACTAAGCTGTTCCCACAATAACTGAGCCCTTATTGATGGCAAATCATTACACTGCCCTGCTGTACTGCGGGTGCTGGCTGCTCAGCTGTGAGTGCTTACTCTGCATGATGAGAGGGAAAAGTCTGCTGGATAAATACTGCACTGTGCTTTACACTGCAACTACTTGTCTTCCTTTGGTGGCTGTTAAAACATATTCAGCATATGGCACACTCATTCCTAGTTGTAAATAAGAACAGAATGCACTTGGTTGTCTATTAAAAACACACACACAATCTCCTACAAAGGCTCCTCCAGAGCTCAGGCAATGCAATATGGGAATATTTCTCTTCCCTACCCTTGCTGTGCTTTGCCTAGAGCAGCCAGCCTCAAGACTCGGAGATGCTGCAGCTGGTGCTTCACCTGCTGCTCACAACTTTTCTTTCCTCTCCAAAATACTTCTAACCTCAGGATCTGCTGGCCCAGCCCTGTCTGCTTGCCTTGTCCCCACACTCAGTGGTAATTGCCCTGTGAATGCCTTTCCTTTGGCAATACAGCAGTGCCAAGGATGTCCTCCCAGCACGGCAGGGGCTGTTGCAGTACCAGCTGCTGTGAAAGCACGTGCCAAATACCCCAAACTTTTTTTTTTCCCATCTAAATAGTCATAGATTGAGTCTGCCCAACACTTTCACACAGGGATGTTTAGCACACACTGGTTTGTATGTACTAGTTTGTACATTACTGCTTATACACACTAGTCCATAGCCAGTCCTTCCATCTACACCCATTTTACTCATCTACAGCTGGTCTATTAGACTCCTTTTTCCTCAATTTTCTCCTTCCCCAGACCTTACACTTCCAAAGAAGTGCAACTCATGCATTCATAAGAGTCTGTGGCCAGCAAGCAGATGTACTTGTCCTCCTGCGAACCACTAGCTGGCTGAGTCTTGAAACCCATGGGTGTCCCCTCAGTCTTGGAGTGGACATGCCAAAGAGAAAACGAAATTAAAATGCACAAACTTGACGTTAAAAAGCACTAGGTACTGAGTGGGATGATGGCCTCCTGACTTTGCTCACCTTTCCTCACTAAACTGTAGTCTCGCTTTGGCGAGACTAACTGCATCAGGATCCCAAGGACTGACCTGTTGCCGTCCCAGATTTTGGCTGCAGCTTCTCAGGTGAAGGATGGTTCCCCCTGTGTGCTTTTCCTGATGCCTTCTGCTGTTGCACTGAATTGGATTAACTTTACCACACAACTCTCTCTACAGTCTATTAGAAACAGACCAACAGCTCCTCAGTAATTTCTAATTAGATTCCTCAGCTCTGACTGCATTAGCTGGCTGGCCAAGGCCCCTCCAACTCAGTTATTATTACCTCAGGCCTTGTCAAACCCATGGAAAATTGTATTATGCAGCACAGGCATAAAACCATCAGGACCTTTGAAGCTTGATTGCTGTGAAAGATCCTTTTCACTGTTCAGTTGTTTTGGGTGGTTTTTTTGTGTTTGTTTGTTTGATCTTTTGTTTTGTTTTGTGCCGAGGTCGTTTTATGGGTATAGAGTCTCTATAAGGTCTTATATCATTTTAGTATCTAAGCAGAGTGGTTTATTTACAAAGCATGTATCTGAAGGTGCAAGAGTCCTAAGAGCGGCTTTACAATACAACTAATTATAAACATAAACAAACAAAGTCTAAATAAAACAATATCCAAAGCATAGAAATCTTAACACACAAAGCTCTAATGAAACAGCAAACAAAGCATAGAATTCCTAACAAGCAAGACTCTAGTAAGACTATAAGCGAGCATAAATCTGACATTACAGCCTCTAGGTAAATCAGCCTCCCATCTGACCCCAAGCAGGATTTTCCAGCCGTGGGGTCACAATAACAGAAAGGGAGCACAAGATCACAGATCCCAGACAGGGGTCCCGGCCACGGGGATCACAGTGGCAATAGGGGTCCCGAACTCGGCAGGGTTCCCGAAAGCAGGGCCGCAGGGACAAGGAGGGGTCCCGGGGGTCCCAAACCCTTGCAGTTCCCGGTTGCAGAGACAGGAACCCTCACAGACTCCCCAGCAGCCCCGAACAGAGTTCCGGGGCAAACGCCGCAGGGGGAAAGGGAAGGGACGGGATCGCAGGGGCAAGTAGGGGTCCCGGGGTCCCGAACCCTCGCAGGAGGAAGGGACAGGACCCCAGGGCCCAGATGCCAGGCTACAATAGATGGTACCTTTAGAATCCCTTTCGGCTCCCTGCCAGGACTCCTTCCTCAGGCTGCAGGAGGTGGAGGTTGGATCGATAGATCGGATTGATCAATCAACCGATACCTCCACCTCCAACCCAGAGGTTTTTTATCCCAAATTGCAAAATGCATATTCATATTTTTTATCTACACACTAACCAATCTAAGTACAATTTTAAAGTTCGTAAAAACTACGAAAAACATTATCAAAACCTACGCACATATCTATTAACGTAAAACTCTATCTTACTAGCATAAGGTTCTACCTTGTTGTACATAAAATTCATACTAAAAATTATAAACAGTACTCTATTTTTGTTGTGTCTATACTCTATCACTAGGCCTGAAGCTGTGTCCTTCTACGCTAACAACTAGGACTTAGGGCATGTAAAACTTAAAGCCAAGGGTTAGATTTCTACTTTATGCATTTAAAGCTTTTATATATTCTAATTTTTCTAAGGGTTTTATTTCTATCTCTGTACTTTTCACTCTCTGCGGAGGATCCATGGAAACAGGGACTCCAACAGTTTTGTTTTTAATAGGAAAAGCAAAAGGGGAATCAGACCAGGGAAAATAGTTGTTTCTAAAAGGCTGGTAACACCAATGCAGTGACAGAGACCAAGCTCCCAGGGGACAAAACCGTGCTGTAGTCACCATGTGCCTGCTTCAACCCTTATACTTTGTTGCCTTTCTTACATATGTAAGAGCACCTGCTCAGCAAAGCCTAGGCAGGCAATATCAGAGAATATCAGAGAGGACAACCAAGCATGATGCTCTCAGTGATGGAAGCCGCTGTTCTGAAAAACACAAACATCTCCCAGCCCGTGTATTTGGGTTTAAACTCAATAATTCCCACCTAGACCTGGAGAAGCAAAAGCAGGTACAGCAGCAGGATGACTCTGCTTAGTCAGGCTTTGAAATCACTTTGCTGCAAAGAAGTGAAGTCGCACTACGTACAACTAAAGGAAAATCCCCACCTTTTCATAAATTCACTTGTGCAGTTGGAGCTACATATTTCATGAGTGCATCTATTATAGATACCTTTTGTATAAGTACAGGTATTTATAAAGAGAAATAGCAAGTATGGTTACCTCTCTGCTTATCTGCAAGTAGTGAGTGTGTGTTAGTGTGAATGCCAGAATTACACTGGGAGGGTAAGGTTATGCAGTTAGGGATAGCAGCAGCTTTGGTTTATTCCAGTCGCAAATTCCCAACACAGAAAGCTGCACGCAAAGAGGTGTAATAAAGCAGTATGAAAGCAGGCAGTGATTAACAGGCCAGAATCTTCTTTCATCATTATCAACTATGTACAAAGAAGCATTTATATGTTTCCCCATCCCTGGGGATCTGGCACTTAGCATTAAAAATACATGAATAACGAACGAAGCCTGTGTACCTTATGGCCTTTTAATAATGCAAAAACCTTAGGATTCAGGATATGATACAGGTAAACAAAGGAAAAAAGACTGGTGGGCAGAAATAGTGTGAGATCCCTACGCAAAGGACAATTTATAGCGTGTGAGGGTTAAACTGTAAACCAGCAGCTTGCTGGCAAGCTCTTCTAAGCAGAAAAATAACCCAGGGACCATGAATACATGGAGCAGAGGGTCCAGTCTCTGCTATGACTGCAGTCCTGTGACAACTGGGGAGGGAGAAGGAGAGCAAGCAAGAGATCAAGAACCACCTTAAGAGCATCCTGCGTGTCATCGAGGCAGTAGACCCGGATGCTGTACTCCAGGGAAGAGCAGGACAGTGGTCCAAAGATGGCCAGTTTGAGACGTTTGGCTGCTGCCTTGGTGATTGACTGTCCCACCAAGGCATAGGTGCTGAGGGTTTCTGTCAGGATATGGCAGGCCTCTGGGTCCAGCTGGATATAGCACGGGGTGGTGAAGTTTTCCTCTCCGACTACCACCACATCCTAAGAGAGAAAGAGGCCAAGTTACAGCATGTGACCCCTCAGAGCTGCTCTCCTTTCAGGCAGCAATGCCCCTTTCAAGCCTAGATGATGCAAAAAGTCCTTGCTGTTTGCCCCTTGGATTAATCAAGCTAAAAGCCCTGCTTCTAGCTTTTCTCCTGTGTAGGGACAGGGAGCAGATTTCTCTTGGGTGCTGGTGATGATGTTGGAGGTTGAAAACTACCCTTGTCCTCACTCCTGCTTTTAAAACTCTGGGTGGAGTTAGGCAAATCATGAAAATATCACCAAGGCTTCATTGAAATTATTGCAGAAATAATCATTTGGTGACCATGATTTAGCATCAATAGTCTCAGGCATGCTGAATAAATAACTGCCCTTCACCTCCTAAGCACAACAATAAGGAGTTTTAAAATTTCAAGGAAGGGAAGTAATCTCTGCAATGGCCAAATATCACCTCTATGTGAAATATCACCTGCTGCTTCCTCAGAATAATCCTCTGTGACGAGACTGCAGGATGAGGAAAAAAAATACTGCCTGAATGCAGATGACCTCCCCACCCTGGGCATACAGGAAAACAGCTCCCCTGCTAATTTCTCCGTTCAACCCTGCGTGTAGTATCCTGCACACAACACAAGGCGCTTTGAATGGCTTTGAGAGGCAGCAGAAGCGAAACGCCAGCAGCGGGTGACAGCCGCCTCTTGCAAAGCCACTGCGTGCCTCATGATGCTCAGCACAACTCGTCCGCTTCACCCCTGCTGCCTGCAGCTCTGCAGCACAACGTGCACACCTGCCAGCTGAGAGGGGTGGGCTCAGCTGGCATTAGGCATTAAGCTTGGCTCCCTTAGTCTCTGGAGAGGCAAACCTGCCACGTTTGCAGCAGTGGCACAATCTTTTTGGAGGGCAGGGTGCTGCTCCGTGGCCACGTCAGCACCTGGCTCTGGCAAGGAGGCACTGCCCCGAGTGATGCTTGCAGGGGTGGGCATGAATGTGTGTGCACACGTGTGTGTGAGGCTCAGCCTGGAGGAGCTGCTCCAGAAATGACAGGAGGAAGAAGGTCGCTGTGTGATGGCCAGGGGCCCCACAGACACCACACACACACCAGGGTGTGTGCAGGGCTGGCAGAGCAACCCCTGCCTAGGGCAGGAGGAGGATGGGGGGACACGATGGGGTGCCAGAACCACACAGACACAAATCAGGAACACATGTGTGGTGCCATGAGTTGGGCTGTGGGGTGCAGATTAGCTAGCGAGACTGAGCTGAGTTTGCTGTACGCTCCCTCCCAGCAGGAGGAGGAGCTGGTGCCGCAGGCAGGAAGACAAACACAAGAGGCTTTTGAAGACAATGCTGGACATGGCACTTCTGCTGCTGTCAGCCCAACTGCCTTCAGAAGCCACTCTGACCTTATTAAGGTTATCAGTAGGATAAAGTGCCCTTGCCAAATTAATTATGAGACCAACTGGTGGCAGCAGGGGCATAGGGGCACAGAGCTGGAGAGGAGGGCTCTGTTAGGATGGCCCAGCCCTGCTGAAAGCATCACTTTATACTCCAGTTATAGTGGGAAGATCCTTTTGCCACACTGCCTTGGGACATTCTCCTGCTATACTGCTGGCAATGAACCACTTCAGGCTCCCACCATGGAAAACTGCTAGTACTAGGAGGTGCCAAAGTGCCCCAAGACAGATCTCTGCCTGGGCAGAGATTATGGCATCTTAGACATCTCACAGGAAAGGGCACTCCTCCCTGCCTGTAGCAGCCATGTGTCTCACATGGAAACTACATGTTTCTCACTCCAAACTACAGGTATCCGAGTTCAGGAAGGCAAGTAAAGGCCCAGCAGAGAGCCCTGCCTGCAGCCAGCACACAGGCTGGAGCTCTGGACCTCACCTCCCATGGTCCCTGGGCAGCCTGGTGCTTCAGCTGGATCTGCCAGTCCTCGGTGTTTGGCTCTGCGCAGTGGTGCATGGTTAAAATGATGGGCCGGGTTAGCAGGGCTCCAGGTGGGCCACAGCTCACCACTGGTGTCAGCAGGGTTTGGCTGTCTTCTACAGGTGGTCTGCCAAGGAGACAGAAAGATGGATATTAAGTGAGTTGAAAAAGACAAAAAGGTTCATATGGATGTGTAATAATAAAAAATCCTTCTCTTAAAATGACTGTGCAAGCAAAATAGCTGGGGTTTTTTTTTCCCAAATTCATATTTATTTCCTATTTTTTGTTTGTTTTTGTGCCAAATATCACTCATGTGTCAAAATGCAGGTTTAGGTGTCAGCAAATTATAGGCCCTATTTGCTGAGTACACTCCACTCTGAAGGATCCTTGCAGATGGTGTGCAGAGGCTTCATTTCCCCCTCTGCCAAAATGTGGTCACTGCTGCATTTGGCAGTTGTTCAGTAACACACAAAAATGAATGGTGGCTCTTGTAGGCACCACTAGTGAGAATTATTTACTGTCAGGACAGAGAAAACTGAAGATGAGAGGAAGACATTGAATTAATGAGCATGCAAGCATGACTGGAAATGGTACACAGCACATCAGAGATGTGCAATTTGAGTTCTGAGTCATCACCAAACCACTGATACTCCATTTTACTTAAAAGGCATTCAGATCTACTAGAATGGCTATTGGAAATACGCCTGCAGGGGGCAAGTGTCACTGCTGGTGAGGAAGAAAGGATGAAGGGATGGTAAGGAATAGTGCGAGGGTAAAACACACTTGCAAAGCGCAAGATTTCTAGTGATTACCTCAAGCTGTTCAGCTAAAAACACAGGTATTACCCAGTGTGCTTGCTGCCACTCACTAGGAATTGGTTTTATGGGAAATCATATGAATATTTAGGATACACAACATACATTCTTGTTTGAAAGTGATAGTGTGTATTCATGTGTGTGTTTGCACATGTGTGCAAGTGCAAACCATCCCAGACCAACTGCTGAGGAGCTTAAAACAAGAGGAAGCATGAGTGACTTTAACTATCCCGACATCTGGTGTATGACAAATGCAGCTGAATGTACCTCATCAACTGCCTCCCTAAATAATAGAGGACAAATTCATGATCCAGAAACCAGCAAGTGGGAGATTAAGTGTTCAATGTGATCTGCACTTAAAATCCTGATCTGCCCACGGGACTACATGTGCTCTGCTCTGTCTGAGGCTTCAGTCCCATACTGCATTTACAAATACAAGTTCATCTGCATCAGTCTTAGAAAAATTAGTTGAGACAACATTGCTGTTTTTTTTTTTTTCCTGCCAGTCTTTATCTTTACCAAGAGAAAAAAAACCCCAGTAGCTGTAATCACAAATCCTAGAATGTCCTGAAAAGGACCCACAAGGATCATCGAGTCCAGCTCCTGGCCCTGTGCAGGATTATCCCTAAGAGTCACACCGTGTGTATGAGAGTATTGTCCAAACACTTCTTGAGCTCTGCCAGGCTGGTGCTGTGACCACTGCCCCGGGATCCCATTTCAGCACCCAACTACCCTGTGGGTGATGAACCTTTTCCTGATATCCAATCTAAACCTCCCCTGACACAACTTCAGGCCATTCCCTCGGGTTGTGTCACTGGTCACCACAGAGAACAGATCAGTGTCTGCCCCTGCTCTTCCTCTCAAGAGGAAGCTGTAACTGCAGTGAGGTCTCCCCTCAGTCTCCTCTTCTCCAGGCTGAACAGATGCAGTGACCTCAGCCAATCCTAATGGCTTCCCTTCAAGATCATTCACCATCTTCATTGCTCGCCTTTGGATGCTCTCTAATAGTTTAATGTGTTTCTTATATTGTGGTAGCCAAAACTGCTCATAATATTCCAGGTCAGGCCACACCAATGCAGAGCAGAGCAGGTAATCTTAGATAACATTTTCAAGGAGGCCCAATCAGGACAGAAGCTATTTTGATATCAAATTTATCACACCTCTTCTGGCTATTGCAAATATATTGTCCATAGGACTAATCTAATTTAGTCCACCCTAATTCTCCCTGCCTATCCCATTAATCTCACAGAATGAAAGACTTCATTCTTTCACTCCTGAGAAGGAGAAATCCTTTTTCAAAATGGAATGAAGGCATTTTTGAAAATTACCCTTGGTAGTCACAAATGTTGTGGAGGTTTTGTAACATTTGAAAAAAAAAAGGGTCTGGCATTGAAAAATTTAAATCTATGCAAATCAGTAAATCCAGATGATACGCATCTGTGGAAATTAACTGATGAGTTTACTAAATGACTTAACAATTGTTTCTGAAAATCCATGGACTGGAAACAAACAGCTGCGATATAGATGTCTTTCAAAAAAGATGTAAAGTATAACAATCTGGACAGCTATCATGTATTTGCCAACTATTTTAGCCTAACAAACAATGCACAAAATAAATGAAACAGTAGCAGATAGAGTAGCTAGTCCAGCTCCTCTTGCATACTTCAGAGAATCATTGGATTCAGATTAAGAAAATGAGGTATCACTGTTTTGCAAGGCCAGACTGAATAAATCATTGGACAGTTTTTCGCTAAAACATTCCTTCTTTTTCTCACTGATTTAAATTGTTATTTTTTCATAAGAAGCTATAAGAAGCTTAAAACCACTCAGAGTGTGTCAGTGGTTTTTAATGGTCTGTGGATATTTGAACACTCTCCTGTGGTCTAATTCAAGAAATTTCAAGAAATACAGTATCTTATGAGAAAGATCTCTCAAAATTATAATATCTATATGAAAAGCAGATATGACCAGTTATGGATCTAATCATCTAGTTAACCTAACTTCATCTAAAAGTACTGAAAAAGAAAAGAAAGAAAATATAAACTATCATTGCTTCTTGGACTGAGTTACAAAACAAGCAGTCAAAAAGAATGCAGGAGTGAATATATCATGATTGCCTTAAAAAAAAATTAATACAGTGCCTTTTAGGTGAAAAATGAGTTAAAATCGACAAGCACTGATGCCTGCAGTCAAAAAAACCCAAAAGGTCATTAAAATAATATGGTACTTATAAATCATACAGTCTGAAGTTGTCTCCAAGTTAAGTTTAGTCACTGCTTTGTGCCAAAATTTTTTAGCTGTCAGATTTTAGGACTCTGATGAAGGGCATGATTCTGTGCTGCAACATTTTATAGCTGATTAGAACAAGTAAAAAAAAAAATCATGCAGAACACGAAGTCAGGATGTGTTGCAGACTGCAGAGTGAGGAACTGAGATGGGTGGTGGATGCAAGCATACAAAGGACATGTTAAAAATATCAAGGCATAATATTTTCCCCATGTTCATAAACAGCATCTTTGTCACCAGACTTAGAAGATTTATTGCCAAGCAGATAAGATATGGATGGTCCTGACCTGGGTATTTATTATAGGTGACAGTCTGATTAGTGAACAGCAGAAAACTGGGCCAGTTGTGGGGCTGCTTGACTTTACAGTCCCAAATTCCCAACCAGGCACACATCAGAGACTGGCACGACAAAATTACTGAACACCTGCTGGTCCTAGTGACTTTCCAACATCCACTTCATGCAGATATACCTTTAAAAGTGGAGATATAATGATTTGGAGAGAAGTTCTCTAGTGGTGTGAAGTGGGTCACTGTCACTGTTGAGGTGAAATCCCAACTCTGTTAAAGTCTATGTTTAACCTCTCTCTGACTACTGTGAGGCCAGGATTTCTACTCACAATGTGGAAAACACATTTGAGTAATGAGTAATTACATTTACAGGTAACAATTAATAAGGAATCACTGCAAGTAACAGTGAAAGCCAGAAGACAATCACAAAATTCTAGAGAGGGTAAAAATATGAGTAGGAAATAAAATCTTATTAATATTATTGTACTGTGGCTGAGGCTGGAGCAAAACAAGTTCCAAAAACTTACTTAGTAACAAAGAAAGCAATAAAAGTGAACAACACTTCAGGTGAGCTTGCTGCAACACAGCAGGCATCAACATGTAATGTGGGACAAGGCATGTCAGAGCACATCACAGTGATATTCCCTTTCCTCTCCGGCTCTAACATGACTGCAGGTAGCAGCAGTGTGTTTAGGGACCACCATGAGATCTCAGAAATAAACACCTGAAACTCACAGGAATGAGGCTAAAGAACACAATGGCACAGACAAAAGAGAGATGCCCTATGACAAGTGACAGGCAAAAGGAATAAAAATCTCCTGAAAAATCTTTTCTTGCTTCTCACTGTTTTCAATTTCCATTTTAAAACAAAGGGATTATGCCTGACTACAGCTAATGAGAACAGAAACAGATGCCGTAGACAAGATACATTATACAAGGGATATTAATCGTTCTTCTTCAAAGCATAAACCAACAGTAATTCATGGAATTAGTAAACAACAAATTCCCCTGAAGAAAAGTTATTGTGTAGTCACTCATTACAGGCAATTTTATTCTTTCTCCTGAAACGGGTGATGCAGCAGCAGCAAAGCCAGGATCCCGGCCTAGAGATGAACGTGTTGTGACCAGCACTGAGATTTATGTGTTATAGATTGTGAGACCCAGCACAGAGACACAGGGAGCTTATACAGCAAGGGAGTTAAACCTATGAGCAGAAATGATCAAAACTGTGGGCCATTTTAGGCTGTTTTCCAAAAAAGAGCCCCAAACCCAGCCCCCTTTCACTTTAGGCTTGCAGCAGTCTCTGGACAACTCATTAGAGGAGACTGGGCACTCAGCTCTATAACTCCAAAAACAAAGAGATGCTTTTGTTTTACAAAGATCTGAGACTAAAATTCAACTCTTTGCTTAGCATTTCTATTAAAAGGCACTAACAGTAAATAAAAGGTCTTCAGATATTTTTAGGTGTTTTCCCTCAGAGGTTATCAAGACCAGTCAACTTATATTTAAAAGCAAACAAACTTTTATTCACCATATCTGGTCCCTTCACAATCAAATTTGTGTTTTTAATGGGATTACTCATTTGAAACCATCTCCCTGTAATAAGCCAGACCATATTCATTAAGGTAGCTGTCAGACAGCAGATGTGAGCACAACTAGATAAATCTCTGCTCTTCAGTGGGACTACATTGTGCTTCCTGCCACGGTGCTCCAGGCAGCTCAGGAAGCACAGGATGGAGCAGGGAGAGAGGAATGGCTATCACATAGCAACAGAGGGCAACCCTTCTAAACAGCTTAGTCAAAAGTTAGAGGGAAGATATTTTATTTCTTCTTTCATTGCTGGGGCTTTATTTTTTAGTATGTGTTCTTTCTTAAGTTTCAAACTTAATATTCTCGAGAGACTCTGGTTCTTCTGACAGTCTATCTTCAGAAGAAAAATACTCTGAGAAGTTTGCCCTCCCCTTTTGCTCATGCTCTGGTCTTTTTCATGTTGAATTTTTCAATTATAGTGACTGACACTTCAAGAAATTGTCTTTTGGACTTGAAAAGTAATTTTGTTTATGCAACTGAGATAAGGAAGGTGGAGAAATGAAATGTGGAAGACTTCAATTCCTTTTATTTCACATCACTAAGCTTAAAGTTTACTGGTGAGAAAGCAACATTGCTCACATTGCTCCTTGGATCACAATCATTAATCAGATGCTTGACTTTATATTAAACTCTGTGCATATATTATGAAGCCATTGATACAAATCATGGCAAGGCTCACCTTACCCTTTTCTCTTTTAAGGTAGCTAATTTGAAATTTGCACATTTATGTGTGTCTTCCATCAAGACCTTCAGTAGTGTTGCTTGCTCTGTTCTTCAGGGTTGTCAGATTTTGTGGGCTCAGCGACCTCCGCTCTTATTTGGAACACCTCCTGTGTGATGGATTATACAGACAGGAGTGTCCTTCACAGAGCTGTATCTGTTTTGTGCAGTTCCTGCCTCTGATTAGAGCATGCAAGAGTAGCTCCACCTAATGCTGTGCAAGCTCAGCAGGGGTTCACACAGGAACACAGGAACTGCCACACAAGATAAAACCAGTGGTCCATCAAGACCCAGACCCCATCTAGCACTGACCACTGCCAGATGTTTCTGAAGGAAACACAGCTCTGCTAATTTAACTCACAGCAGGATCTGTTTTTTAACCTGAGGCAGTCAAACAAATCCTGGAGGCTGGAGGTTTATACTCATGATATTTAATCCTTAGGATTAAATTACAGATTAATTAAATAAAGTACTAAATCTGTAAGAGCCAGACTCTCATAGATGCTCATGGAAAAAGGCTCTTGCCAGGTACTGGCCAACATAATATGCTGATTTTACAGATGAAACCACTACTCAAGAAGGGACTCCTTGCAAATCTCTAAGTTGGTGATGCTTCCTCAGATTAAGGGAGAGAACATCCGCTCTGAAACACTGACAAACACGTTGAGCTTTGAGACAGAAACTTGTCTGATAGCTGTGAAATATTCTCAGAGGGTTGTCATTTTATCAGTTACACATATATATGTATATATGCATATATAATTTTCCCCAGTGTAGCTGCTTCATAAAGGACATGGATCTTTTCATGAGGTCCTACCAGCCAGGGATCAGAGCGTGGGAGCTGCCTGCCATCCATCCTGCCTCAAGTGACAGGAAGAATGAGGGTGAGTTTGCTGGAAAGGAGCAGGGATAACACTCTCCTGGAGCATTGGTCCAGGAAAAGAGAAACACCAGAGTGACACGAGTACACTAAGACTGTTGTTGGAGGAAACAACTGCCTCCAAGTGGTGTTTACTGCAAGCTATCAGAACCCCAACTGACTGCTAAAGGATAATGCGTTTAGGGTGACCTTACTGCTCTCACGTACTTTGATGGATATGAAATGGAATAAACAGATTGTCTCAGAAAGCTCTTCTAACCAATCTGAGGCGACACAAAGAGTGATATTACTGGGTTGTGAAGTCTCTCAAATTGCTGTACTACAGCTTTCAGATATTAACTGGGGAGGCTTACTATGAAAACAAAGGAAGGAAAAGGGGAATTTGCAGGTGTTTGAGAGAGAACATTTTCTGTTTCAGCTTGACTATTCAGAAGTAGTTTCACAGTTCTACTAACAAAATGTAAGCTAGATCTTAAGTTGCTGGAGATAGGTGAGCTAAGGGTGCTGACTGTCTTTGTTGCTGCTCTGGTATTACTAGGGTAGCACTGTGGAGACCACATTCTTGCCTCGGTGCTAGTTGTAATATCAAGCACAAGACTCTGCCTTCATTTCTGACTTTATAATTTCCGGTGTGTCTCCTGCCAAACAACATCAACACATAACAGGACTTTTCAACACATACACATTTGCACAGTGCTCATGAAAATAAATATAGGGTCTCACAGGGTTTGTTGAACACACTGGAGTTAGTTACTGCCTGGCCATGAAAGCAAATATCTGCAGCTAGTCCTTACTGCTAGTGTGCTGCAAGAATGCGGCAGCTGATTTAAAAAATAATTACGCCACACAGCAACTTGTGGTACCCATACGACTCCAATTATATGAAGCAACATCTGTGGCCCATGCAGTCAGAAAAAGAAGCTTTGACATAGATGTAGCTCTGCTGCAGAAGTGAAGGGTCTGGTACCCAGTCCTGCAACAGGAGAACATTACAGCTGGGTGCCACCCACCCCCTTCTGCTCCTTGGCACCTGGGGAAAGGAGGCAGGTGAATGTTCAGTTCTGAGTGATCTAGACAATGCCCAATGATGTCCATCTTGAATGTCCCAGAAGCTGCTTTCCAGGAGCATGAAGAGCCTGGTGTGCTTTCTGAAAAACTGCCA
This sequence comes from Prinia subflava, assembly GCF_021018805.1. Lineage (NCBI taxonomy): Eukaryota > Metazoa > Chordata > Aves > Passeriformes > Cisticolidae > Prinia > Prinia subflava. The sequence goes on along the minus strand of NC_086283.1, from coordinate 11,642,382 downwards.
CAAACCAAATAAGCAACTAGAGTCTGTCCACCCAGAAAGTCACTGGGCCACCACAATACAGTGAGCCCTGCTGCCCCAAGGCAGACTGCTCTGCTCTCCCAGGGAAAGAAATCACTTCTAAAATCTTCAGTGTAAGAGAGGATTCACACCACTCTGTTTACTTCTGCAGGTGTCCTTTAGCATGCTTGCTGAGTTTGGCAAGCAGCACATTTCCCAGCACAGGTTAACCTATCCTTCTATCCTCTGTGTGACTTGCTGAGTTACAGCTATCACAAAGCATGCAGAGGCGGCTTTATGATTCTTGAAGAAAATAAATTAAACAAGTATGTGACATTAGTTGTCCACAGCTGCATGAATAAACTAACAGGGATTCCCTCCATAACTGACTGGAAAGAAAATAATTGCAGATACAGCACCTTCTAGGAATTAAATATTTTTTTAAGAATTAGGTATTTTGGAAAGGGAGATTTAGAAGCACGTTGAATAACAGGGGATGCCATCTGATTTTTTTTCCTTCTTCAGGAAAGAGTCTTTGTTCAATACTGTTTGTAAACCTCTTTCACAGCCAAAAGTAATAGGAACACAATCAATACTAGCTATGAACAGAGACATTTTTTCTGTACTGCAATTAGCTATTTTCAAAGAGTGGCTGATGAATAATGTATGCAAAAGGGTGGGTGGGTATGCAAAAGGGTGGGTGGAAGGATTATTTAATTTTTCTTTAAGCAGATTATTTTAGCTTGGGTGAAAGACTACCAAGCTAAAGAATAGTGTTCAATATCACACAGTGTATAAACAGCTGTGGCTTAGCACATAATAAAAGCTATTAAGAGGCTGAGCCAAAAAACATATCCAGCTATGAAGAGGAGAAAGAGGCAAAGTACCGTGTAATGACTGCTTCAGCTTCACATTTGCCATTCTGCCTTTGTGCACAAGTCCATTCTGCAGCCCAAGATCTCACCTTTCGCTTCATTAGGGTTTTCTAAATGGTTCCAAATGGTATCTTGGCCTTTTTGTATACAATTTTATTTTAATTTCAAGGCTGCCAGATCACATGCCAGTAGACATTAAGATCTAGAATATGAATTTCCCACACAGGTAACAGGAGACAGCAGTGGTCTGGATCCCAGTATCAGCTCTGGGTGCCCTCGGCACACGGTGTCTGGGGCTAAGCAGAAAGGAGGTAGAGGACACCAAGAGCTTTGGCTCCATCCTCTGCATGAACTAGCCAAGCTCATGAAGGGTAAAATAAAAATTCACCTTCACTCTAGCAGGAGAGGAGATTTTCCAGGTCAGGTGCTCAGGCACCTGTCCCTTCACTGAAGTGATTTATCACCCTTCTCCTCTGCTCCCTTCTCCTTTGCAGCACAGGTCTTTATCAAGAGGTTACTTCACACCTTCTCTGCTTCACAAACTCATGATGGCATATTTTCCTTGTTCCTCTACAATTCAGCATCCCCTTGGCCTGAGGACTTGCTGCAGAGTGCAACACTTGGTTAGGAAACCCAGTGTCTGTGCTGGTTTTGGGGCAAAGTTTATCCTTGGCTTTGCTTGTGTTTACCTCCATGTCAGCAAATAGCTTCAGTGCAGTAGGCTTTGCATAAGTGTTATTCTTCAGTTACTACAGTTACAGGTCTTCAGTTACTACATTTGCCCCCTCTATTAATGCACAAGGAAATAAAGACAGTTCTTTACCTCATGTTCTCCTTCCTGTGAACTGTCAGATACATCTCATAGACTCTCCCTTGTGGAACAGCTCCCGCTGGGATCAACAAACTTACTCCTGCAGAACAGAAGAGACACAAAAGATAAGATGGAGAAAAAAGAATAAAGTGGGCCTGTGAAGAGGAGTGACAGGAGAGGCAGAAGCCTGCAATGTCAGATTTTCAGCCACTTTCACCAGCAGACTGTAAATGACCTCAGCAAGATGGGAGAAAAAGCATTTACTGTAACCTTGGTGTCTTCAGTGTCCAGTTGCCTGTTCTTTTTCCTCTGCACTGGAAAACTGGAGTGCAGAAAAGGATTTTCTTCCCTTTCATTTTATTTAAAGAGCAGACAGATGGTTATGTTGTTGCGTACCTTGTAAAATGATGGAAAAACAAACAACTCTGACTAAAATTTCCAACAGCTGTAATGGGACATTTCTCCCTAGGCAATTCTTACTTAATTAAGATCAGGAAAGAAAAGCAGGGAAGCACTGTCCCAGGAAGCAGCAAGAACTAGTTGTTCCCTGAAAGATGGCTTCTGTATCTGGCATCCTGTCTTTTCATGCACTTAGTTGCTAGATTGCTAGGGAGAGAAAACAGGTCTTGGTTTTTGAATGTACCTAGTCCTGCATAGTGGCTGAAAACTGGGCTATCCAACCTTGAAACAAGTGGGCAAACATGCTCGGTGTTCTTTTCAGTAATGATTTGCAGCACACTTGATTAAAAAACACTGGTTTTACATTACTTCCATTTAAGAGATGCCTTGTCTCTGTACAACAAACACGGCCCACAAACTGGCTATTTCACTCTGCTGGATACATCTCAGCCACCTCTCTTTGTAGATGCAGATTAGCTGGAAATCAGTGGCAAGGATTTGCATACATTTGTTACCACATAGCTGAAAACAAAACTAGAGGAAGATTATTTATGTATATGTGTCCACTGTAACATATATGTGTTTACACTAGAGACATTCTGTAGACACCTTGCTTGGCTCTGCCTCTTTTCTTTAGCACACAGGTTTTGGTTACCCTGGACACCTCCTGTGTGTTGGTGTGCAGGGCCTCAGTCCCACACTTACCTTTGAAGGAGAGGGTTAGCTAGGAAAGCATTTTCCACTACTGCCTTCTGGCACTTGTGTCTTTACAGGCTGTCACAACCCAACCTGTGCATGTCTGCAGATGTAACACAGCAGGTGTACTACAAATGAAGGGCTTTGATCATATCTTGAGGAGGACATACCTCTAGAAGCAGCACAGAGGCATACAGAGGTAGCAGCAGACAGATTATTTTGTTTTACAGAATCATTACTTCAATCATTTTGAAGGGATTACAGCATCAAATGTTTTTTCTTTACAAATTGATATTAATACACGTGAATTAACAGTGACTAATAGACTTTGCTGATAATGTGCACCACTGTGGCATATGAAAACTGAGTATAAACATCTATTTTCAGCTGCTACTTAGAAAAATGTGAAATCCAAGACTGTATAGCACAAATTTTCAACATTGCTCATTAGTCAGCACCAGATTTATTGAAGTAGTTCAGCTTTCACATAAATTTAATAGATATTTTTGCTTCCCATTGGACAGGAGCTCAGAGAGCAGGGCTATGGGTCCAAGCACTTTTGGCTGCTTCATGGGCAGTGTGGGTCTGCATCCTGGAAGGACCAAACCATTCAGGTCCCAGGCCACCTGGGCATTTTGCTTCCTCCATAACATCAACAAAAAATAAATGATCCAGCAAAGGTGCAGGGGGCAAGGGTAGGCACTGTCTCCTTGGTGAGGGCATTTGCTGTAAAATGGCCAAGCTGTGAATTTCGGTCTCATAGGTACTGTGGTCCTACCTGAATTCAGAGTCCCAGTGAAACTGGGCAGGTGTGTTCCTGACCACTGTATATCCCCCATATTCCTCACATCAAATGCATTACGTATTTGACCCATCCTCACTTTAGCTATTAATGCTGCTCTGCAGTACTGTGCTAAACCCATAGGAACATCTAAGCGCTGAATTTCCATGGAAAGAACATCAACACTTCCTGTAGGAACCCAGCAGCGGCATGGCTATGCTAAAAAATCTGTCTAAAAGACCTGAGCTCTCCCAGGGCTGCCCAAGAACTCCTTGGATGCTCTGAAATTGTCTGCTGGTGTAAGGGTGGCCCGAAGGGGCCTGAAAACTTGACTTTGTGCTGTATGAGAAAGATTGAGCAGCATGTTGCATTATATCAACAGGCCCTCAATGCTCAGTGCCTCCCTTTCCTAGTTGTAAAGCAAGTCAACAATAAATACAGGTAAAAAGCCTCCTCTAAAAATAGTGTTCTGTAGTCCTACTCAAATTGCACATAGTATGCAACGAATTGGAAATGGAGCAACCAATTTGTTTTTAAATTAATTTGTTCATTTTTAGCATAATGACAAAATAGAGCCTTACTGTACTGAAGTCCCTTTTCTAGAACTGAATTAAAGAAAAAGGTGATGCTGAATTGCACTTCACACAGGAGAGCTCTGAAGCCTTGCATGTCTCAGAAGCTGGCTAAGAGCCCTGCAATATTCTGTTTAGAATCAGAGAATCATTTAGATTGGAAGAGACCTCTAAGATCATTGAATCCAATCATTAACGGATCACAGTGTTCACCACTAGATCACATTCCTATGTATTACTTGGGAGAAGAGACCAACTCCTTGTTGCAGCCTCCTTCAGGCAGTTGTAGAAAGGGGTAAGGTCCCCTCTAAGCCTCCTTTTTTCCAGGCTACACAACCCCATCTCCCTCAGCTGCTACTCCTAAGACCAGTGCTCTTGTAGAGGGGCCCAAGTCTTCCTCAAGCCTGTGGTGTTTAAAAGGTGGCCAGGACATTGGCTAGAAAATATTCTAAGTACTTTGGTGGACGCAAATGAAGTAGAGGTAAAAACCCACCTATTTGATTTGATCAAAGAAAAGGAAGAGTCCCATGAATAGAGACTTTCTTTTGCCATATGAAAACAAACTAACACCCCTTAAACCCACAAAACAATTGTACCTTTAAGCTAGCACTTACCTGAATTGGGAATTACTAGGTGGCCTCCTAAGGAGTTGAAGGTTCCAAATACGGTGCATGACGGGTCAGTTTGCCGAGCAAGGCTCTGGTTCTTCGCGTTCAGGGTCTCATTCTCCAGCAGAGACTGTGTAATCTGTGGGGACAGCTTGGAGGAGAAGTCAGAGAGGTCATCCTGGGGAGTGACTGCACCAGAGGTGTTATAAACCTTGATCTTCAAGTTGGGGAGTGGGTCCAGGATTGGAGAGTTGGTCATTGGGATTTTATCCGAGACATCATGCAAGGCATACACAGGACCCCTGTACATGGCTGCAGCAGAAGTGAGGTCTGGTGGCACTGCTAGGAGGTCTGCAGTGGAGATGAGAAGGAAGAACTGTATTATTTCTCTGTTCTGATGAGTTTATTCTGAGCAACAATTTGGGTTTGTATTTGTGTTTTGTCTTTCATTCCAAATGTTCAGATATGCTAAGTCCCTGAACCTTTATCTCGATTTCCACGAATCTCTCCAGCAAACTCCCAGGGCTGGGAATCTCCCAGCTGCTTTGGAATCTGATTGCTGTACAAAATTACAGCACATTTCTGCTCTGAAGAAATTTCTCTTCAGAGAAATACTGGGAGTATTTTTCCAGCCTGCACTCAGATTTCAAATATGATATGCTTAGCTTCAGGACAAGATTTTTTCATCACTCAGTAGATCTAGTTTTAACTAAGAACCCCTCCCTAAATGCTATGTGACAATCATTTACCAATTTATCTAACTAGCCTAATGACAGCAATTCCTGAAATAAAAGACACAACAAGCCTATGAAGTCATCGTGCCCATGACTCCTTGCAGTGGGGCATTAGTATTTGCATCACACTTTTCTAACATTTTTTTTAAAAGTTTCTTCAGCAAAGAAAACACTTCTGCTAATCTTACATGTGACAACTCTCTTGTCATCTTAACTCTTATAGTGTAGATATTCTTCTGGTGTAGATATTGGGAAAAAGAGGAACTGTTCAGCCTAACTAAGTGTCTTGATAAGGGCAGCACTGCCTTTAGAGTGTTTTTTCCTGGCCAATGAAGTGAGGAAGAAGTTCAAGCTGTTATGCATCTGTAATAAAAATATACATTATTAAATGATGTTCTACTACGACTTCTGCATTTTCTGTTAAAGGCACAGTACTTCTCAAACTACTATTTATACCAGTGGAGACAGGGCATAGGACAAAAAGCTATTAGGGAAATGAGCTGGAGGGAGATGTGATAGAGTTGCTGTAGTATCACTCCTGTGATGCATCCTGCCTCCATTGTTGCTGTCAGAGCTTTGCCTTTGACTTCAACTTGAGCTGGACCTGTACTTCCACAAAAGTGTCTGAGTTTCACTCTCACATTTGTGCTCTCTCTTCAGAAGTTAAATTCGCCTGCTTTGTACTCTTGAGCACAGCTGACAAAGGCCACCATGGGTTTTGAGCACTTGACAGTCAGAAACAAATGAACATGATCTTTCTGCTCTTTATCAAGTGTCAACGGGCATCCAGTGATATCATTGATGCAGCCCAAGAGACCATAACCTGATAGAATCTCCCTTAGTTGGTCAAAATGGAGTGAAATGCCAACTAACCTTGCCTTGCAGCCTTGATGTTGACAGGCTGAAATCCCCCATTTAGTGCCGAGGAGTCAATAATATCTGACTCAAAGTCGCGGTGGTTCTTGCGATAGACAAACAGGGCCACAACCACGGAAATGGCCAGGCACACGATCACGGCGATGACAATCCCCACGTAGAGAGCAACGTCGTCCGAGTCAGGAGCAGCTGCAGGGAGAGAGGCCAGGAACCTTCAAGAAATGTCCTCCTTACAGGGACTTTCAAGAAAATACTTTCTTATTGTTCTCGTTTCCTGCAGATATTTACTGCCTTTTTTATAGGCTAATTTAAAGTCCATTTCCAACACCATACAGCAGGTCTATCTATGCCCTTTTGATGGAAAACAATCCTTGATTTCTCTCTAACTTGTCTTCTAACTCTTCCTCTATCCACTTGTTCATTTATCTAATACTCAGGCTGTGAACTACTAAGCAAAACTTGTTACAGACTTAGTCTTATGAACCAAATTCACCCTATGAAATGAGATGGTATGTCTTAGTGACATAATGTCATGATATTGGTATTTAGAAGTTCAGCTGATACAAAAAACATGTGGGGTTTTAAACTTCAGAAGCCTTATCTTTACTTTAAAGAAGTAAAAGAGCCCCCAAATTCCATTTTCTATGGAATACCTGGAATATCAGGACATACCTTTGGTTGGTTTGGGGTTTTTTGAAATGTAATCTGTCATTACTCCCTACTGTCTGTTTGCCTTCCAAAATATAAACTACTAAATTAGTACAGCAGAGAATCAAGCATTGAATTCTCATCAGTGGACTTAACACATACATATTAAGATAAAAGCTGAAGTGAGCACAAGAAAAAATGTGGTAATTTACCAAAAGAAACCAAAATTTATTAGAGCTGTCTTGTGAGGAAATGGCTATGATATTTCTACTAGCTGTTTATACCATATCTTCAGCACCAACTCCAAGCTAATCTCTAGCATCATTATCCACCAGACATTTTTTTCCCAAAAGGTCTGAATATGTGCTCAAAAATTGATGTATTTCTGTACAGTGAAGAATCCCATTTTTAGAAATAGCCTAATGAAAAAAGGAAGTGCAAAAACAAATCAGACTCTTTTAGTACCCTATTTTTGTTGGTTTGAAACATGTGAAATCACTTTTATTTTATCTGTTTTAGCCATTTGGGCTGAGCTGCCCTGCAGCTGCAGAGGTGAGAGCTGGCAGATGCAGAAAGGGACTGATCAATCTCTGACAGCTCCAGGCTACCAGACCTCCAATTTACCAAACATCCCATTTTTAACCCAGCAGTTCAGGAAGCAGAAGAGTTGAGTTCTGGCTCAAAGATAAGTTACCCTTCCACCACTCTCTGTCCAGTTGCTAAGGGAATTTTAATGAGAAGATGGCTCATTCTATCCAGTTTCTGTCTCCAAGGCAGCATCTTCTCCCATTTCCCTCCTGCAGAAGGGCTCTTCAAATCCTGTGTCTGCTGCAAAGCACTGTATCTGTTGTCAAGCAAGCAGAATGTCACTTACCCTGCTGAATAGGTCCCTATTTTGCCTAGTCACACTGAGCTTGCCTAACAGGAAAGCCTGACCCAAGGAACAGCATCAAATTAGCATCCAGGAACATAAAATCAAACATTAAACTTACAAGAAAATCCATATTCATTCTGGGTTCTCTGTTCAGTTGAAATAGGATAAATGAAACCTTAAAAAGAAAGAAATTAAACAAAAATGGGAACAAAATCAAATGAGGAGAATAAAAAAAAAATGAAGCATGAAAAATAGTTTAATTAAAAAAAAGGAAAAGAAGGAAAAGAAACTGATGGCACTTTAAAATTCTGATACAGCACAGAATTATGATTTTGCATCCCTTGTCTCCTCCAGAGCCTTACTAAGAATTAATAAGCAGGCAGATTGAATTTCTAAGCCAAAATCGGTCTCGAGTCACTAACTTTGGAGTGCTTAAAGTCTTTCTTTTATTGAGCATAAACTGTAATGGATCTAATTTATTTCAGACATCTAGGGTCATTAGCATATGGAAAGTCTTTTTATCCTTATCCCTGCCATATGCTTTAATTCCCAGGACATGTTTGGTGAGGCTCTAAACAGTTTTTATATTTAATTATAATAGCTTGCTGTTGATCTAATAGAGTTAAAGGAGACTTGTTGTCACTGGTCAGAGGTTAAATACTGATTCGTGGAGCCATCTATGCACAAAGCCCTCTCTCTGTATTTCCTTGGAATTATTTTATCCTGTCCTTAATACATGTTCAATAGGAATTCCTTAGGGAGTAAAGAATTTGTCAGCAAACAGTAAACTGAGTGGTTTCTCTTTGAAATCATTACAAAATCAATAAGGCCCCTGGGGTCAGAACATTATTTATTTGAAATCTTTGCAAGCACCATATATCGACAAAATCATAACATAAATTATAGCTTTATTTTGGGATGGAGAAAGAAGAGATGCCATCTCTTTTGTCTTTTCCTGCTGCAGTCCCCACAGAACAGCACACTGGAGCTGCTTAGTTCACACATGAATCCTGTGAACTCCCTAAGCATCTCCCATGTGGCAAATGAGTGAAGTGCTCCAAGTAGTCCCGTCCTGCTGGAAAGGTAAATGACAAATCCCGGCTAAGCAGGGGTGTCGCTGTCTGGGGTGGGAATAGAGTCAGTGTAAGAAAGAAGGTATCTCTCCTCCACCACCTTCCCTTAAGTCCTCTTGAAGGGAATTTCACCCCCTCCCCTTTGATCACACTGCAAGGAGCTCACACAGGTGGGGACTCCCTGCAGGTGAGACAGAACTGGAAAATGCCCTCCTGGTGTGTGTGTAATGCACAGGACCACATTACAGGCAGACCAGAGTAATAATCCCCAGCTCCCAGAATCACTGAGCTTGGGTGCTCAGCATCTGTTGTGCTCTACAAATATCTTGCTGCTTGGCTGGATTTTTTGTTAATGAAGACACAGTCTATCCCAATCACAGGCATAGACATACCTCCTTCCAAAATTTCCAGACATTAACCATTGCATAAATTCTACCTTACCTGAAATACCAGAGCAAAATCAGCTGGTTTTTGATGATTTTTTTTCTTCTGGGACATCATGGCACAAACTATACTGCCTCTAATCTTTGTTCAAAGCTTTACTTCACAGCAAGGATTCCAGCCATACCAGTGTTTCAAGAAGTATTATGTTCTCATATTAATTTCCCTGGCTCTTTGAGGCAAGTTCAACTCTATGTACTCTCAACATGCCTACTCAATCTTTTGTTAATAACTGCCTTCTCTTTCTGCTGGTGTACCTGAGGTATTGGCCATGAAAAGTCTGGTGAGAAACTTCTGAGGGCTTGAGTGAATGCTCAGCAAGTCTGGGCATGAATTTACAGTACCTTTGTACTGTAAATTTTCCAGTACCCAATTACTCCCCAGATAAGTGCTGAGGCTCATAATTTGGTAAACGTAAATTTCAGCTAAAGCCTTAAGCCCAGTATTTCCTTTGGCAAGATGTCTCTGGAGAGACCAAGAGGCAGGCAGAAGGAACTTAAAGGCCCAGGGATAAAGTGGAGTTTAGGCTGGATGCATCTCTGAATGATTTTTTTGCCTTGTACTAAAATCCACTGGGAAAGCTGAGGATGTCTCCTTGCACTTCATGTGCCCCACCAGGTTCTCAAGGGAGGTGGGATGGAGCAGCCCACGTCCCCTGGCTCTGCATCACCCATGGAGCTTGAGCTCACCTGTGCAGAGCTGAAGAGGCTATTCCTCTCTCCTCACATTGCATCTGAGGTGGTCAGTTTTGTGTTCAAGGTTGTGCATCACTCCTGCCATGTCTGAAGGGATCCAGGAACTCAACAGGCACAAAAGATGGCACCACCTGGATTAGCTGTCATGTTACTGAAAGCATTCTTTCCTCACAGGAAAATGGAAATCCAGATTCAAGCTTTTTCAGCAAAGTAAACAAGTATGATCCTCAAATATTCTAAAAGAAACATACCTCACTGCAGCCTCTCCACAGACCGTTAGTCACAAATACATATCTGTGGCTTACCAGTTTCTACAGGTTCTCTTACTGCTAACTATGGACAGCACTCCTGGAGCCACATAAGAGTGATGCCAATTTCCTCCACAGAAATGTTTTGGGCACCCATTCAAAGATACATCTATTGAAACAGGAGGAAGAGGCAAGGATACTACAGGATGCTTCTGCCATTTGGGCAGGACATTTTACAGCAAAATTAGTTTTGACCATGCCTTTGTCACTCCTCCAAAGGGGAGTGGGCATTGAAGGGGCAAGGAGAAGGCCTGCAGCCATGCACTGGTGATGGGTAAGAGGCATGCTTACTGCCACAATCCCAGCACAAGAGAATGGGGTTTTCTGTAGGAAGCTGGCTGTCACACTGGTCCTTCTGACTATGCCTTCAAACAATGAAAAAAGGACATTTTCATCAGATAATGACACAAACCTGCCGGGATTAGTAACTGAAATAATGAAGAATGTCTTCCTTCTTCTCTTCAAAGTAACTGCAGTGAAGAGAGATCTTTTGTGTGTCTTTTTTCTTCTTCTTCCTTGTATGAACAGCACTGCTTGGCAAATACCTAAGGGACTTCTACCAGGGTGATGAACATTTTTAATGAGTGTGAATTTAGAAAGGTGCTGGAGGGTTTGACTCTAGGAAGGCTGCTGACTCAGAACAGCTGGTTTCACAGTGAGCTACTTTGAGAAAAGTAATTTAAGCTTCTTCCTACAGTTGGGAAATACATATTTTCAAGATCGCTTCTGCTATTTTGTTGTATAACTTACTGTTGAATGAATAAAGTAGAATAATCACACTTTATGCTTGCATAGTGCCTGCTGTTTGAGGTTCCCAAAGGCTTATCAAAATGGGTGTTTGTTTCCCTCATTGTACAAGTACCTCACCCTATGTCAAACCTGGAAAATCAGTGGGAGGCTCAGGTTAATGCACAGAAATTGAACCACTGTAATTGCATGGTAAAGGCATTCAATAAAAAGCCTTTAGTTAAGTTAATGTTTCTCCATGTATTCTACTTTAGAGTCCAATCTAGCTTTGTAAATATGTTTTTTGTCCCTATGGAAGCGTTTCTATCAAGTGTCAAAAGTGGGGGGTTTTTTAACGAAATTAATTACACTGGCACAAATCCTTTGTACAAATGCAGATGTATCATTTAAAAGGTGCTTTAAGTTGACATTGCCTATTTTGTTTCTAGAAAGCATGAGAAGAGCTATTTAATCACCTTTATAATGATGCAACACACTGAGAAAAGTGAAGAAGGGTGAATATGTCAATTGTACTTGAAAAATTAACCAATCCAATGTTAACATATAGAAAAGACTACAGCAGGCTTTTTATCAATTTACTTTAACTCAATTTAAGCATCAGTCACGCTTGGCACTGATTTGGGAAACCGCGACCATTTAACTGAATAGATTGTGAAGCTCATTTAACTAGTTTGGTGCAGTTTGTGAAGGCAGATGATCCTCAAACATTGGAAGTCTAGCCTGAGCATTCTGGTCCCACATGCCTTGTTTTGGCCTTCTGGGAACACGTTTGTGCCAGAGGCCCCAGGAGACAGAGCAGCTGCTCTGCATCGCTGAAGGGCCCTCAGCATATCTCCAAGTGACTGTCACCAAAGAGTCACCAAAATGACTGTTCTAAGCTCCTCTTCTTCCACCGGGAAAGAATTTACTCCTCAGCATAATCATGGGCATTTAAACACACACGGTGCTCAGCCTGGGAACTCAGGGTCATGACCATGGGCATTCTGAAATCCTGTGTTTGATTTTACCTATAAAGCCATGGCAATATACTGCCTTGGCCTATGAACTGGCATATTTTAAAGAGAATTTTTATCCCTGTGTTATAAAACTCTAGGTCACAGTTTCATGCAGAGGGAGCTTTGTAACTGGCTCCCCACTTTTTGGTCCATAATTGGTTTTGCTAGCATTCTAGTCATGCTGGATTTGTATTAATGAATATCAATTTTAGAGTGAATTGATCAGATTATGAAAATATTTTACTCTGCTGCTTGTAGAAATGAAAATATCTACATAAGAGAGAAAGAAAAATACCCAGGTTCCAGTTTGTGTTTTTCTTGCCTATTTTCCCTCTTTCTAGCAACTACATAGCTGAGACAGATGAAGTAGCTGAAGATGATCTTTCTGGCCACTTATTTACTAGGGCTTATACAGTTTGGTTCGCATTTACAAAAATATTTACAATTAAACTGCAAAGAAATAGATTTATCACATTAGCAGCTGAGGTCACAGTTAATGATATATAATTTGAGACTCTATCAAGATCAGTGAGAACTGGAGAGCTGCACTTTCATTTAATAAAGTGAGGATTGCATAAAACACACCATAACTGCTAGTTTCTTCAATGAATCATACTTTAATCTGGCACCACTTACTTCTAATCTATAAGCTGTCTTTACTCGCTCTGTAGCAGCAAAAAGAGCTGAGGTCAAGTAATTCCATGGCCTTTCTGAAAGCCTAGCCACATGACATGCCTCAAGAACATCCTGTTGCAAAGAACTCAACAGGTTGAGCATAACATATTATAATAGCACTTTTGCCCCCTTTGGCTCCAAAATCAGTGACCTCAAATCACCTCTGAGAAAACAAGACTGCATGCTTTCAACTGCTGCCTTCCTTTCTCAGGAAACAGATAAACAGAGACTGATTCCTACATGCAGATGCTTAACATTTGAAGGAAGCAGTTCATGGATGATTTAAAGTAGGTGTGTGGTATATAAAATGTGGCATGGGTTTACTGAAAAAAACTCGGTAAACTTTTTTTTTTTTTGCTGTGATATATACACATCAGATGAATTCCAGTGTCTGGTAACTCAAAGCCAGCAAGCTGGTAATTATTTTTCATACCAGACTCAAACAATATGCACCCAATTGCTTCTGTTCTTAATTCCCAAGATGAGGTCTTCTTTCAGTATTAAGTCATATTACCCTCCTCATTGGGCCAGCTCCAGTAGCTTGGAATTTAATTTAAAATCTTTGGGTTTTGCTAGAATTTTCTATAATGAGTCTCAGTCTCAGAAAATATCCTGGAAAGTTTGAATAAAATTGGTTTAAGAACCGTAGTAACTTTTTTCTTGTTGTTAATTTCTAGTTCAAAGGGTCTCAATGAGTAAAAAAATCCTCAACCCCCCAACTATATATGATTGTTTCCAAATTCCAAGTTCTAGAAATTCAGCCTATCTCCCTTTCCCTGTAAAATGCCATTCTCAATTCCATGTCAGCCCAATTTCAGGTTTTTTTGCACTCATGGGAAGAGATATTAATCAATATTCTGAATTCCATTATACAGAGAGGGTTTTGAGACAAAGAAGGAAAAAAAGTTATATGTCCCTGCAGTGTTTGCAGTGCTGTGGCTGTGACCTTGCATTACCAGTCCTGTTTCCTTTTATCTTACCTCATTCACCATCATTCCTACAGCTATCACCAGCTTGCTTGAGTTTCTTCACTATTTTAAAGGAAATTCTAGATGATCAGTACAGTGTACAAAGGCTCAAAGCTTTCAAAAAAGACTTTCAAGGGCTTTAATTAATATTTGCAATGTACCTGATATTAATTCAGGTACATTGCAAAGCTTTTGGCTTTCATCTACATCCATCTAGGTTTCCATCTATGATGGCTCAACAGTCATGTACTCCCAGTTTACAGTAAAGATTTTTGCATATTTAATTTGACATTCAGGAGTTTTAAACTGCTTTGTGCAAGTTCTACTGTACAGAGGCTGCATGTTTCCAGTATTTTCTTTTCTACAAGGGGCAGAGTTAATGGTACAAGAGTAATCTTAGAGTAAACCCCATATTCTGACTGTTTAGTGTCAAGGCTTCATGCCCAGTTAACATGTTGCTAATGAGATTGGAAGAGTATTAACAGTAAAATTTGAACTCTACTTGCTGTTAATTGTTTCTCTCCCTTGTTAATTGGCAGGAAATGTATCACAAAACCAAGAAGACATGGTTAAAAATTTAAACAAACAAACAGGCAAACCAACCAACCAACCAGCAACAATGTCCCTGGCAAAGCACAAATCTTTCAGACAGAATGTGCGCAGCTCTTCCTACATTTTCTATTCTAAAGAAAGACCTTCATGTCTGTAGTAATGATGCTGAAGGTCAGATATGATATCAGGCATCCCAGAGATAATGCACAGCAATTTATTTTCCTTCTGAAGGACTAATTATTGGCATATTCAGGGTGGGCTAATAAACAGGGAGCTTGAGGTTTTGTGACTGATTATTTACATGGGTATTATCTCAGATCTTTCCTGAGTGGGTGAGTTAAATGGGGACACTCTCTTGTTCTCTCCTTGAACAGGAATTCATGATATTCTATAATTAAGACTGCAATTATGTTTTCATTTTAAATTAGATCCTGACATTTTGTTAACATTGATAGAAAGGTCTTGCCTGAGTTTAAACATGCATGACATCTATATGGGAATAAGGGAAGATGGAAGAGAAGGATAACTTAAAATTTGATGTGGATTAGAACACCCAGGTTTGACTTTATGCAGACTTCTACAGTTAAGGACTTTGACCTTTTGGTTAAATCTCATGTCTTTAGTAGGACCTCAGCACTGTGTTCATTATGCTTGTTTGACAGCAAATGTAAACACATGCCTTGCATTGCAATTTGCTAGATGTGTATTTGCAAATTCTACTCTTGCAATGACTGAAAGCTAGATAGACTTCCTGGGGTTCACTTTGCTGTGGGACAAGTGGGACAAGAGTGCTGAAATTAGGACAAAGGACACCACTGGAGAGAGGATACATGGCAGACAGCTAGATGAAGGAAGGGACAATTAGAAGAGAATCTAGGAGAGGTGTCGGAGTCCATGTTTCCATGGATCCTCCACAGAGAGTGAAAAGTACAGAGATAGAATTAAAACATTTAGAAAAATTAGAATATATAAAAGCTTTAGATACATAAAAGTAGAAATCTAACCCTGAGCCTTAAGCTTTACATGCCCTAAGTCCTAGTTCAGTGTAGAAGGACACAGCTTCAGGCTTAGTGATAGAGTATAGACATAACAAAAATAGAGTAGGGTACTGTTTATAATTTTTAGTATGAATTTTATGTACAACAAGGTAGAACCTTATGCTAGTAAGATAGAGTTTTACGTTAATAGATATGTTATGTGCGTAGGTTTTGATAATGTTTTTCGTAGTTTTTACGAACTTTAAAATTGTACTTAGATTGGTTAGTGTGTAGATAAAAAATATGAATATGCATTTTGCAATTTGGGATAAAAAGCCTCTGTGTCAGTTGATCAGCGGATTGGAGGGATTGGAGGGATTGATTGATCAATCCGATCTATCGATCCAACCTCCACCTCCTGCAGCCTGAGGAAGGAGCCTTGCCAGGGAGCCAAATGCTAACTTGTATTGCCCAGTTTATAACCTCAAAAATCCAAGAGACTACAGAATCAGCTGATCGGCTGAATGTCTGTTTCCCAAATTCTAGAAACTTCCTTCCCCAACATGAGTTTTCATCTAAGCATACTGCAAATAATTTTGTTAGTCCAGATTTAGAGAAAGAGAGCACTGAGTTTTACTTCTGATTGTTTCACTTACTCCTCGCTGAGCCTTCAGGTGCTCATGTAACTTTGCCCTGCCTGACACCCTGACAGGAAAGCAAAAATCATGAAATATATCTGCCTTTGTATATGATAAGGATAATATAAATGTACATTATTGTCTCTGTATGGGGTGGTTTTCTTCTACAATTAAATCGATATATCAGTTGGACTTCTTAAGATTTGAATTCTTCTTTCATCTATCTTAGTAACTTTTGAGTTTTTTTAATGTCTAGAGGAAGAGGAAAGAATAAAAGAAAACCTAAAAGAAGAATGAAAAGTATAGATGGACAGGGTTGTCTTTTTTCTCCTCTCTGCATGGCTATAATATTTTTTTAATTAGTGCAGATTTTTGAAAACAGCCTGGAGATCTTACAGCACTTGCTTTCTTTAAAAATAATGTGGAGGTGGCTCTTTCTGAACTGACTGGGGTTAAGACAGGGATTTCAGTGCCCAGGGTGTGGCTCTGCACTTCTGCTTTCCCCTGACACTTTTATCTGCTTCAAGCAGTTGGTTTTCTAGGCAAGAGCTCTCAGTTACTCAGGGCCCATCAGAGCGTGGATGCTTCTCAGCTGGGGATTTTTCATGTCCCTACAATAAAATAGAGATGAGTCATAACTCTGAGATGTGTGCATAAACTCCCTTGGCTGCCATACCATTGCATAGTAGCTGGGTAGAAAATGGAATAACACATCCCTTTACTCATATCAAAACAATATTATGGAAAACTTCCTCTAGGAATAGATGAGATGCTTTCTTCAAATGAATGAACTCCCCCTGCTAGGCCAAAACAGGCCAGGTGGCTGTATCATCATGCTGACAGACTGAATGTATTAGAAGTTCTCGACCCACATGCTCTTAATGAAAGATTTTATTTCATTCCTCTGCACACACGGGCTTCTGTTGCAGTCTCCCTTGAGAGAGTTCTGCTTACCTTCTGGAGCCTGGAAAACATTCCCCTGCTCTTTGCACACTGATCTGCTCTGGTGGACCTGTGGTCCTCATCAACCTGCTCTGCCCTGTAATTCTTCCCTGAATGCCTGCTTTCAAATCAAGCCAAAAAGGGAAACAAATACTTATTCCATCAGAGTTTCTGACATGTTACATTAACCAGCCAGGAAATGTGCAGAATGTGTATGTTTTGGGAAGAAAGAGATGCTAGTATCGTGGTGACCTTGCTTTCTACTCAGGACCTGTGTATAAACAGAGACAAGATTGAAAAAGGGCACCATTTTGCCATTTCATGCAGGATAAACTGCATCTTTTTCACTTGCTTAGGCATTATCATTGCAGGAGGGAACCTTATGAACTTCATACTGCCTTTCAGACTAGGATTTCAGAGTACTCAGCAAATACAGGTTTGCTGTCCCCATATCACATCAATCCACTCTTGACTAGAAGGCAGTCTTTTCTAAGAAGGAATGGTATTACTGGTCTGGTAATAACATCTTCACCGCAGTATGGTTCCTTTTCTTCCAGCAGTGCATCTGCTATTTGCATTTCCAAGTAGTTAAGCTGCATGCAGGGAGAAGACCAGAGTGACCTGAGAGTTAGTCCAGAGTATTGTCTGTAGCAACAGGTGAAGGTATTTTGAATCTTTTTTTCCATTTTTTTAAATAACAGTAGTACATCTCAGTCTTTTCATGCTCAAGAAACAACGGTAAAGTTCATACTGGATCTGATGACCCTTGGCAATGATTCACAGGTGGCAGTTTTCTTTTTGTTCCTATTCAATGACAGATTTTTATTCCATATTGTGCGACTGTATAAAGTAAGCAATTTTACTTCACAGAGCAACAGTACTATTTGTGTAACTATATAGCCGATAGTTCTCAAGCAACAACTTGTGCTTCTGTATTATCTTGCTTGTTAGCTTTGTGTTTTGAAAAAGAAAAATTAAAGCACATCTTAGCCAGCCTTTTATGAAAAGCCACAATGGTTGACTTAAAGCCAAAAGTGAACAGAAAAAAGGGGCACTGGTTGTCTTCCTCTGACTGAGCTAGTGCCAACCCTGCACATCCCAGGCACGATTTCAGAAAAGCCTAAAAGACCAGCAGGCACCAAGCTCATACCCATGGACTTGCTGTACTTATTCATTCAGGACAGGGACTGTTGCAGTGTGTTTTATGATGTGAGACAATACAGATCTGAGCACTGTCACTTCAGATCCTTCCACAGAAAGGATGTACGTGACATGCTGTGAGCATGACAGCTGCGTGTCACAACTCAGGTAATAAGCCATCAACATAACCAAGCAGCACAGCTAACTCTCCTCATTGGTTGTCCACCTCTTCTTGACTATCAGCAGGATTTTACGCATAATGCAATGCAGAAGCATTTATTTTGTACCACACAAGCGATCTCGCACTCATTCCAGACTGAGTCCAGCAAAATACTTCCCCTGGTAGGTTGCTTTAAAAATGTTTGCGACCTAGTGAAGGGAACTACTTGTACTGAAGTTTGAGGCAGCAGGAGAGTGCTTTGCTTTCTAATTCCCTGCATAGAACACCCACCAAAGTCATTAGGTGATACGAGTGAAGGGCTAATTGCAGAGCTTCAGTTTAGAGCAATCCCCTGTGAGATGCAGTGCGTGCCTTTAAAAGTGTTGTTCCTTGCACTGAAGTATTTACCACAGTACTCATACATTAAATGGGAAATAATGCATCTATGGAGGCAATAATGCAACTAGCGTGGGTGGTAACCAGACAATTCTTCTTACACCTACAGCAGATTTTGTTCCAGAAGATTGTATTAATGCTATTATGGGAATTATGAAATTGTTATAATGGGAACTGCTAAACAATATTGTGTACTTGCAAACTTAAAATAGCAATGACTGCCCTAAATTTTCACTACATCTGTTTTTCCTCTTCAATTCAGCCTGCTGGCTCTCTGTGGGCTCTCTAGTTTAATGACTGTTCATCCCTTCATGTTAACAGAAAAACACTAACTACTGGATACGGGAGAGTATGTGTGTACCAGCAAGATGATTAGTCTGAATAAATGCAACAGCAGAGTTGCATGAGAAATGCCACAGTTAGTGGTAAGCACAAACTACAGCTTTGGGTGTAAAATACTGTAATTACAAGGGATGGAGAAAGCTCCACTGTTTTTATCCCCACAGAAATCGATAGTGGTGCAGACTTGTGCTCTTTGCTGGAGCAGGGGCCGCCTGATGAAAGAGCTTATTGATTTATCCAGCTGATGCTACTGAAGTGAATAATAGACTGGAAGAGAAAGGGCTTATAAATTAGACTCATCCAATCCAGCATTTTCCAAGATGTCTTTTACATGCAGCTATACAGAGTTATATATTTACTTATATTTATACTTTATTTATATTTATTAAGTGAGTTTTTTTCAGAGCAATAGGCTAGTGACTCCTGAGAAGTGGGTCTGCCTACTAATTCTTTGACTTCAACTACACCATGGTGTCAAACTTCAAGCTCTCACTAAAGACTGACAGCAAGGAGGAAGCACCAGGGCACCTAGGAACAGGATTTGACTATGGTGCAGGTAAGAAGCTGGCCAACAGATCTCCCAGAGGGCTGTGGCCACAGAGAAAATGTGGGTGAAGCTTCCTCCATGCCACATGTGCCATGCCAGACCCAGTGGCATGAAGCCACAGGAGAAGACTGTTGGGAATCTACAGGTGCCCAGGCTAGGAGAATCATGAGTTCCAGGCCAGACCCTCAGAGCCTCAAATAATATGGAAAGAAGCACACTGTTTTAGGAATGAAAGGAGTGCTGTGTGTCTTCCTGGCTCAGCAGGCAGATTTTCTATGAATCTAAATCCACATGGGCAAAAATGTAAGTGTTCAGATTGATTTTGCATAAACTGAGAAAGATAAATAAAGAAAAAGAGAGGGAAGGAGAGAGAGAGAGCGCAGCAGGCACACTGCCACAAAGTACAGCAAATCAATCTTCTCAGCAGTGACGGATCAGGGAGCAGGACTGGAAGTTTTACAGGTATATGAAACCCTGAGAGTATAAAGACACCATTAAAACACTGCCATTAAATTCCAACACTGAAGGATTATCATGGCCCCTGGAGCTAAGCAGGTCATTATGTGACTCCATATTTTTCATTACCATTTTTTATATACATGTATATGAAGTAGAATAGGATTCACAACAGTTTCACCTTTTCTCCTGCTGAAGACCTCTGCTTTATACTCGGCATCCACTTTCACAAATAAAATGCAATATACCATCAACAGATAAATGAGATCCCTACAGGGCTTTTATTCTGCTGTGCTATTATATCTACTTTTCCACAAGATTTCTGCTTAAATGGCTCTCTTTATGCACATACACAAAGATGACATACAGCTGTCTAAATATAATCTGATGGTGAAGAGCTCTTCTGCGTGGGGAAATGCATCTTTTCCTCCTAATTTGCCATAATGACTTATTAACACTGCTGGAACTAGGAGTGCATTAGCTTCCCTACAATAAAAGTCACCAAGGTGTTACATAGTAAGACATAGCTGATTTTTTCCCTATTCTTAGAAATGAAAAAGAGAGGAGTTCTGAATGTTACTTTTCCAATTTCACCTTAAAAACAAGTATTTTGAGGGATTACAGCTTTCTAGACCGTTGACATGGACTAATAGCTCTTAACA
Source organism: Prinia subflava (assembly GCF_021018805.1). Lineage (NCBI taxonomy): Eukaryota > Metazoa > Chordata > Aves > Passeriformes > Cisticolidae > Prinia > Prinia subflava. The sequence goes on along the minus strand of NC_086283.1, from coordinate 11,621,797 downwards.
TGATGGAAATGCTTGTGTGAGCCATATCAAGGAAGATATTTGTAAATCTGTGAAACCTCAAAGTAAATGGTCATGCTGTGCCATAGGGTAGGTCAGAGATCGCTATAAACACAGTAGCTATCCTATATAGCACTTAATCAAAGACCAGACAAATATATATGCTGGTAGTGTCATTTTCTGTCGTCATGAATATTTCAGTCAAAACCAACCTGCCTCAGAGAATAACAATTCTTTACTCCTTTTTTTATGATAGAACTCAAAGCATTTTATGATCTAGACACAGAGGTACTGGAGGGCCACAACTCTTGGACAACAGAGAGCTGATGCTTGACAAAGAACTACTGCAGAGAGACAGGATGAAGGAATAGGAAAGAACTGTATGCAAGGATTCTGGCTCGGATTATTGTACTAATGAAATGTGAAAGGGAGTTTTGATGCACCAGAAGACCAGAGAAGACCTCATTTCTGAGAAGGGATGGAGTGTAGAGCTGAGTTCATCAGTGTATATCAGAATTACACTTAAAACCTGCTTTTCTTTGGTTATCTCTCTATTAGTCAGAAAGGCAGGAGCACTGCGTGAATAGGCACAGGGGGAAGAGACTTCAGAGCTACAGCTTATCTCCATGAGGCTGCAGCATGCTGGCAGCCAGATAGGAAGTTTGCATCAGCACTGCATCAATGCAGTGTACCTCTTTCTACCACAAGTCACCCGAAATTCAGAAAGGAGAATAACTATTATAAATAGAAACACGTGCACTCACCATTCCTGACAGTGAGAAGCCAGAAGCCGATCTTCTTGGCCAAATTTGCTCTTGAAAATGCTGGCTTTGCTCTAAATGTTCTATTTTTCCATTTGCAGTGCTGTAAGAGCCACTGCCAAGGTTCACTGGACAGATGCTGAACCAATGCAGAGAGGAGGGCTGTTTGGTGGGGAGGGCAGGCAGTAGAAGGCTCTGTTATGACTCTTTCTAATTCTTCACTGTTTCATATTCCTCAGGCAAGAGGAGTGGAGTGTCCAGACTGGTTGAGAACCGGTCCCTAACTCATTTCTCCTACAAATGTTTCTGTGAATTTAGGCCATTGATGCTGATCTGCAGTTATTTCAGGGTTTGCCACACAGATCCCAGGTCCTGGAGAAAGCACTTACCCTGCATGCAGAGCCCATCCGTGCAGTTCTTGGACTGCAGCACCAGCCCCTCGCAGTCCTTCCCCCCGTTCTTGGGAGCTGGGGCTGTGCACTCTCTCCGGCGCCAGTGGGTGCACTCCGTGCCACAGGTGGACCACTTGCTCCAGGATGTCCACTTGCCATCCACTGAGACAAGGAGAGGACACAACTTGTTAGGGGCACACAAAAGCGAGACCAAGGCAATGCATCAGCACAAGCCAGCCTGCAACTCCCAGCCCTTCCTGGCAAGGCTGATGGATCATCAGCCTGCTCTTCTACTTCTGGCCTGCAAATGCACATTCAACCCCACATCTCCTTTCTCCCTGCCCTTGCTCCATTTCTGGTCTTTCCTCCCCTTTCTATAAACTTCTAACCAGTTTATCTGTGCTCAAAGTGTACAAGCAACAAGTCAGGATCTGTGATTTAATTTTGTGGCGGGGGGAGTGGCATTTTTTAACACAGACATTAGACCTGTCCACAAATTCTTCTTTAATAAGGAGATATTTAATGTTAAATGTTCTCTATTAAAAGAAATCTTTAGAGCCATCAATTTATTTCAGATGAACAGAACACGGAATGTGTTTAGCACCTTTCAAAATCCTGCAAATTATTTTCAAAAGCACTAAAATGAATAGCTGAAGAACAATACATGAAATTGTTCCAGGGACAGAGCTGGATTACCAAACTTCACATTCTGAAGATGGCCTTGCTGCCATCGATTTGAGTAGGTCAGTGGTAGGAGAGCACTGGACAGTGGGCCAAATGGCAGAATTTTATCACAGGGAAGTCACCAACTACATTGCACATCCTGAAACAATTTTGTACTTTTCAGAAGTTTACATTTAAATAGCTTCCATAAGTATGGATACACATCTCTTTCCAATAAAAAATGCCTTTGTATTTGACAGTTGTATATGTCAGGTAAACATCTGCCTCAAATTTAATATCCACAGCCCAGATGCTTTACTTGCTGAGACAGCTGGACTGAACAGACATTGCAAATATATTTACACCACAGTTGCTTTCGATCTTCAAATCCTAATTCTTTTCCAGAGTTTTCAACCTTTATCTTCTACATTTTGAGGCTCCTACTGTTCCCCAAATCCCCTGAATTGTAAGACCTGAGACCACAGTGCAAGCAGAGTGAGAAAGAAGGGCTAGAACCCGCACTGCTTGATATGATGTGCTCACTATTTTATCTACTTATGCACTACAATTGAGTATTAATTCCCCAAAATGTTGGATTTATTAATAATGAGACGAAAGCTTTTGCAGCTAACAGTGTTCTCCCGAAACGACTGATGACAGACAGAGTATTTATGTGTGCTGTGCATACTGAACCTGGACACAGAGTGGTGCAAGCTATTTTCTGGACGCTCTGGCCCTCGCAGAAGGCGCCGCCGTTGAGCGGGGCAGGGTTGGTGCAGGTCCTCGTGCGCTTCTGGAAGCCCCTCCCGCAGCGGCTGTTACACACGGACCACTCTGTCCAGGTGGACCAGCCTCCGTTCACTGCAGAGCGAGAGGAAAAGCGCATGGTCACACACGCAGCCCCGCCTGGGCAGCCCCAAGGCGCTCCTGGCTCTGCGTCGTGTGGCCTCCAACAGCGGCCACAAGAGATGGCACAAGAAACAACATTGAACAGGGACAAACCCCCATCTCCAACGCACCAAGTGTATGCCAGAAGTCTTTGTACAAGCTGAAGAAATGCTGATGCTGAATGAAAAACACCACGTGATGACTGTTAGGGTTGGCAGGTGACCTGCCTTGTCCTGAAAACCCACCTGTCCCAGCCTTAAGCACCTGAAGTGTGTATGACCAAAACCCCTGCAGGTTCAGAATGCTCTGGCAGCCAGAAGCCTGTGCACTGAAAGCTGCACCGTTTTGCAGAGGGAGATCACCTGCACTCCCACTCATGCTCAGATGGACCCACCACCTATGCATGCTGAGAGAGTCCCATGCTTTCATTAGATATTGAGACTCTTTTGCTTTCTTTCAAGAGGGTGACTTCAGGATTTCAGGACAACTTCCCTCACCTCTCTGTGGACATAGCTGGTGCATATACAAATGTCCCAGGACTTCCTTAAGCTGTTCAGAATGAGCTAACACTAAATGCATTTCTTGGACTTTGGGAAGATATTTATCTCTGGGAAGGTATTTATACTGACTCTCCTTTTCACCCACCACAGTTTGTGGGATAGATGGAGGGATGAAAAAGGAGTTGTGCTGCTCTACATAATAATATCATTGTCAGGTATGGGTAATGACATATTAACTGCTCAGATTCCCTAAACCCTAAACCCAAATGTTTGTGATATGATTAAACCCTTAAGCAGCTCTGGCAGCAAAACCTATAAAAATGTCTGCTCCCTACACATGTCTCTTGAATACACTTTTGAAGAAAATTCTGTATCTATATGGGGAAGGGTTGTAGTACGCCTACATCTTTATGTTTCTGCATTCATCTCAGTTACAAAACATGGTGCTCTTACATGGTCCATCCCTCAATATCAAAAGCACTGCTAATCAACTCAATTCAGTCAGTTTTCTATAAAAACTGAAGTAAAAAGCCCTCATTGTAACTTTGGAGAAGCAACTGCTCACAATTAAATCTAACTGCTACCCTGAATATGAAATGAATATTAGGGATAATCATAGGGATTTTTTCCTACTTGTCTATCCTATAATTAAGCTGATTGTAAGAAACACCAGTTCAGTCAGCTGGCACATAATCAGAGCAGGTTTTGTTCTGCTGGATACCCCCACCTGGAAAGCATTTGGGGAAGTAACTCTGCAGGGGCAAAGGCTTGGGCTGGTGAGGCAGAGCTGTAGCACAACACAGGCTGGAAGAGACCCTAGGAGGGAATCCCATCCTTTTCCAACCAAAGAAAGCCAGCCTCAGTCATATCAGGACTGTGGATACTGACACAGAATAATGCTATCCCATGCTTTATATTCCCCTGATGTTTAGTTTCAAGCTAGGCTGTATGCCTACGAATTGCAGTCCCAGAATGTTTTGCTTCTTTGCTCTTAATGTCAGGGTACGCTTTGGAAGTAGGCACCAAAAGTAAGCTTACTTAAAGAGACATAACAAGATGGTGGATCCTGTTAAGCTCTGACACTCTTACCAGTCACTGGAAGCACAAACTCTCCATCAGTTTCACTCTTATTTCTGAAAAGAGTCACTAAGAACATGAACTGTGTTGGTTGTAAGCCATGCCTTGGACACTCCTGCTGCAGGATGTGCCCTGGTGGCTCCTTGCTGTATGCAGCCAGTGTGTGTTACAGCAAGGGGAACAGCTGCCTTCTCTCCAATAAAGCAGTTTGTGTAGGGGGCTGTTCCTCCTTTAACACCATTGCCTGTCACCAATAAGACAAGCCATCAGACTTCTGAGGGATTTCAGCAGTGCCCCTGACTGCAGTCCCTGTGTGTGGCTGCAGTCATCAGGCAGCACAGGGAGCCCAGTCTGGGCACTGACTGCAGCCAGAGTTGCCCAGCAGTATTGTGCATCTCCTTTCTGCCCCACCTCCTGCTCTGAGTGAGTGTCCATCCATGTGCAAAAGTACAAGGCACCACCTACCATAGACTATCACAGTCGCTGTGGTGCTTTTCCTTTTGGCCACAATGTTTTTCGCAACACAGGTGTAATTGGCGGTGTCAGAAAGCCGGGCTTGCTTGATGATCAGGTTGTGATCAATGGTGATGTAAAAGTTCCGGTCCTCCACGGGATCAATCACCTCTTCATTCTTCAGCCACTCCACCTTGGGGTTTCAAAGGGGAGGTAGTGAGTCAGCACCAAGTCATACCAATATGGACAGACACAGTATCTGTGATTATGTTGCTCATCCCCGAAAACACTACTAGCCAAGGCATGTGACGAAGGACTCACCTGATGAATCTCCGACTGAAACAAAACACCAGGGCAGAAAAACAGGAGAACACTCCTCATGCCTACCCTTTCCTTCAAGTCCCCTTTTGTCCCACCCATCCAGACAACAGCTGTCTTGCCTTGCCTTGAAAACATCAATGCATTTTCAAAGGCTGCCAGGTACTGTACAAGGAAAAGGCGATCTGTGCTTTCAGAGTCGGAAGCAAGGCAAAAGGAAAGGGTGATACCTTAGGACCATATCTGCAAACAGAAAATTCTCCTACAACATCAGAAAGCCTAAATCAGCACAGATCTCACCCACTGTTTTCCATATCTTGCCTAACTAGGCAGTTAATAATGCCGTAACCTTGTAGGTACCGGTCTGGGTCTAAAACCATGAGGCTTTATACCAGAGTGGGTGGCACTAACAAATCACAAACCCCAATATTTTTAAGTACACTTGCACTCACATGCACATTTTCTGGCTTCAGTGAATGAGAATGAAACAAAATAGAGTCAGTTACCAAGGAAAAAGGAAATCACAAGGACATCAGTGCTTATTTTTCCTCCTTATTTGTGTAAGCTATATTTTACTTTAATAAAGCATGATTTCCTTGGTTGCACAGAAAAATATTTTCATATGAGATTTTTAATCTAGACAATATTCTCTTTATTGCCTTCCTAAGAAAACACCCTGTTATATCCCAGCTGACTGCTGTGAGCCACTCTAATATAATTTGGCTGCAAATCTAGTAGCTCATTTTCATTTGAACTGAGTACGCTGAAGGACAGGAATGAGGCCCTGGATGGATCAAAGCTGGGCCTTCACGTCACTGGATCACTTCAGCTTGTGCCTAGGATTTAATTAAAGGAAGAAAAACATAACTGCAATCAACCCACCAGACTTGTGAGGTGCTAGACGCCAAGTCCTTCTCTCACAGACCCCACTTTTCTAAAGACATTTGGGGAACTCCCCAAGCATTGACATACCCCAAATGCCACCTGAGACAGCTGTACAGACTGCCCCAAACCATGGTGAGAAAAAACAATGATTTCTCCTGCTGATCACTGTGGGATGTGGCAGCCCCACAGCTGTCGATACTGCTGAGCTTAAAGACAGTGGTGTAAGAAGGGCTCTGGAAATGGATTCGTGTGTCTGCAAGGAACACTGGAGGAAGAAAAAAACCAAAAACTGTAGAGGTTTTTTCTGTCACCATCACAATCATGTTTCAGCATGAAAGATACAAGCTCTTAGTCAATAATCTGTTATTCCTTGACAGAATGACTAAACTTGTTTTTCCCCCTTTCTTGAATCCTAATATAGGTATAATCAAGACTGACAGATTCCTGTTCAGTAAATGGCAATATTTATATCCTTCCTCATCTGCAGGCCGAGTCTGCATGAATTCTAGACTGAAAAACAAGCCATAAGCTTATCTCCATCAGTGGTATGCTGCCATTTAACTGCTGCCTCTCACACAAAAACAATGTATTTCTTTGGTTTTAATGTCAGTTTTTTTCTGGGATGGTTATGCCAGGGCTGTAAAGGATGCTACACACACTGCCAGAGCTGAGTACCTCCCTCTTTTGGATCTGTCTGTACTCCTCCTCTGCTTTGCACATTGAGGACACCGGGACATCAGTAAGGACAGGACTGCAGTCTACATGGTCTAAGGCGCACTTTAAAATATTTCTGGTATGTCCACCCAACAATATAGTCTAGCAGCCTTTGGCACACCCAAGGCTCCATGCCCAAGCACATGATTCTTTTTTCTACTACTCTGCAACATTTTCTCTCTCTGCAAAAATGCACATACATATTCAATCTGGGTCTCAAATGAGTAGACAAAATTAAAACTGTAAGCATTGAATTCCCTATCATCCCTGCAAAACCACCAAAGATAATATGAGAAGAGAAGCTGCCAATACAAAAAAAAATATCCCCAAACAAAACAGTTCTCTATAGTTCAGTATATTGCCTTTGGCTCTACACCAAATCTCTTAGGAAAAAGATCCTTTTTACCTAATGTCTCACAGAATTTGCTAACAGTAAAAGTTTGAAGAACAACAGGATAATCTTTTTTTTTTTTCTGCCAGTACATCAGTACTGTGTGTGCATGTCTCAATGCCATCTCTTTTACAAGGTATCTCTTTAATATATCTAATTCAGTCTTCTGGCATACAGGTTTTTATGGTGTCTGTTAATGTTGCAAACTCTAATGTCAAATCTGAAGGAAGGAACTGATGGATGATTTGACAAGCAGTGGGAGTCTCCTTTCACACGTATTTTAGCCATCAGTAGAGTAACACAGAAAAGAGAACATCCCTCTAGTGGCTGTGTTTTCTCCCTCAGTCCTTGTAGAAAAGGGGGCTAATTAAACACACTACAATATGTGAGACTGTTGTTGGTACTTATTGTCCTTTACTGTTGGGCCCATTTTTTATGGTGCAGGCGACTGAGGACTGCAGTGCTCAGCGCCTCCAAATTTCAGGTTTTGGTGGGTTTTTTTGAGGTAACCAGAGTAGGTGGGAGTAGGGTTGTTCTGTCACATAAGTATGAAGAGATCAGGTGTCAAATACAGAAGAGAAGCAAGCAGAATGAGCCAGTGTGATTTATGAGTGACAACTATGCAAACTGTTATCACAGAAGTTAAAAGCCACAATCTCTTTTGATGCCACGTCATTCCCCAAGGTGCAGCCCCCTTGCCTAAGTAGGCTGTTAATCCCGTCAGTGCAGAAATTTATTTAATTCTGAATTTAACTGAATTTAATTCTGCAGCCTGAATAGTGGTTACTGGCAGCTAAGGCACTGGACACTTCTGTGCCAGAGGTTTGTACACCTGCAGACAAGTGGACAGAGGAGCAGCAGGATATAAATAGGCACTTCTAAGTGCAAAAAAGCCTGACTTCAAGGTCATACCAAATCACATCCTCATGCCTCCATTTTCCATCTCTCTGGAGATGTTCTAGAGTGGATGTTTACTTTTGCCCAAATATTAAAAATGTATATTTACTGGTTAAAATCAAAACAATTCTTGAATATGTACGTAGCTCTATGTGTTCAATTAAATCAGGCACATCCCTCCAGCTGTTATTGATAAATGTACTGATGGTCATACCTACATATAGAAAAAGCATGGGATCAGTTTTTTCCTTATCATGACAGCAATCATTTAATTGGCAAAAATTATGCCATGAAGGATGGGGTAAATGTATCCTCTAGGGGATGACAGCTATGGAAAATTAAAATTACAACACCATATACATGTTTTTTCTTATATACAAAGCCCCTGGAACAAAGCATACACAAAATCCCTTTTCTTCTTGCTAGTTTTCTACACAAGAAGGTATTTTTGTTTTGTTTGTTCTCTTGCTGACTAGCAAGAGAAGGCCACTCAGTTGAGGTGTGAGAGTGGTGAATGAAAACCTGACCCACAGAATCTGCAGATGCTGAGAAGCTGGAGCACACCTGGAGCCAGCTGCCTTTTGGTCAGAGCTCCTTAGCACCCTGGATGCAACTTGCAGTTCCATGAGGCACATGGATCCTGCCAGCTGCACTGGAGCTGCACGTCCAGGGCTGCTAATGGGCTGGCAAGCGAGCCTGAGCAGGAGACTGAGCTGTCCCTGCAGCCAGCGGGGGAAGGCATGATCCAAGGTGTCTGTAATTTAGAACAACATACCTTGTAGTGTCTTTTCTGTCATCCTGCTCCCTGGTGAGAGACAGATGTGTTGTCTCTAATCATTCACTGATTGGTATCGGGAGATACATTAACATAATTGGCACATTTGTTCTAATTAACAAAAGGAACCTGCCACATGCCAACCAACCAAAAAAAAAAAAAAAAAAAAAAAAAAAAAAAAAAAAAAACAAGACCATCAGCAAGAACAGAGAACTGCAATAACCACCTCAGCTCCACCTGGGAGCTGCAGCCAGACCTGTGCTGCCACAGAGTGTTTCCAGCAGCAGCAGTACACACAGACACTGAGATTTGCAAAGCCAGGCCAGACTTCTGTGCAGACTAAATGAACATAGGGAACATAAATCACACAAGCGATTACACACACAGGAAAACCTATTACGGAAGCTAATTGCTGATACAAATTTAGCCATACCAAGTTACCAGCATTCCTGGGCACTTAAATCTCTTGGCACACTTGCATATGCGTGACTGTTTTAGAAACTGGTAGAGCAGAAACAGATCTGCTCTGAAAGAAACACAAGGATGGAAAAAGAATATGATCTCATCTAGATGATGCCCTCTTGATCATAAGAGTTGTTCCCTACACGTCTGGCAATCTCAAGAGCTAAGTCGACAAGGTCTGAGCTCTGGATCCCAGATGCTCATTGCCTTGTCTGCACCAACCTGCCCTAGAGTCATCTTCAGAGCCAGGAGCACCTGCTGAAAACAGTAAGTCTTCTACCCTCTAGACACAGGAAAAGCCCACCAGTGCAATTATCCACAAGAAACAAGATGCAAACATCTGGGAGCAGCGAGAGACTTGCCTTGATGAAAGGCAGTTTGTAATTTTTGAAGGTAAGAACATTGCACCCGTGCCTTCCCCAAGCCTGGTTGCTTTCCATCTGGTTCCCCATCCACGCTGGATTGTGTCTGGTGTTCTCTGCAGCTGTGCCAACTGCTCCCAGTGGCACGGCTCGCCTTGCAGCAGTCCCTGCTGAGCTGGCACCACCTCCAGCAGCCACAGGGAAATCTCAGCTCCCGGGCTTCACCTGGATTATAACACATACACACACACATTCCAGTAATAAAGCATTTGTGAAACTAACTAACTACTGATTTGAACACAGTACGAGATGCCCAAGTGAGACTGAGAAAACTCTTAGCTCTTTTCATATGGGTCAGCAACAATTTAAGGTACCTTGGGACTTGAATGCCTCTTTGAAGAATATCACTTGATTTTGGATCTGGTTTCCTCCAAGCAACTGTCTGCTGAAGAGGATGTTGTCCTCTATGTACTATTTACTGGAAAGATATTTCATACACATTTAAGATGGAAAATAAAAGGAAAAATAAGTGATCTCCAAAGCGGCTGAAAGTACAGCTATGAGAGACTACAAAACATAATGAGAATGAGACAGCAAACACAAACCACCATGTTCAGTTGTTCTTATTGTGCTTCTGCTGCCAGGAAGGAGAATTGTTGTTCCTGCTGTGGAAGCACTTCCTTAATTACACATATTTGCAGCTTTGTGCTTGCAGGGTGTATGTACAGATGCTGGATGCCTCCAGCCCCATTATAGCTTTTCTTTATTCAGAATGGGGAAGTTAAGCCTCAGAATAAACTTCTGAGGTGTACTGGTAGCAGCAGATGGAGAACTTTATTTCACAGAGTCTCAAATTCAAACACAGACCGTGGCATTGTTAAATGAAAGGCACAGCATCTGCTATGTGGCCATCAGAAGCTACTGGGCTTCTTTTCCCACCAAAAAGAGGAACCTGAACTGGAGGCCCACAGCTCACATATTGACTGACACTTTTGGGCACCATGTGGGCATGTGGACAGCCAGGCTGTGTTAGCTACACCAGGATCCCAGAGATGTCTGCCACAGAAAGCCAGCTGTAGAGAAGAGAATAAGCTGTCAGGGTTCATGTCAGTGCTTTTGTAGAAAATCTCCCATTGTAATATTTCATAAAGGAACTAGAAGTCTGACTGTTCCCCAGTCCCAAAGATCATCCTTGCGTGAACTGAATCATACAGCAGCTGGATTCACTTTGGAGCATGCTCTGCCCTCACCTACATACCACATCAGTGGAACTGGACTAGAAAGGAAAAGTACAGGGATAGGTCCCATAGAAAAGTCAGGTCACAAAAAACCCCAGTTCTACAAGAAGATCTGGAGGTTGTAGCCTTTGTCTCCTGCTTTACAAGAGGGACTTGACCACCCACCAGTAGGCTGGGGGGTAAAATGTGTGTTAAAAGGGACAGAAATGTAGGGGACCAGGTGCTGACAACTGCAGGGTGCTTTATCCTGTACTTTTGGAGGACAGGCCTGCATGGCCAGACCTTACCCAATGGCTCTCCAAAGCAAAGGATGAGCAGCCCTCATTCATTTTGGGCTGTGCTCCTTTAAACAAACCTGCTTCCCCCCTCCCCACTCTTCCTCTCACTGACACCCAGAAGGAGTTCTGCTGTAGGTCACAAGGCACTACAAAGGACAGTGCCACTTTTCAGCAATTAGCATTTGTGGCCACAGACTTGTCTCTCTTGGAGCTAGTTTTCCTGCTGTGAATATGAAACACTGTCTCAGTGACACATACCTGCATGGAAATGCACACACATGAACTCCCAATTAAGGGATAACGACTGCAAAACGTAAGAGGCTCTCGGGAAACAACACAAACATCAGTCATATTAATAATCAATTAGATGGAGCTTTCTATTTGGAGAAGTCCCTAGCTTCCGCCAGCCTTTGCCTGGGCAAGAACAGCTGAATAAAATTTTTGGAACAGTCATCTTAACTCGGCAAAACATCCTCTTCTGCCTCTTGACTCAGTGATCCTTTTCCCCTTGCTCTAGTTCCTAATTAAATCCATGAATGTGGATAAATATCACATCCAGTTTTAAACCCAACTGGGTCACCAATCGGTACACTACACCCTGTTCTGCAATTAAATTACTCTGTGAAACACCTCAATTGAAATTAAAGAAGCAATTACGCCCCTGTTAAAGGCACCACCAATCACACATATCAACTCAAAAGTTCATCTGGCAGCTTATGGCATATTAACCAATCTTACATCTCATTTGTGTTTTGATCTATAACCTACCCAAATGAGCTAATTTGATGTGACTCAGTGTCTCTAACTATATTTTATCATGTGCAATGCAATGCCAGTGTCTTGCAATGAACAAGTTAAATGAGCTAAGGGGTTAATTGCTAACAGCTCAGCCATTACTGTTGGAGCATCACAGAATGGGATCCTTCCTGCCTTCTCAGGTTAGGTTTAGAAAATCACACACAGAGAGCAGAGTGGAATTGGAATGGATGTTTCTCTTTGTGCTGGGGAGCTGCAACTGTCTGATTTCCACTGAGCGTGAGGCTGGCAGGTCAGACTGCCGATCTCACCACCTTATCCTACTTCTCCCCATTGCAGAAAAGCAGAAGGCAGAGAAGCATAGAGCTAGGGGAGGGTGCCCAGGTTTGTCTATGTCCACTCATTTTCTTCTCTTTTTGTCACAGCAGGAATAAGTGAGTTTTCCCCTTCCCTGCTCAGCTACATGTGGAAAACCACAGTGTAACAGCACCTGTGCTGGTTCTTCTGCTGCTTGCCTGGGCGATGTATTGGAATCAGCCCAAACGTTTACCTGGTTGGTTCAGGACCTGTAGGTTTGTTCAGCTTGATACTGGCTATAAACCTGGGAGTGGGGAGGGATGCCATGGTGCGGCTGACACCCGTGCTGGTCAGGGCTGGTGAGCAGGGCTGTATGATGGCAGAGAAGCTGATCTGGTTTTTACAGAGAACATGGAAACCCTTGGTTCCTTATGTTGTCCCAAGTGAACAAGGAGATATCCTTTGATTTGACCTCAGGCTCTAAGGCTGGTGTATTTTAACACATCTGTTTTTATTTGGATTTTGGCTTTTTTATTTCTTTTTTTGTAGTTCCCATGACCTGAGCCTGCTTTAATGCTTGTCATGTACTAGTGGATATGAGAGACTGGTAAGTGTTGCTTTAAAAGCTTTGCCTGCCCATCTCTGTCTTTGTCCTTTTGCCCTCTGGAGAAACCGTATGTTGCTAGGCGGTTCAGCTTTTCAGTAGCCCTAAGATCTGCTCTAGCATTGATCCATAAGAGCTTGACACAGTTAATTGCAATTAAATATGCTGGGACTGATAAGACTGAATTCCCCAGCTACTGAAAAGAAGACAGAATTTATCCCTGAGCATGCTTGTTCCCACCACTTTGAAATACCAGGAAAAAAAGAAAAACAAACTAAACAGAGAATGAAGGAGAGAATGGAATCAAAGACAAAAAGCAAGTGAAAGACGTTGGGACTCTGGACTCCAGCACTGCACCACATTACACTGAAAGTGCATTTTGTGCAGTCTCACAGTGTAAGCTTTACTTCATCTGTTTTTGTGTTAAATCCAAGGGCTCCTTCAGAAGCCAGTAAGTAAAAAAAAACAAAAACCAACCAACCAACCAACCAACCAACCAAACAAAAACTAAACAAAACACAGTTTCCAGAGTAGGAAGAATCTAAAGTACATTCTTACCAAAGCATCTGGAATGCTGCGCACAGCTGCAGTGTATGCATTACCCTACTCTACTTGGAATCAAAGCAGTGTTTCAACAAGATGGAAAAGAGCCTCAGTCTGCTGCCTGCCTTCTCCCAAGCCCTTCTTATAGTTACCTATAACCATCATATCAGAAACTTCCCCAAACAAATAAATGAAGTCTTAAACAAAGGACTCATTCATCTTTGGATTAAAATAATCATGTAATCCTTAAACCCACCAAGTTATCTTTCATCTTTCCTTTTTTTTTCTTATATTTATCTTACTAGCTTCAGCAAGTGGCTGTAATAAAGTGTCATATTAAGGTATTCATATTCATTAGTGTTCAGGTCTTTGTTCTTTTAATAGTGTTGGAAAGAATCTACAAAGAGGCTGTATTAGGCGGCTGTCCAATCTGGGTGTTTGATCTCTTTCTGACTTCAAAAGTCAGAAGAGGAAAAAACCCACATTGAGAATGGTTCTTTTGAATGTCAGATAGGGAGTATAAGATTTCTGAGCCTGCCAAGTGTTAATTGGTGTCTGCCCTGACCACGGTACAAATAAGATTCAGAGTCAGTCAATGCACCATCATGAAGAGCTATTGACAGAGTGAGCAGGATACTGGAAGGCAGGAAAAAGCACAACTGTTATGGCAGCAGCTCACAGAGGATTTTTTCAGAGATCACTTTCCACAAATCACATTAAATTAGGCAGTTTATGTCTCAGCCACGCGATGGGGTACAACAGACCTTTCTGAGGGAACAATCGGCCTGGCTGCTGAAATTCCAGTGGTGCTTGTAACACTGCATAAAAACGAACTACCCGTCAGCGTTAATCTTTGTTTCTAGCAAAGGTATTGAAGCTCCCCAGTACTACCCTGCACTGCCTGAACAACATATCCCTGCGCAAAAACTCCTGTCATGGTACAATAAGAAGTTGATTTGATGCAAAGAAACATCAGAAAGGAAAATAAAAACCGCTGCTAAGTTCCTGAAGAAACCCAACTGATTACTATTACAGTTGTCAGCAAGCTGGCTTGGCAGACATAAACACTCTTTGCAGTTTCGGAGATCTTAATGGGGAAAGAAAACAGCCTGCAGAAAAAGAAAATGGGAAAAATCTTCTGTGCTAATTATTCTTTCTGATGTTTGTGGACACGTTTCTGCAATTCTGATTAAAGCTAAACTTTGGTTAGATGGGGAGATAGCACTTTAAGCTTCATCTCCTGAGAAATCAGCCATCAGCGCTGAGTGACAACCACTTTGCTACTTAGCCATGACAGTCTGACTTATCCTAATGCAAATTGGCAACAGTTTCTTCTGTGCGTGGCAGAGGAAAACCGAGGAGAATTCAGATAGGGGAATTACCGTCATTAGCAATCAATTTTTCTCTTAACAGCCGCAATGGATTTAGGATTTCAGAGGCCCCCTGTGACTCAGGGAACCCCCTTCCCTGAGCTGGAGTCTGAAGCTGGAGGCACTGCTGCACTTAGGGAAGCTGCTGCTCACTGCTGTTGTCAGGCACAGATTCTGTTGAAGGGCAGGCTGGCTCCTGCAGGGGGACGACAGGCTACCCACTCTGGGTTTGCTTAAAAGCAGGTAGGAAAAACAGCTAAGGCCCTGAAGATGGCTTATTAGGCAGATACATCCTCTTCTTCCCCAAACCTCATGCTGCTTTACCTGGGAGCCTGTATTCTACCAGGGTACATCCTCTCATGCCAAGTTGGCAGGATAGTACATACACATGTGAGTGAAATTTAGTCTGGCAAACTTAAAATTAAAACATGTTTCAAAGGTGCCCCTCAGAATAAGTGATTTTTTTTTTCTTTAAAAACAAAAGGAAAGATGGCAGGCTGGTATTAATATGTTTCCCCAGCTACATATCCTCTGGATGCCAGATATAGTTGTGATTTTTCAAAGGGAAGAAAAAAACTGAAACCATACTGCCTGCAGTTCTGCCCAGCAAGGCACCACAACCCAAAGCCATTAATCAGGTCCCAAACAATCTTGTCTATGAGCAGCAGTCATTCTGCTCTCCATGAGCACCCGTTCATCATGCCCTGCTGTAAGTCACTGCACCATTAGCCACCCATCAGGCCTTATTCAGGATGTCCCAGCGCCAGACACTGCTGCTGTTGCTCACCTCAGCTACTGGGATGCCTTCAGGGGGACGGCATTGTAGCAGGACCTCTTGCTCCAGGGACACTTCTTTCCCTAAGGGCTCCTGCTCGAAAGTTTTCCGGAGATCTGAGAAGGAAGAAGAAAATAAAATCATTAACATTATCATCAGCTGGTCGTTTAAATTACATTTGATTGCCACACTGGATAAATGCAAGAAACAAAGAAAACAGCAGTTCTGCTCCCTGTAAAATAAAGCATTAAAAAAGTCTGCGTCGTACTTTCCCTTCATTCAAACATTCAAAATTAAACAAAGATTTCATAGTGGATTTATTACTCACATTGTGGTACAGCCTGTGAATCCAGTAAGCAACCAAGGCTTCCTGTAGAAGGTCATGTCCAGACCTTCAGAACTGGACAAAAAGTGAAATAAGTCCCTTCTTCAGATAATTTATGTTTGGTAAACTGTACCAGTGAAGTACTAAGGAAAATCAAGGAAAATTAAATAAATCTGTAAAACTACAGCACATAAACTGAGTTGCCTTAAACTCATAAGTGAAAGTGCTCATGCTGTGATTTAATGTACTTTTAGCTGATAAGCATTAACTTTACAGCTTTAGCTAATTTGTCTATACTGTATCATTATCCCTATAGGACTAAGTTATTGTTATTATTATCATTATCATTATTATTATTATTATTATTATTATTATTATTATTGTAGTAATAATAATGATAATATTAAAAAGTCACTTTAAGGAGTTGAATTATCTTTGGATCCCTTCACAGCACCACAGAAATGTGGCAGACTGACAGGGCATCAAATGCACCTGCAAAGATCAGACCTGTTCATTGTACTGGACAGCTGAAAAGTCTGGCTTTTTTGTACTCTTCTGTAACGTGTTTGCACTGATGGAAAATGGACTTGAGAAGTTCCTTTGTAATCACTATGTCCGTGTTTCTGCCGTGGACTGGCACCCTTTCCACTGTGCCAGGGAGGATGTGGATTGGAGAACTAAGCATTCAGCCCCTGTAGTTACTGGGGATATTTCTCCCTACTGCTGGTTCCTTCCTGCAAATGGATGTGAAACCATTCTCAAAGTTACATCAAAGAGCTGGCCTGACTTCAAAAACTTTACAACCCAGTAATTTTTGTTTTACTTCCTGTTCTGAAGTCAAACGTTTCCGTACATCAGCTTACGATGAGGTTGCACAAATACTTGTGTCATATTGGCAACAAGACACAGTCATATGGGAACAATTTAAAGGCCAGATATTTCGTATTTTGAACCCATAACCTATGACTTGGCTGGAAAACACATCACTGAATTGAACTGGTTTACAAATAAACCACACAATGAGGTATTTCTCTTTCAGATTACCTCAAAGACCTGATGAAGAGCTGACCCACAAGGAACTGCATCAGTGCTGGTAGCAAAAGGCAAAATCCAGGGCAGGCAAATGCAGAGATGGAAAAGGAGATGGGGTGGCCGCCATCAAAATCAGCTCCTCTGATACCCTGAAACTTTGAATAGCATAAGACCTCTATTTCTTACCCTATATTGGGAAAATATGATTGTTCAACCACCTGGAATTAAGTATCAGTTCAATGACACAATGGAAAAGCTCTGCCATAGCTGGAATGCTCATTTTAACTTAAAATAGTGGCAAACTTCTGACATCCAAGCATCTCCCCAGTGAAACTGAGGCATCTCAATACTTCCTCTGCACCATATGCATGAGAGAAGCAGCTCCACCTCACTGCTTTCCCACCAGCAGCATTCTTGCTCCCTCTAGCATACAGGGCAAGGATACTGAAAGCCTCTCTGATGGGATGAGATTTATGGCCACCGTTTAAGGTACTGAAGTTAAGCTTTGGTACCTCCCACAGCAGCAATGTAAGAAATTGCTATCCCCAGCTCTCTGCTTGGTTGGAATTACCTCCTGTCAAAAGGAAGTGCATGCCAGTGTCACAACTACCTCAGTACAAACCTCACTGTTCCAATCTCAGCTGTTGCTGAAGGGGGCTTTACCCTACAACACCAAATAACTTAGGGCAAAGAGGAGGAGCAAAAATCTGGACATGAATGTTTCTTAGGATGACATGCCAAGTTTTGCCAGGCTGTGCCTGTCAGCATCCCTGTCACACTGGAGTTATTCTAAGACAGTGAGGCTCGTTCACAAGACAGCAACCACAGCAAGTCTCTGATGTCTGTATAGAGCACCCAACACATTGCCAGCACCAGCAGCTTCCTCCCACCCTCTCTGACAGGCCACCCAGCAGACATTTGGGTTCTGCGGCTCCCTTTGAGTAAACCTTAAACCCTCCAGGTGCCCATGGGTGGGAGTCATTCCAAGGGCAGAACGCTGAGTTTTGGCTTGCTGCAGTTCTGCACATTAAACACGGAAATGAGCAGCTCTTTCAAGACCTGGTACGTTTCTTGGGAAGTTACATTCCTCTTTGGGCCCAGGCTCCTCACCCATCCTGTGGGCTTGATAGGTATCCTGGGCACACATAATGTGAGGATAATGCAGTTTGCTTTAAATTAGCAAACAGCTGGGGTTACATTGCTAGCAGTACCCATAAGATCATACTATTACTAGTTTCACAAGTATCTTCAGAAGAAAAGGATTACCTCTACCTCAGATACACCTTCATGCATTTAGGTACACACACGTGCACAATGCAGACAATTATTGTGCTCTAATATCACAGTTGAGGGAACATGAGAAAGATACTGTAACAGTAATAGAAGCATATAAGCACAGTATTAAATAGCATATTAATAATAGCTTTCAGGTGTTCAGGCTGAAGACAGTAAAGGAAGATTAGATAATAATCTGAATTTTTTTTTGACATGTTGATTTACTGTCCTGCCTACCTTCCTGAAATATTTAAACAGAGCTCCGATTCTACATTGCCTCACATGCACAATAATCACCTCTCCCAGAGAGCAATTGCCTTTAGAAAAATCTCCACGTTTTAGTGCATACAAAAGTAAATACGTTAATCTAGAAATGTGTAATAATAGTAAAAAAGTCCCCCTTTAGCCCCTTTGTCACCAAAAGCTGAAATTGCTGGGTACAAACAGCCCCTTTTCCCTGGGAACAGTTGCAGTGGTGCTGCTGCAGGTGAGATGAACTCTGTGAGACCCTGGCTCTCCTGGCTGCCCCCACACACAGGGCCTTGCTGTGGGAGGATGCTCTAATGGCACCAATGGGTTCAAGCATTTCAATGATCCACAAACTAAAAATATACTAAGTAGGTCCTTTGACATAATAGGCAGTAATGTTCTCAAAGGAGCCATTAGATACTATTGAGTAAATTATACTAATCTGGCAGGGGTGAAGGTATATAATTGTGTATTTACAAGACTGGGAGCTCTTATATCCTGTTGGCTCCCTCCCACGTGTTCACAGCTTTATCCCACCACCTTCCACAGCAGCCATGTCACCTACAAATGGCTCCAGAGAACAAGAGTGCAAGGCACTTATGGTTAGTTGACCTAACCAAGCATAAGGTTGGCTGTTTAAATCCACAAGGCAGATTTTTAAGCGATGAAGAAGCAGAGGGACTAGACAAACACCTTCATCACTTGCTGTAACTATCATGAAACACCCTGCTTGGACAGCAGTAGGTTTTGAAATGACTGCTTGTTCTCCATGGCCCTTGCTGTGATTTTTGTGGATAACAATGACATCCTTCTAATTCTTCAATCTTCAGCTTCCTTTACCATTTAACAATTATTATCATCATGGAAACCTCACACTGTCAGCTGGGAGTAGGTGAGCTTGCTAATATACTGAGGCACTTTGGATCTTTCCCAAGGAAAGTATTTTCAATAGCACTCTTCAATTTCTGAAAGTGTCATTTGAGTTACAATTGCTTGTGAGTGAGGACAGAAGGGATTCACTTTCCCAGAGAATCATAGGAGACTAATAAAATACATCCCAGTTAAAAAAAAAGAGAAAGAGAAGAAGCTTTAACAATCTTCAGGAAATATTCCTGGAAAAGCAAATCAATAAATTATTTGATCCATTCTGGATCAGGACCTCTGTGTCTGTGAAGAGGCAGTATGCATTATTAAAGCCTCGGGTGGGCAGCAGCCCTGTTACTGAGATGCTGAGAGAGCATCTTCCCAACCCTCACCTTCCATAGCGGGGACAAGAGAGAAAGGCAGCTGTACTTTCTTTCCATTATTTGTTTGGTAATGTAGAATAATCCTATATTGCCAGTGTTAGCAGTACTGTTCCTCCCCTTATGCAGGTAATACTCCCAAGTGGAGAGCTAGGGTGAACAGTGGTGCTGAAGGGCATACCTTATCTTTCACCATCTCTCTGAAAGAGGTCATCCAGCTGCAGGTAGGGATGTCTCTGCCAGGCTCAGGTAACAGCCTGTATCCCCACAAGGAGCTTTATCCCACTTCTACCTCCCCTTCAAGGCTGTCTTCATGAAAGAAACCAAAGGCAGCATTTCTGGCCCACCACCTTGAGCCAGACCATTTTCCTCACTAAAGCATAGTCCTAGTAAATTAAGAGGGGGCTCTTGTGGCAAATATCGCAGCATGTTTACAGCATACTTATGGTGAGGCTTCCCTCCCAGACTCCTGAAATACTCCTGCACAACCGTCTCTGGTAAGGACATATGGCTACATAAGAGCTGCATGGAAATAGGAGAATTTTCATAAGCATAAAACTGAAATAAAGTAATGGGAAATCAGTCTCCCAGTGTGCACAATGTTGTTAATTTTACTTTTGAATTGCTATGCTTTTTGGACAAAGGTGCATTAGGTCTAATTTTTAATGCACTGCTAAATTACTTCCTTATATGTTCAATGCATTTTTATCTTACAAAACACTCAGAAGTTGAATTTTTGCCTGCCAAAGGTAATAGATTATACAGGAAGTCAATTCCCCACTTCCTTTTATACCTGTCAGCTTCTAAGAAAGAGCGAAGAACTACCCTATTATTTCTTTTTAATCAAATATATTTTATCTCTTTGTTGTTCAGGGTTTCACTGTGATGTGTGGGTGGGTAAAACTATAAGGATATCTTTTATCATTTCTGAGAAATGTGATAAGAGGCAGACCAGGCGCTTCAATGTGGTGCTAATGCAAGGGTGACTAATGAATGAGCATGAAAAACGGACACTTGTCAGCCAGGAATTAGATGCAAACCAGATGAACAGAACAAGGCAGCATTACTGTCAGGGAAAGATGGATTTCTGCCCTTGGTAGACCTTTAAGACTCTCTTCTCCTTCTAGTAACTCCAGCATCAACTTTCCTCCTATAACAAACAACCTAAAATATGAGAAAGCTTTAAGAGCACAAAAAAACCCCAACACTTTTTTTTCTATACAACTGTCACATTAACTATGGCCATTGAGAGAAATATGTTCAGTGTGTGCTTTCAGAGAAATAAGTGTTTAAGAATGTGATAAGATCTCCACAAAAAAGCATGTATTTTGCTTTACACAGGTAAGTACAGGATGCTTTACACAGGTAAGTACATATAGCCATCTCTCTAAAACCAAGCATGTCATAAGAACAAAAACCCCACAATTAAAACACTAGAGAAAAAGTGAATATGGCTTGGTATAATTTTAGCTATTATTAGAGGATTAGAAGATTTCAAGTTTGCCTCCTTCCCTTGACAGTGTTCTCAAGAGGCAAGGTTCAATTCTGTTTTAACTCTACCTGGTCTAATAATAACACCCAAACAGAAAATTAATTGCAGGAAAAGACTGGTAAAACACCACTGATGTTCTACAAAGCAAAAGAGAAGCCATATGCTTGTGAAAACACATCTCAGTGAATTTACTCCCATACTTGGATGACTGATTCTTAGTTTGAGAAACATGACTAATATTGTAAAACTGATCTCTTCCTCCTTCATCAATTTCCACAGAGTGGATAGAGTTGAGACACCTTTTTGCTTCAAAAAAAGGCTTCAAAGACTGAATTGCAAATCTAAATGTAAGAAACCCTGCCCTGTCAGGCATACTTTGGCCTTGCTTTTCTGTTCACAGCTGAGTCTATGACCTTTGCACAGGGATCAATCGTGCTGGTGGGCAAGCAATGGAAAGGTTAGGTACAAAAACCTCTTTTTTCCCCATTTTGTTCTTGTGTAGTTCCTGTTCTGTGTTATTAATTAGATCAAACACGATTTCCAGTGAGATGGCCACAGGAGTGTCATCATCTGTCACCCAGGGGATCCCTCTGCAACCTCTGTCAATGGTTTTTTTAAGTGTGGTGTCTTGCCCTGCAGAGTCCCCTGCTGTATCAGCTGCACACTGGGCGTTGATCAAAGCCTCCTGATCACTGCTGCTCATGGAATGGGATTGCAGCTGGACAGGGCCGTGCTCTCAGCTGGCCCACGCTTCTGCAGCTGGAGCTGAAGACTGAGGAACTAAGTCAACACCTCAAAACTCGGTATCAGTGCTCAATACACAAATCCGTGCTACTCTGTTCTTTACTGGGGAGGCTGTTTCACTTCTGGCCAGTCCTGCAGACAAATCTTGCAGTACCACAAGGTTGACACAGCCACCTTCTCTGTCTGGAGAGGAACATGATGGGTTGTGGAACTTCCACCTTTCCTATGATGCTTGGCAGCTCATGGCTAGAGCTGAGCTTGTCTGTAGCCCTCTGGTAACTCAGGCAGTAAGGCTGACACCCCACATATTTAGGAAACAGCATGAGTTTCCATGACTAAACGGTGGAGGGGGACTGCAGCAGCTTCTTGGGAGTGCACGCCTTGTTTAGGGGATGCAGGCCCCTATTCACTGACCTGAGCTACAGAATGAGATGAGGAACACCCTTCATTTCGAGGTTATGATCTGCAAGACACTCTGCATGAGCTCAGGACCTTCTCTCTTCTTTTATTTCCTTTGTATTTTCATCCTGAACAAAGGGGAGGTGTAGACTGGCCAGCCCTCATTCTGTCAATGGCATCTTCTACCAGCTGGGGATAACATTATACCCTGATGACTCTAAAGACTCACTGCTTACACATCTGCAAGAAAAAACATTTTTCCCCTCCTCTCTTTAGCTCCAAACTAATTCAGCCAGATGCTTGTAAGATTAAGCAGTCTTTTGCAACACAGCTTCTTTGTGGGCTGTGCTTATAATGGAGAATGACCCACTCAACACATTTGATATTGAAACAACTGTAAAAAATACAAGTAAACAAACTTAGTCAAGAATACACTGAGCAGATGGGTTCCCAGGTGTACATTGATCACACTGTTCTCCTGTTTTATTTTTGCTTGATAGCTCAATATTTTGTTCAAGTTTAACCTGAAAATCAATTTATAAACTTAATTCTATTCATTATTTTATTTGGTGATTAAAGATGGACTCCTAAGTTCTTGTTTTTCAAATAAATCTAAATGTAATGTTCAAATGACCTAACCTCAGCAGGTGACTTTTTACATTACAGATATGCTAAAGGTACTAAAGAAAGACATTAGAAATATCAGGTGTATATTACAATTCATATGTAGAATTCAATTTACAAGATACTGAAACACTAAAACTGAAAACTCTTTATATAAAGTGGTGTTTTGTTGCTGTTCTTCTGATACACTAACCTAACTTACATAGCAGTCTGGTCATTACTAAAATAAAAGCAAAAGTTTGTTAACTTCCTGGCTGGATCTATCAGCACTAAGGCCCTAATCAGACTACAATGAAAGATGATAATTTATTAGGCATGGCAGTGTAGATAGGATGTTTTCAAAGCTCCTACAGAGGGATTAAATTAATGTAAATTCAGTAAAGGCATTTCCTTTTGTTTCTTAAGCAGTGCTAACATTAAGTCCACTCCAATTTATAGAGTCTTGGCTCCTCAATACAATGCAATGTAATTTCTATTTATTACTGTTGCAACTGCATTCTTAAATTTGGGAGAGGTCTCACCTGTTAACTTGGGAAGTGCTACAGAAGCGTGCTTTTCAGGAGCACAGAGAGGCAGGTAGGGCCGAATATGCTAAATGCACAGTTAACCTCTCTGCTGCCCTTTCTGTAATCTGCTGTTCTTCAGTAATCTCAGCTCAAGACCACGTGCCCCCATCATCCCTTTAACTCCAAGCAGCAGATATTGATTAGTAGCAATTTAAATGCTACACAAGGAAGGAAGGAATTAAGATCCTATCTCTGCTAACTCTGATATGCACTTGCCAAAGTACACAAACCACATTTTTATTGTAATTTTTAATACTGGATATCTTGGATGCACCTTCCCATTAAAATTTTCAGTTGTTGTCCTTCCTAGCTCCCTGTGCTTATCTTAACATCCACCCAACTTTGTTCCTATTGCAAAGGGCTCTAATGCTTTAGTGGCTGCAGAGCATGTCCTCAGAGCTCTGCTTGGATCAGGTATGTGAGGAGAGGGCAGAAAGGTACTGCAGCCATGTGCCATGCAGCATGGGCCCCAGCACTAAAATATGAGATAAACAAGTATCAGTAAAGAGTATGTGATTGTTCTTCATATCTGCTTCTTTGCAGAACTGCAAACCGCTTGTAAGCGGAGATAAACCACCAGATGAACCAATCTATTTTTCTGTGCTGCATTTACCTTATCAGTGTACAGAATCTGACATGCATATATTAACTGTATGCCTTTGAAGAAAATGTCTGGGAGAATAAAGGCTTTCAGATAAGTAAGTGGGAAACTAGTACAAAATTATAAAAAAGATTAACAAGCACAGTTTCTTACTACATCAGGGTTTTTAAAAATCCTGTTTCTTGTTTTATTAAACTCTGATTTTAAGATAATGAATAAAGGAAAAGAAACAACTATTCACATCCATTACACCAAAAAATCAGGTAATAGAAATTAGAGAAATAGCTTCTATTTTCTCATAGATGTTCAACAAATCCAAAGCCTGGGAGCAGATTTAGGGCTTGATTTTTTATTATATTTTCTCAAGGAGAGCATGGGTTAACATCATGAAGTCAGTGAAGCTGCAGCAACACTGAAGTGGTGCAAATGAAAAGTGAGGTTGCTCTATGCACAGGGGCTCAAAGCAATTTGTCTTAGCCACCCCTTTATTATCTGATCTGAAAATTAGGTCAAATCCTGCAGCTATTGTTTAGTCTTTATCAGATGTATGTTCCAGTGGGTTTAACTCTACTTTTGGTTACAAAGGCTCTGATCTCATTCATTGTTTTAACAGGAATTTTGCCCTGTTAGGTTTTATCTGCTCAATGATATCAGCTCTGTTACAGAAAATTAAATTTAAAACTTTATATTCGGTTGCCTTTTTCACAGCCAGAGGTAATTCTGCCCAATCCTCCTTTTTTCTCCCTTCCTCCACAACAGCAAAATTTTTTAATTGGGCAGGAAAGCTGTATCAAAACATACTAGTGACTTCTAAGGCTCCTCATAGGATTTGCCTAGAATACATGAGAAATGTGCAAATAAATAGGAAATGTGCTTTAGCACTTTCCTAGGCAAATATCTTAGAAAATTTATTCTATCTTTCTAGCTCCACCAAGATACATACATTAGGTGTTACTACTTTGTTGGTTTCTGATATATCTAAAATGGCAACATGAAAATTAATCTCAACAAATCTGGTTTAAGAGGATGAAATGCTCAGCTCCACTCTCATGGGGAGACCAATGCCTCAAGACGATGAATTCCATGAAACAGGAAAAACATGTCTTTGCAGAAACAGCTAGCACAGAAGGGAGTCATTTCCCAGCATACTCATGATCCAGGAGTGCAACAGTGATTTGTTGTTAAATGCCCTGAACACTTCGGGAAGCTGGAATGTTGTCTTTAAACTCAGACTCTTTTCCTGTCTATATTGCCAGCATGGGCATCCTTTGAAAACCAGCAGCATCTTTAGTCCATATTTATAGATCAATCCTTTCCTGAATAAGTTAAGCTCTTGGTCAAAGCAATGTTGCAATTGATTTTCACAGAGAACTTTCATTGACCAGGTTGTTATGTACTTTCTGACACATGCCTGACCCTGTATTAAACAAACATAAGCTGCTTTTCCAGGATGCACATTTTTCACACTTTCAAATTACTTTTCAGTTAATTCTATTACACGCTCAGTGAACAGTGATGCTGGGTGCTATTTTTCTGTTTGTTTGTTTTAATGGAGTGCAGCTCCAGCCCTTGAGAGGACACAATAATTCCAGAATAAGACGTAAGGGCATAAGGGAGAAAAGACAGAAAGCAGATAAGGAGAAAAGGAGAAGGAAATGAACAGGGAGAGGGAGAAAGAGGGAGAAAGAGAGGAGGAGAGAGAGATGGAGGGAGAGAGAGAGAGAAGAAAAGCTTTTCCTAATGTGCTAGATATGGCTAACTATGCTACAGTTGTATCTGTCAAGATAAAATCACCAGGTTCGGGTATTAAGATAAATAATTCCACTTAGGCAGTTTACATGCTCCATTGCCCCTCACCTTTCCTAAAGGTGTCAGTGCTCACTCTTGTGCCAATTAAAAGTGAAGCCTGCAGTGGTGACAAATATAACTACAGACTGATGTGGAAAGATGGACTCTTCTGTCCCATAAATTTGGACATCCTTGATTTCTTGGATTAATAAATACTGCATAGAACCTACATTGTATCCCAGCCTCATGGCACATTGTGTAACCATCAGAATACTTAACCAGGTGTGTTGAAAGTTTATTATGACACAACTATTATATTGCCAGTGCAGATTCACCAGTTTTAAAGAGGTCAAAGTTGTGAATACAGATGAGCGTTGGTGTAACTGAGTTTAAAACGCTGACTTTAAAACAGTGGTGTCACAGACCAAATGACATTAGAAAGTAAGGCATATTCCCCATATCATCTTCCTGAGTTTCCAAAAAAGTAGGTCGGAGTTACCTGACAAATTTATAGAAATCTGTGCATGGACAATTTCGCAGAGAATGTGTTTTTGCTGCTGGTTTAAAATCTGAAGATTGGACTCATACTTCAACTCTTAATCCCAAGGAGTCTGAATGACTTGCCTGTGTCACAGTTGTCCAGGAACTCCAAATTCAGGGACAAGAGGTTAAAAAAACTTCAGTAAAATACAAAGCCACATTTGAGTTACAGGCATCCAAATCTCCCTGGTGTTTATTTAATTAGACTTTTCTGGAAAAAAAAAAGCCACTGAGACTCTGGAAAAATCACTGAACTGATTGTTCCCCTCTTTTCAAAATATAGTAAGAAAAAATAAGCAAACTCTGTATTATGAGCACCTTCAGTAGAAATGTGGACACCTGGAAGAAATGTCACTTGATATAAAATAACTTGTATTGACACATAATGATTGTGTTATTTAGAAATTAGATGCACAGTTATGCCAGGACACAAAAGTTACTTACATATCAAGTGAAATACAATTATTAAGTATATATAAAATACTTCCAAGTTGTGTTAATTTAATGGTCATCTGTCAAGGACTACCTGGCAGGACATGAGAACCTATGGAATGAGTTAACTGCAGAGTCATAATCTAAGAAACCTGTTCAAACATTGCTAAGCCTCTCTGAAGTGCTGACTGCTTTGAAGAAAAGAATCGAAATCATTCTCTTTTGTTTCAGTACAAAATAGGAAAATCCTCAAAGTTTTGAAAAGCTTCCTGCCACGGGAAAGCAATATGCACACTTCTGCTTTTGCAGGAAGACTCTCTTGTACAATAATTTGAATTCCCCTTAGCCCTGAGGAAATTACTCTCTGGGGACAGGCCTATACTTAGAAGTACAGGTCCCTATTTCCTTTTTTACTTGGAATAAAAGCATTCAAAAATGGGTGTTTGGATAGCACCTCTGAGATTTGTATCTGGATGTTTATACAGAAGAAATCCTCCACTTTGAGGATTTAACCAAGTAGTAGTTCCTCAGGAACAGAAGGAGAATTAAGCCCTTAATGAAGAGTTATAATGACAGAGAGTCCTTCCTCTAATGTGTCTATGAAAAGGTTTATTTTGCTGGAAGAATTCTCTTATCCCATTATAAATTCTTAGGCACAGTGCAGGAAATATAAGTATGCTGCAAATCCAGCTTCCAATGACCTTTTCTCACAAAATGTGTTTTTGCTGAGGTGAAAGCAGTGGAAGAAAGGCAATTCTAGATGATATATTTTGTTCCTATTATACAGAACAGTATTTCATCATGTGAAAGAGAAATAGGAGTCCCTAGTGTGACTACTCTATTACAAAGAAAAGCACCTCTTTGAAAATTAATGAACATTAAATATTTGTACAGTCAAATGAAGATCTGTTTTCAGGGAACTGGTTGCCCTGTGTTCTTGGGGTCTAAGCTGGGAATGGTTCCAAATAAATACTGAGGCTAGTAGCCATGAATAACAATGATGAAATACTAGGGTTAACATGACCATTTTCAAACTCATATCATATTACCAGTCTGATCATATGATATGCTAAAAACACACTTTTTTCTTTGCTAAGGAACAGCAGCTCTATTATCTGACTGTGGTGATATATATTTTCAGCTTTACAGAAAAGAGCCTGGGTGTTCTGGTGGACATCAAGCTGACAGTAAGTCAGACATTTAGCAAGTGTTAGCAAATAAGGCTAAGATGTCCTGGGCTGTGTAAGAGAAAAAAAAATTATTGACAACAGATGAAGGAGCTGATCCTGTCCCTCAATTCAGCCCTTGTGAGGTCACACCTGGAATGTTGGGACCAGTTCTGGGCTCAGTACAAGAGACACATGAACATACTGGAGGCAGTCCAGCAAAGAGCCACAAAGATGGCAGCAACATCTCTTCTACCAAGAAAGGCCAAGAGAGCCGGGACTGTTCATCCTGGAAGGGAGAAGGCTCAGAGGGATCCCATCCATGTATATAAACACCAGATGGGAGAGTGCTACAAAGACATAGCCAGGCTCTTTTGAGTGGCAACGGAAAGAAGCTGAAACACAAAGTACACCCTGAACGTCAGGCAACACTTTCTCTTTGTGAGAGTAGTGGCATAGGTTGCCTAGAGAGGTGGTGGGGTCTCCTTTCTTGGAGATACTCAAAAGGAATTTGGAGATGGTCATGGGTAATTGTCTCTATGTGGCCCAGCTTGAGCCAAGAGTTGGATCAGATGACCTCTCAAGTTGCTTCCCACACTCAGCCACTCTGTGAAAAGAACAGCTATCGCTTCTTTCCATAGCTTGCTTTGTTAAGGTTCCTACTTGTTAGCTTCAGGCACTTTCATTGGGACATAAAACTGGTGTACTCAATAACTGCTGGTTTTGATGTGACACACAGGTGAGTGAACTCTTAAGAAGAGAATAAACAGAAACTGAAGGCCTCAGTTTCTATATGCATCGGTAACTGCAACAAAATATAGAGCGTAAGTGGTTGGAAACTGCACCTCTCCCTGAAGGGGCAGAGATGGCAGTTCCCCCACCTAAACACCATCCCCCCGAGCTGCAGACCCAAGCACTCACATGCGATGCGGACGTAGGCTTTCCGGCTCTTGGTGGTGCCCGCGGAGCTCCAGGCCACGCACTGGCACCAGTAATCCTCCGGCCCGAAGAGCTCCTCCACCTGCTGGCGGGAGATCTCGATGCTGACCTCCCGGACAATCAGACCTGCGGGGTGCAAGGAACACTGGTCAGCGCTGGGCGTGCTGATGGACACAAGGTGAGCACAGTTGCAGAAATCTGCTTGCCAGTTTGCTGGGAGACCTTACAGCTCTCTACAAATATCTGCTCCACATCACAGACTGTCATAAGGGTGGGAAGGGAAAGAAACTCCCACTTTATCTGCATAATGAGAGATGTGGGTGACTGAAAAACTAATTGCTGAGATTTTGACTTTTATTACATACATCATGTATCTTAGGCAAATTGGAGGAACAGTACCTCAGCTAGTATAGATTGTGCCACATCTCCAGGAAAATTTCCATCAAGGAACACTGCAGACCAGTTTTATTTTGACATATCATAAAACCACATAATCATTCAATTTATACGACTTCCTGAGCCCTTTTGTACTTAATCTCTTTTTGCTAGATAGACACAGCACAGGGAGAAGTCCTGTTCACTGTGACACTGAGCTGCCCAGGAAAATGGATTTTAGGATGGCAGAAAATGTCCTGATACTTTGTAATGAAGAGCACATGTGCTGCAGTATGGTTATTACAAGAGGCAAGATGGGCACCTCTACTGTCATATATGCTGCAGATATTGGGATATTTTTTAAGGGATTTCATAACACAATGAAGCACAATTCAGTGCCTGACAGTCTCTCTGGCCCTGCCCCCTATAACCTATCTCAGCACAACCCTCCCCCAAACCCACAGTTGCACCCACGAGGACAGTGACCCACTTGCCATCCGTCCAAGCAGACTGAGATTGGCCCACACTTCCCACACACTGCTCTCTCTGGGGAAGCTGTTTTGCTTCTTTTAAGTGCAGGGAAATTTTGCGGTGTCTCAGACACTACCGTGAGGATTGCTGGCAAAATGTGTTGAGCCTCCAATGACAACCACTGTGCTTCACACTGACACAACCCCCTTCGCTGCTTCAAATGCACTCCCTAGTCAAAAGGTTCGTAATTACTGGGTGGAGGGTGGGTGAAAGTGTTTACATCTTTTCTCAGTATATTTAATCTTTGCTGATGATGCCCAAATATCAACAAATTTCTAATGCATGTCTGCCTGTAGAGAACACCACTGCCATTTCAAAAATTCACGCTTGCAAACAGCCTTGAATATATAAATTCACGTACAAATC
The DNA here is from genome assembly GCF_021018805.1 of Prinia subflava. Classification (NCBI taxonomy): domain Eukaryota; kingdom Metazoa; phylum Chordata; class Aves; order Passeriformes; family Cisticolidae; genus Prinia; species Prinia subflava. Next base: position 11,591,713 of record NC_086283.1, on the reverse strand, counting down.
TTTTGTGTAGTAAGATTGGTTTTCTTTTTCTTTCCAAAATTGCTAAGAAACCCAACTGAATTATCCTTGGATCAGACCTTGCACAGTTTGTCCCCATCACCAAACACCAAAGGGCAGGTCCCTCTGCTGAGCACAGACTTGAGCCTGTGAAGGCCAGCTAACCCTCAGCCTCCTGCCACACGGCTTACAAGGGGATATTCATAACGTGAATGTTCCCAATTGTACAGCATGGCATGTTCCTCAAGCGCTGGAAACCAGGCCAGCCCTTTGATTTGCCTCCAGCCTCACAGAGGCTCCATTCAGGAAGCCAACGATTAATTACTGTTTGCACACAGTTGTGCACTGTCACTGCGGCTGCCTGCTGTCCGTATTCCAAACTTGGGCAACAACCTAGCAGCAGAAAGGAATCAAGGCATGTAACACCACAGACTTCTCTGGTGGGAATGCCTTCTAATGAGATGCATGTTCCTGCTAGAGACTATCACAGCCCAGCTCCCTTTCCATTTCATTATCCTTGACATCTTTAGCCATTGAATAATCAGCTTCTTTGTGGGGAAATACTTAATAGCTTTCTCCTTGAAATAAAATATAGCAACAGCACTCTAAAGAATGGAAATCAAAGCAGTGCATGGGCATTTGATATGCAGTGAAGACTGTGTTATAAACTTATTCTGCTTTGATGAGCTAATTTGGCTCCAAAAGGGGTCTGAGGGATAGCTTTCGTCCTGGTGAGAAGAGCATGAAGAAGGTGGGGAGGGAGCATGTACATTACATCCATAAAAATTGTTATATTTTCCCAGTGCAACTGCTGTTAGCCTAAAGATTACTTCAGTTCATTCCCACAGTTTTTATTGCACTAGCCCAGGGAGCTTTTGAAGGTTACAATATTATGTTTTTTTAATAAGGCTGATCGTGACAGAGTTTGATGGAGCAGTGAACTTTGTTACCCAAGGGCCAAAACAAGCATACTCATAATGATCATACTGGTTAATAATGATTATGAAATAGCCTTAACATTCAGGACACAAATGCTGTTTTCTGATTGTCTGTGGATGATACAAAACTATATGACAAGTAGCTGCTCCCTTTAAATGCACCAGCAGAGCTTTTCATCTCTGACCTCCTGAGATGTTTTCTAATTCAAAATAACAAGCTACTCCTGGTTAAGTCCCTTCTGGGACAGCTGTGAAGTACTGACAGGTTTCAGGTTATTCAAAGTAATTTGGTCTTTAAGTAATAACAACAGCTGTGCCATGACCAACGAGACGTACTTCTTCCTTCCATAGCAAATAAATACTAGCTCATTCTGTTTACAAGCAAAAAACACCACTGTGTCTTGATCTCTAAGGTAAACTACTTTTCCTAGAGTTCAAAACATATCAAACTAGTTGGTAGTGCCACAAGATCATATGCGATATAAGGATCCATGGCCAGAACTTGGAGATTTGATTCCACCACTGCTTCCCAGCACAACCCACTGTGGTACCATATTGCACAAACAGCCACACTGATTCAGGAGAAAACCCTCACCAGCTGAAATGCACTCACCCTCTGGCCCTGGGACAAGCACAAGGAGACACATTTCCCTTATTGTACCAACTTGCAATCTTATTCCTTCTGCTAGCACACTCCAACATCACCCCAAACAGAGGCTATATTGCAAAAACTGCATTTTGCTGAGATATCTCAGATAGCAACTGCCTTGTTACCAGCTGACACACTGCTGTAAATCAGATTTCATAGAGGAGCTGGCACGCTCTGTCTGCTTTCACTCAAGAGTGTATTGCTTATCTGTCTCATGTGGGCACCAAAACCCTTGCATGATGACTTCAAACGGAGAATATCATCTTATCTCTGTTGGACCTGCTTCTGCCTCTACACCAAAGAACATTAGCTAGAATTGGAAAGAAAAAACAAAACAAAACAAAAAACAAACAAACAAACAAAAAAACCCCAAAAAACAAAACAAAACACACACACAAAAAAACCCACAAAAAACCCACAAACAAACAAAAAAACAAAAACAAAAAACAAAAACAAACAAACAAAAACAACAACAACAACAACAACAACAACAAAAACCACAAAAAAACCCCACAAACAAACAAAAAAAACAGGAGAAAAAAAAGCTGAAAAACCCATGTCTCAGCACATCAAAATTTCCAGACCATGTGATGTGCTGTACCTCTTATTCAGGCAACTGTTTATCAAATTGCTAGATTATGGGTGAGTGCACAATCTCTGAGAGCAAAACTAGAAGTTTATAAAATGAGTCCCTGTATTTTGCCCAGATATACTTAGGACAAGACAAACTAAAGATTAGTAATACTTTATGCATCATATAACCTACCTGGTACTGGCCAATTCTACTTTGTCACTGTGCTAAGTAACAAAATGTCATCTCACTGAGAGTAAATCCTCTACCTTACCTTCTGCTTTAGAAATATATTGAATTTTCCAGTCTAGTTCTTTACACAGCTAAGCCATATAGGTGAAGATACACAGCATTAATGTGGGTTTTTTTGAACACTTGAGTAAGCTGCACATTTCCAGAATTACATAATAATCACTTAGATCGTAGAACAACCCACAAGAAGTCAAGATCCTCCTATTTCAAGCAATGCAATAACAAACAGAGCCGAAGGGAAATAACTACAATATTGGCAACTAGAATGCTTGACAGGTTCCTTCTATAAATCCACAAAGAGCTGACCACACGGATACTCCTGACCATACAATGACATGCTCAGCATATAAAGCTGAGAGAAGAATAAGGAAGATGTTCAGAGTGGTGGTATTTCTCCTGCCAATCACCTGTGATGGAGCCATGCTTTCCTGGGAACACCCGTCTGCCTACCAAGCATTGAATAAATTCTTTTTTTGCTTTGCTTGTGCAGTTTCTGGTTTTCCTATTAAACTGCCTTTATCTCAACCCATGAGTTCCCTCACTTTTACCTGCTGGATTCTCAGCCCCATCCCACCAGGGGCATGAGTGAGTGGCTGTGTACGGCTGAGTCAGCAGCTGGACCTAAAGCATGACAACCAGTCTAAGACATTCTTTTGCCCTAGTAGTTTTCTGTCCAGTTCAGGATGGAGGATAGCAACAAAGAACACTCATGACACTTCTCATAGCTAGTCTGCAGTTATGTCCCAGTCCAGTAAATTAAGAAGCTGTCCGTAAGTCACAATTTTTGTCTACTTACTATCACAGCTTCAATCACTAATTTCAATAAAATAAATATATTTCTGGGACTTATACAACAACTTGGGCTCTGAAAAGGGGTAGGGGGGAACCAGAACTTTACTTATTTCTTTATTCGCACATTATGAGGGATTAATGGGCAGAGAAAGGCAGAGGGTGGAAGGAACCTTTCTCAGTCTGCCTACTGCTAAAAAGCATAGGTAGAAGCACTAGCTCATGGTGTATATCAAAATGCAAGTTACTACCCCCCATAGCGAAAAGAAAATATGAAGAGGGATTTATGCCTTATATGCATAGTCTTTTACTGTAACTGTATTCTAGAAACACAATCAAACACACTTCATACACATGGTTCCCAAGTGCTTAACTGAGCTGGCTATACAAACTCTGAGGTAGATTATCTGGTCTTCAGAGGCACAAATGTTAGGGTTTTAAATTCATGCAAATGTGATGCAATTGTAGATATTATGGCAGATTACTGATAACTGCAATTATAACTCTTGGGTTCCATATTGCATCCACTGAAGTAATTGGCAAATTTCTCAATGATTTTAAAAGAAACAGATTTGCTGATCAGACTCATTTCTTTCTAGGGAAAAAAAAATGTCCCAATGTTCTATGACCATGTAAGATAGCACAAGACAGTAAATGATCAGCACAAACATCACAAAACAGAAAATTTTATCAATTAATCAAATGCAATTATTCAACCTGGAGTCAGTCTAGGTCACAGAGTTAATACCTACGTCTCACTGGGCATCACCCTGCCAAGAAATTGTTTTGATATACTTTGGCTATCATAACTGTTTGGCATTTGATATTAATATCCAAGACCTGTGAAAATACCCCTCAGTACTTTGATAGAGCAATTTTCATGAAAGTGCTACATTGGTATGTGTTTGAACCCTCTGGCAGAACAGTAAACAGAAACTGTTTAGTCACAAGACTAAACTGCACTTACAACCTCTAAGAAACTGCATGGATACTTTGTTTATTTTCTCTGTAAGTAGTTCAAACAGTTTCTGTGCTTTTGTGCTTTCATTTGCCCGAGGTATTTCATTAATTAGTAATCACATACGCCAAAGAACACATTTCTCAAGGAGATGGAACTTTATGACCTACTGGTCTGGAAAAAGACATTGCAGTAATACCTGCATATAGATGGCAGGTATATCACTGCCAATAAGTATGGAAATACAGCCCATTTTCACAAAGGTGACTTGCAACCCTTTACACACATTCAATTTCAGAAAGTCAGTTCTCAGACCATTCTCACAAACCTGATATTTTCTGCTGTTGGTTCTCTCCCTGCTTACACAGGTTCCCTCGAGTGAATGAGACCTCAAATCTCCCTTCCCACTGCTTGGTGGGGACACAGAGGGCAGGGACAGTGTTTCTGATTGATGTAGAAGAGGCTTTGGGGAGCCAGCAGCAAAACAGCTCTGGGGTAGAGGGTTTTCTCTGCACACCCATGGAGCATATGCTGCTATAGGATGAAGTTATATTCCTCATATTCCTCATTTAAGAGGATTAAGATTTCAAAAAAAGCCTCACCAAAAAACCACTTAAAACAGTAGCATAGTTTTTGCCTCATGAAAGTGGCCAAGACCATAAGTCAAAGTGGCATGATTGTAAACACATTTTATAAAAGGGAAACAGATTTGTTTCTTTTTATGCAGTCCTTTGTCCTTTTACCTTCAATGGCAAAATATAAGCTACCAAAGCCAAGAATTATGATCCTTTTACTTATGGATAGCCTGTAATGACCCATCCAATTTATTTAATTGCTCATCACAGGTGCTATAAACAACCTGTGTCTGTTTGCTTCATTGGTGAAGTAAATTTTTTACAAAGGTAAAAAAAACCCATCAGTGCTATGCAGGAATTTAAATTTATTTACCCTCTTGCAGAGATGGATTCCTCACAGTCAGAGAGTTATTCCACTCGAATATATCAGAGTACTTAAGCTATAGAATTTGATGTTTAAAATGAATAAATAGGCTATGCACAAGAAGAACGGCTTCAAATATTAAAGTTCTTGCTGAGAAAAATGTATTCTGTGCACCATAATGGGACTGAGATGATTGCTGAATGGCACACCTTGCCTATAGCTTATTCTCTATATAGAGTACCTGTAATCTGAACAAAAGACAGATAGACAGATAGATATCCAGAGATAGTTTAAAAGAGTAAACAGCTTTTACACCCAGTAATCTTTCACACTGTGACTGCCTACACCAGGTTTTGTCTCAATATACTGCTTTTATGTAAATTGAGGCTGGCTGGCAATATGAAATAACTGTGTGAAGATCACAAACTATCTTCCACAAATATTAGCTTAAATATTTAAATTAAAGGCTTCCAGCTATTTTTGGTCTCTTTATAACTTCCTCTTTAGGAAACAGATACATTCTGAACTCAAATTAACACAGGTAAAGGCAACAGCTTAATAAAGTCAAGATTGCTTTAAAACCCATGTCAAGTCTGCACTGATTTGCATCACCTACCTACGTTATCTAATTACCATGTAATGGTATTAAGTTAAGCTAAAATCTCAGCTCCTCTAGTATTTTTTAACTGACTGACTTACACAAAAATTACAAAGGACTGTCTTCAGAGGGATTTTACTTTGAACTGGAATTAGAACATCCATTATGTCTGGGTTTTGTTTTCTTTCAGTGAAAACAAGGCAGTTTTATTCTTTTCCCATTAACAACAGAAGGACCAAGTTGCATAAGATGCAGGGGAGATTTCAAGGCAGAATTCTTGGATGCTGGTGGAAAACAAACCGTGTGCCCTGGTCCCTGGTGGGTTTGTCCTCTTGAAGAAGGTAAAATAGCCCCTCTGCTATTGCCTCCCCTGGCCAGTCTCAGCAGCTGATTGCTTTACATCACCCTTGAACTACTGCCGTTTAATACCTTAGAACAGCATCGGATTGCTTGTTCTCAGGCTATAAACCAGTCAGAGATAAAAGAAAAACACCTCCCCCTTTGTTTCTTAATGAAGGCTATTTTCTGGTTGACAGCAGTTTTTGCAAATATGTACAAATTGCTCCAAAATGCATTGCTCTCTTCCATATACAACAATATGTGCCTACAGTTGCAACATTCTTTTTTCCTTTTTCCTGGAACAAGAGCAATAAGGTCCAGTATAGCAGGACTCCAAAGAAAACCTCCCTATAAATACATTTACATTTAACAATGGGCATCATAATTTCTGAACTCACAGAGGATGAAGTTTAAGAGCAGAAACAAAGGTGACTTGAAGCATCTTAACCCAAGGGCTGTCCTGACACTAAGAAACCCTGGGTGGCAATCCCCAAACAATTCCTCGCCTGGCTGGTGCTACTTACAGGGAGTGGAAAGAAGACAGGTTCTCCACAGAGAAAAGCAGGAGTATGAGCTCTTAGCAGCTCCAGCTCTTGGGTCATAGCCCAGTCTTCCCTTTTAATTGAGCAACATGCAGCTGAGAAAAGATGTTGGTTTAGTTTTTTTCAAGGGCCAGGAAGAAAACATGCCAACGATTCATGTTTTACTTAAAGCAGCAGTTGAGACTTCACAAAGAAGATCTGTGCACTTTTTATTTCTGGTTCAGAGGATTTACATGCTCTTTTTAATGATCTGGGCCTTCAGCAGTGGGTAATGCTTCGCAGTCCCCAGCTTAGTGTTCATGCAAAATTGAAGCACTTTTGAGGCAGTTTAGAGCCTACAGATGAATCTCAATGTGCAGGCAAAAAGAAATAATAGTTGTTTAGCACTTCACAAGAAGAAGAGGAGGAAATGATGAAAAAACAAACAACAAAAAAGAAATCTATTCAACATCAAACATCTGGGAAGCCAACCAAGAGCATCTGAATTTTGAACAGCATGTTTACATTCCCTTTGCATGGTGGAGGGTGGGCAGAGAAATGAACAATAAATGCATTTGTGTGTAAATTTACATGTAAAAAATATACATCAAGTTGTTTATTTTACTGACTTACCAATTCATACACATTACAGATACAAAATAGGTATGCAGATGCACATGTACATGTGTACCACATCCACTCTGCATGGTTTTAAAAAGCAGAGACAACAAGAAAATGCCTTATTTCTGTGAACTTGATGCGATGACACAGTTCAGTGGCTGGTGCAGCTATTGTGCGAACAAGGACAGTCTTAATGTGACACAAGGGGTCACTCGGGAGCCTCCTCAGCAGTTGTTTTTCTATTTTTTAGTCTGCAATGTGCAGGAACAGCAGGCTGGGGGAGAAGTTTAAGACCCCCATCATTTTTTGCCATTGTTCTGCATGCTGGGGATGGCATTTCACAGCTGACCCAGGTATCTTGAAAAAAAGAAAAGAACACTAAAAGTAAAAGAAGAAAAAGGCTAGCAGCTGCTTTCAAAGCAGCTTTGTCCACTGTGCTGTCAAGTGAAGTGACTTTCTTCAGAAAGAGATGAAGCTCTGGGAATTTACTGTCTGCTCCCCCACCCAGCACGTTTTCAGGGTTGTGCCAGGGCAGCAGTCAAAACACCAGCTCCTGAACACCAGGAGGTTTTTCTTAGTTTGTAGTGAACAAAGGAATCATGGCAGGAAGGCGTGCAAAAAGGCAGCCTGGTGGTCACAGAAGTCCTTTGGTGTGTACATGTTTCTGGGTACTGTGCAGTTCATGATAGAACATATAGTTCATGATAGTCAGCTAGAGGGGGGCATCAGGGAGCCCCAGGCACCAGAGCAAGCAAGTTCCTCTGCAGATCTGTGTGACTTCAACACACAAAAAAGATCTTTTAAATTATGCAAATGAATGCCATCAAAATATCCCTGTAAGTCCAGATGTCTCCTTTTATTCCTTTTCTTCTAGGTACCCACCACTGAATTCCAGTACTGGTTTCCACCTTAGTTGCAAAAAAAAGCACTAAACAAAACCCCCAAATCAAATCTACTTCTAGGCATTGCTGTTTCTCAGGGCTAGCAGTCCTTACTCCTCTTCAGAGGAGGGTGCAGCAACCAACCAGGTACAGCAGCAGCCCTCATTAAAAAACATAGGCATAAAAGTCACTGGGAACCCAAAAACTGCAATCAACCAACCAAGATCTTCTCTAAATCAAAACCTGGGAGCAAATAATAGAAGAGGCTGCAAGGGCCTAAAGATTTGTATTCAGGGAATAGAAGACACAGAAGAGTCTGACAAAAGACTCACTTTCTACTCTTACAATCAAAGTATGACAAGGTTGAGAAGTTATGAGGAATTGTGAAAGGTGTTCCAACAAAACCTGCGGAGAAAAAGAGCTGTACGTAACCTTGCAGGTGAATGGCAGCTCTGCTGGTACTTACCACACCATGCTGCTCATTCCTGTACAAATTGGGAATGCTTGGGAATGACAAAATGAATACAGGCTGTGAACCTGTAAAGGCAGCACAAAATTAGATCCTGTATGGGTCAGAGCTGCGTGACAGGCACCTCTCTTTCCCTTCAACATTAGCAATGATTTGGCACCCTACCTGCACAGCAAAAAAAGCCTTGCTAAAACTTATCAATGTGCAAAACTTTGCTCCATACAAATGCTTTTCTTTTGTTTAAAAAAAAAAAAAAGGAATTAAAAAAATATTACAAAGGAAAGGATTTCTCCAATGTAGTTTCAAGAAATAGGAATTCTTCAGGCAATGATTTCTCTGCCTTAATGAGCTAATACCACTCAGGTAACTGAGACACAAACTTAGATAGACACCAAGGGAGTCTGGGAAACACTTAAATGTTTAGCAGAGTCATTAAGACCTCAATATCTCTAAAGAGTGTTAGACTACAGCCAGATCATCTGGCTGCATCAGACTATAACTTGTTTGCATAGAAGAAAAAGTAGGGTATAATTTTGACCTTCCATTTCCCTGAGTATTTCCAGGTATTTTTGTAAAGAAACTGCAGCTCTACTAGTCCTAGTCATTCTCATGTTTAATTAACTGAAAAAGCTTCACTTAGAGGATTCAAGTGTTCCTGTCACGGTGCTACTGACTGCAGCACTTTGTTTGACAGCACATAAGACTTTGGCTCTGCTCCTCTTTTCCACCATGCTCTTCTTGTCTGCATTTACTGTACTCAAGAAACAGCTGTTTTCCATTTAGGCCCGTGGGTGCAGGATGGAGACTGAGCTTTGGGACTCACTGCCAAAGCAAGACCACATTTATGAGCCTTTCATGCATAAGACCACCCTCACCACAGGGGCTCCAGATCCCACACAAATGGCTCAAAAGGATCTGGGGGACATGGGTGGAGCAATAGGAATGCAATAGGAAGCATTGCTGTGCAAAGCTGTGGCTAGTCTGAAGCTGTGGTGGGTGGACTGATGTCAGAAGACGTCTTTTGGGGAATTAATGGGATTACGAGTGTGTAACAAAGGGTTTAATGAAGGAAAAACTTGGAGGAGAAAAGATGAAGGCCGGAAATATTCAGAGGGGGGTGTCCTCAAATGCTTCAGATGAATGTATTAGGCATCCATATTCCTCTTCTAATTATTTCACATAACTTTATTTCCTATCTCAGATTTATTTTTCCAGAAGCCCACAGGAAACCTCCAAGACAATTAGGCAAACAGCTGCAGATAGGAAGTTAATACTGCAATAAGAAATGAATAAATATCCTAAAGCTTTTATCTTTTGGTCCCAAGGCACTTTGCAGAGGTAGATCACAGAGACACTGAGTGATTTGCATAGATACATGGTGAATATACAGAAAATCTGGAATGGGCAAATGACCCTTCCCATGGGCCCATCATTACTCAACGGAGGAGCATGAGAGGGATTAACCTGCAGGAAGAGTAACTCCCTCTGGGCCCCCTGTTAGCATGCCTGAGTACCCTGAAGGACTGAGCAAGTCTGGGAGAACCTCCTCCAGAGTCAGCTTAGCAACAGGAGGGCAGAAAGTTCATGATGTCCACTGCTGCTGCCTGCAAAGGTGGCTGGGCACAGACTCCTACAGGGAAAAAGCTGCTGGAAAGGACAGCAGTAGGAGAATGACAGGCAGGTCTCAATGGCTATGAACACAAGAAAGATGTCTTGGTCTAAGAGCTGGAGCAGCCTTCCACAAAGGCTTAGAGGGACAAAACCCCCACATATAACAGTTTGATTAAATAAGAAATTATTGATTTGTTAATGCACATATTGTAAATGAATCCTGCACTCAGTTAACTCAAAAATTCACAAGCCTTTGCAGGCTTCTAAACAAAAAGAGAATCTCCCTGGGTTTAGCGGGAGTCTTAGTATTGCCTATAAAATTTGCTTCCAGAAGCAAATACCTGGTCCAGTGGTCTTAATCTGTTAACAAAAGTTTATTTCCCTTCTTCAGGTATGTCCTGACCTTAACAATTTCTCCACTGACTTCAGCAAAAACCCCCACTATTTTAAATGCATGTCCTAGAAAATGGTAATTCTCTGTCTGTATGTTTCTTCTGAAGCTTCCAAAATGGCTATGTTTTCTACCCAAACATATTCATTACTCAAGATGAAAGTGCAAACTTTGCTTGAAAACACTGTCTGCAGCAGCTTCATTGTTGGGTATTCCCTTGATGTGGCTGAGGGGAAACCACATTTCCAGCAGCTGATTTTGAAGATGCAACCTGCAAGAAGAGAGAACTTCTCTGGCAGCAGTGATGGGCACTGGGCTCATCTTCCCCAGGAGAGCTTTCTGTCAGGCCACAGGGAGTGACAGGCAGAAAGAAGATGGCCCAAGTGACAGCAAAAAATGTCTGCAACCTAAATTTCAAGTAGGAAAAAAGCCCATGAGTTTCTTCATATGTTTTATGTAAGTAACCTGTATCTCCCCAGAGAGTTACAGTTCTTTGGAGAAACAGAGTTATGTGCTTCCTTCTGCACCATCTGCAGCCTTTCAGACCATACATGTTTCACTTGCAGCAACCTTCCAGAGAGAGAATAGACTTCAAATTATGGAAGAATACAGAAGATGGTAGAATCAGTTCTGACCCACATCTCAAAACTATTAATAGGAGCATTTGGGAAGAGATACTCAAGACACATTTTCAAATTTCCTTGAAATGAGCTGGATTAGGGCAGAGTACTGAAGGAGCAGAGCTGAAAATTGGCAATGTGTTGCTGAGAAATAATTATTTTTCATATGGGTGTTTGATGTTTATAATGGATTTGATCAAATGATAAACGGAAAATAAAATGACTTCTGACAATGGCGGAATGAAAGCAATCCTTATTTATGATGTGTGCCTACCCTTGCTAACATAATCCCAAGGTATTCTACCCCAGAGCATCAAAATATTGCAGGCTAAGTGTCCAAATGCAGCATTCACATTCACTTGCTATATGCTTAGTAAAGTCAATGGGGACACTGGCCACATTTGCTCAGAAAAATAGCTTTTTCCTTATCCTTTGGATTCTTCAAAAATAATACAGAGAATTAGGATGCTACAGCATGTCAAGATACAAAAAGAGATTAAGTAAAAAAGATGTGCAGAGAAAGAATATAGCTGTAAGGAAAGGAAGATCTAGGGGTAAAAGAAATGAGTGAAACATTATCCCTCCACATCTCTCCCTGAGCTCTGCTTACTTGGGGATTGGGGGCACCAGAATTTTGTATTTGGGGTGCCAAATTAAATTCTTCAACACTGTTATTCAAAGACATGCAATACTAAGAAATAATGGCTTTTTAAAAATAAAAAATTCTATGACAAATGAATGCAACTTCCCAAAACGAGAGGCTGTGTGATGACCTTTGCTGTATAGTCAGAAGTCCCAACCTAAACAATGACTTTTGCCATTAGTGCAATGCAGCCTTCTAATATGTGGTGTGACAAACACCAAAACAAATGGCTTTCATGAGATGTGCATACAGAGAGGAAGATGAAGCAACAGAGCATTTTGTGCTGGAAGTGATTTTCCTGCCTCTCTACAGGGTGCCAGAAGAGCACAGTGACTGTGAAGGTTTCCCCACTGCTGTCTTGGCTGCAGCATCTTGTAAGAGCTGTTTTAAAGGCAAAAGGGCAGATGTCAATCCTTGATCTTTCCGTTGAGAGGGTCATCTATTAAAGACTTAGCTAGCTGGGTATCTACTCCCTCAACAGGCTGCCAAACCCATTGCTTAAGGTAACAAACTCCTATTTGCCAGATCAATGTTGACCCTACGTCAAAAGCTCAGTTTCTTTTCGTTGAATCTGCAAGTCACCCCAAAAATACTTTAATTGGGAAAGGTAATGGTGGGAGGTAAGCATTGGAATCTCAGTGGTGGCTATGTAAAGAAACTGAAAAAAAAGAAGTCAGGATTCTCTCTGAAAAGAAGTGCATATTTGTCCACTTCAAGTGCAGTTTGATACACTCTCTTAATCAGACAAAAGGAGGGGGTCACCAAGTAACTCCCCAAGATCTCCTTTCCCTATGCATCCCAACAAAAGAAAACGGACAGTGTAGACAAACAATAATGCTGGGTGAATTGCCCAATATGTCTATTTAATTAGCACTTAAAGAATCACAAATGTTTTCTCTTTGCTTGAAGGAGAGAGAAGAACATGGCCCTGGCATTATAGAGGGCATGAGGGAGTTTATGGACTGTTTCACCTCAGTAGTCAAGGAGAAAATATTACGATGCATATCCAAACTGGAAAGACAAAAAAAAACTCCAGATTTTTTTTTCTGCTTTTCTCTTGTACATCACTGGGATGTGAGGTTTGATACAGCAGCATTTAATCCCTCTGGGCAAATGAATGGGGTGCAAGACAGTGATTTTCCATACATTCACAATTCTCCCACCCCTGCAGAAATGGTGTGTGGGTCTTGGAAATTAGTTCTCCGTAAAAGCACACACGCAAAATAAAATCACAGATTCACAGAATAGGGTGAGTATGAAGGGAACTTTAAGGTCATCTAGTCCAAATGCCCTGCAATAAGCAGGGACATCTTCAACCAGATCAGGTTCCTCGGAGCCCCATGCAGCCCACCCATGAAAGTTTCCAGGGATGGAAACTTCCATCCGTCACCTCTCTGAACAACCTGGTTCAGTGTTTTGCCATTCTCATTGTAAAAAAGAAAAAAACAATATCTTTTGACACTGTCAGTTTCAGAGGTACAGTAATTTGGAAAATGTGCACGAATTGCTCTAACAATTATTGATGCTATTGAACTTCCTGCCCTGTAACAATGGAATTTTCTTGCCCCCAAAAGCATCAGTTCTGCAGGGCTCCTTTTATTTTTGTTGCTGTTATCTTTTATGACAGTCAGCCATAAAATCAAATGTGTTCCCTCAAAAGAACTCTCATCTTTGTTTTTTAAAACCAGTGTTCTTATTCTTTTTTACATTAATGGGAAAATATTCCAGAGACATAAAGGCATAAAAAAGACAATGCCCTGCTTGTATTTCACATACATAGGAAATGAAAGAGTCAAAGATGTGCACTAGACATTTCCAAAGCATCCATTTGACTTCTTTATGAAAATGCTTAGCTTTTTGCATAAAGAAGAAAAATTCCAGTGAGTCTGAGGATTTAATAACAGAATGTAATGATCTTCTGTGTAAAGCCGCAGGTTTCTCAGACTTGATCAGTGTAAAATATTTCAAAAGGCTCTCTCTTCAGGCTAATTTAATTAAACAAAGTGGTACTAGAACACCCTGTCACTATTACAGTTCTCATCCTCTCCAACCAGAAGGCAACAACTCCTACAGAGTCCCTGTGCATGTTCTTCACAGCAATGCTTTACCCACTGTTTAAAAATACCCCGCAGTGCAAAGTATATATAACTATTACTTTAATTCTGTACCTTCTCTCTTTCACAAAGAAAAACGTACAGAGAAAAAATACGTGATTGTTTGTTTTTCTCTTTTAAAAATTAGCCTTCTTAATGCATTCAACATTTCAATCTAACAGCTCTCTTCAATGAGAGATTGGCTGCACTCTCATTCCATCTTGTGTGCATGCCATTGCTATTGCTGTGCTGTTTTCTTTGGTCTTCTCAATGACAGAAACAAATTTGCCTTACAAGAAGAGTTAATCATCTCTACATAGATTTCATTCCTGGGCACAGGCTCAAAGTCCATGAACACATAATCTTTTGCAAATCAAAACCTATTTCTCACTTTCATGGATCATTTACAATCCCAAGATGATGTACTGCTAGCATCACACCTGTATTTTAGTTCACTTTCTACCTGATTACTCATCCTTTAGAAAGGAAAGCACAAGTGACCTTTACTCTTTTCCTCTCATATTTTATTGTCTGTTTGCCTTGTTTCTCCTTGCTTTGCTCGTCTCTGTAAAGAATTGAAAGCCTGGTTCAAATCCAGCAGCAGAATATTTCCTCAGCACGGTCTTCTTTTCATAAACAGGCAGAACAGACCTCAGGAAGAGTGAAATACCAGGAAAGAAGAAAGCACACAGTTTTCAGTTGCTGAGATTACAGGACAGCCCCTGCAGAAACACTGTGTGAGATCCCTTTGAGCCCCAGGTCACCCATGGGAAGTCTAGACTTAATCTGGTTTGTGGGCAGTTTCTCTTTCCTCCCTAACCACAAGTCAGGAAGCAGCAGCAGCACCGTAGGTTTGGACCTAGAGGGATCCTTACATCATCCTCTGAGCAGTTCAGTCATTACTTCTGTGCCCTAGGCTACAACTGCACTGGCTAGGCAAAAATAGCAAAAGAAACCAAAATAATCTCAAAACTGATAGTGTCCAAGGGCTTTGCCAGCCTGACTGGTGCAAGCTGCCAAGATATCTCCTTATTCAGGTGCCAGAATGAACTCTCACAGTCACTGTCTCCTGCAATTTTTTTCTGCAGCTTAATCTCCAGTGAATATATTTTCCAGCGCTTCCATTGCTTTAAAGAAAATACTATTTTATCACAACCATAATTAAATTCTTTACCCATTTCTATACCACTTATGTGCTATGAGCCCTAGATTCCAAATCTGCCTAGAGGAAGGTGCACAAACACTGCAGCTGTGACATGCATTAACCGATATTCTGGCAACAATCAGGCTGACTAACAAATTAGGATTTTGATGACAGTTTCATTTTAACAAGCTATTAGTGCAACTAATTTTGTGGCTCTTGTGCTAATAATCTGACATGCACAGCTTTTGACACCTTCTTTCCCCCAGTGAAATCCAGTAGATGATATTAATCTTTAATTGATAATGGTTCTCATTTGCATATAATTGCTGTTGTTTATTATGCAAAATGTTTTTCCTCTGAAATATTTTGATGCTTCTCTTTTAAAGATTTGCCTTTCACACTTGTAGAATTGAGTTTCCTTTATAGCATCACCAAGTTTTCCCACTATGAGATTTTTGTAAAAAAAGAATGAATATTTCACCTGTAGTGAAAAACTTTCAATAAATGGTGATATTCATGAAAACTTAAAAAATTAACCAGTCATAACTGTCCTTCTCTTTGCTCATCTTCATACCCTTGGGCTCCCATGGAACAAAAACCCCTGAAGATATATTAAGCAATATGGATTTTTAAAAAAATGTTTCTCCTGAAGTCAACATGTGGAAAAGCCGATTTTTACAAGTGAATACACAGGGCCCAAGTCTAACAGAGACTTTGTTTCTACAGCCTTTCCTCCTAGACAAACCTTCTCTTTTTCAAGTGAGAGTACCAAGAAAAGCTTATGCTTTTGATCTCTGAGCAAATAAATGAGCTGAAACAAATAAAACCTGGTTCACAAGAGACTTCCAAGACATCTGGTAAAGTTATTTTTCTAAGTAATTAGATCAAGTGGTGGTGTAATTCCCAAATGGAAAGTACCTTCTCGCTTGGTATCCAGTTATTTCTCAGAACCATCAAAAACCAGCCGTAAGTCCTGCTTCTCTCCTTGCATGTGTCTCAGACTCTATAGATTACCAGTCTTCCCAAACGCTGCTGTATTACTCAAGTTTTTAAAACCACCACCCCTGCTTCCCTTTTTTTTTTTTTTTTCTTTCTTTTGTGCTATGAGGATCTGTTTTACTTCCATGAATGTCAGTGGGATTTCTGGTGTTGACTGAGGAAGGATGCTAAGACACTGTAGTTCTCCTTACAGGCTCTCCTCCCTGCAGGCAGAGAAGTGCAATGAATAACAGCCAGGTGCCTGCTCTGGATCAATAGTGCTCTAACGTGTGCCCAGGTGTGCTTTCTCCTTCTTTCTTGCTGAAAACTGATTAAATGTCTCATTTTTTTCTCATATCTCCCCAAGAAAACATCATTCTAGTAACAACCCAATTGCTCCTTGACACTTCAGGGAGAATGTGTTTCTCGGTCTGTGACAACAACACAGTGCAACCTCTGTGAATTTGTGACACTGGGAGTAGAGTCTGAAGAAGGCAATTTCATTTCGTTTGTGCGTGGTTCTCCTGGTTTTCTGGTTTCAGATTTGGTCAGGGTGCTTTACACTCCTGTTTCACTAGCTGAACTGGATGCAGGCATCACTCCTGTGCTGTGACAGTAATGTTTGTAATACCAGGTATAGAATTCACAGCTGAAGTAAAGAGGAGTAAAGAAAAGCAGCTGCCATATGAAACAGCTGCTAGATTATAACACTGGGCTTGATATTATTGGTGTTCATTCTCATCCCTTCACAACATAACACAAACTCACCAGAGGTTTCATCTACTCTCTCATCCACCACATGGTCCTTCTGATGAACCCACTCGCTGTTGCACTTGAAATAGATCTGTGTGGCTGGGCTTGCTTTGCAGTACAGATTCACGGGCTTGTTCTTCACTATGTAAGCCTCTTCGGGTTCAATGAGGAAGTGGGGCAATGGCTCTGGAGGATCAGATGGAAAAGTTTCTGGAAGTTCATGAAAAAAGTCATCATCTGTAAAGGAAAAATGAAAGAACCAAAATTCAGCTGGCAGACACTTGCAAAAACTTCATGAAAATTAAAAAACGTGCATACTTTTGGAATAAAGTATTAGGAACATTCCTAAACTGAGGTTTAGATGCATTGCCGTTTCCAGACTGGAAGAAACTTTACATGCTGAGCATTCTTTCCTCTCTGTGATGTGACAGGGATGTGCACATTCACAGTCTGGGATCAGCCTTTGTTACCATCATTGGCAATACCAGCAATAAAACTCTGTGTTAGTGCTTGGTAGAGTCGCCTGCAAAGCCATAAAGAGAAATAATAGAAACTTTCAGAGGCTTCAAGGTCACATTTTCAATAGTGACTTATCACAGTGCGTAATCAGGTGCGTGCAATAGCTACTGCCAGCTGAGGCTGGTCCAAACAGGAAACAGTACCTTTTGTTTCAGATAAGCAGTTTGAAATCTGCTGAGGGCAAAAGACTAAATGCAGGTCCAGTCTGCACCTCTTTGTTCGTACTCTGACTCTCCTGCTAAGATTGCTAATGAAGGTGCCAAACTATGCTTTATTTACTCTGTCAGTAGTACACTGGTCTGTGCAGTCCTTGCTAGGGAGAGGACATGGGAGGGGACATGGGGCAGGGCAGCTGTGAAACGGTGACATTTTGGGCAAACATGGACACATGCTATTGACACATGGAGCCTCAGTGCCTCTCTGGTGCTGCTGGTAAAGAATTAAGCCAATGAGAGAAGTCTGGAGAAGGAGGAAAAGAATCCATTATGTGGGAGGCAAGACTGAATACACCAAATGTGCATATTTTCCTTTCTCTTTCCCTCTTCACAAATCCTCTTTTACAATCCCTCTGCTCCTTTGTGCAGAGGAAGTCTTCCACATCACAAAGCACCAAATTCACCTTCTCCCCATCTCCTTCCCCACCTGCCATCAGAGCACAGGAACATCCAAGAGGCTCTGAGCAGCAAAGTGGTGGGGGGCACCAACTCCTGACAGACCCAGCAGTGGTGAGCTGGCAATTCTGAAGGCCTCATTCAATCTCCCCTTTCTGCCTCTGACACAGTTATCATTACACCTACTGACAGATGCTGATGCTGATCAATACAATGCCACGGAACATCCAACTACAAATAGTGGCTGTCTATCTCCTCTCTGCCAGTCTACATGAAGATGAAATGTCAGACAGCTGCCTCCCCGAATCTGAGACTTCCCTGTGCAGGCCGTGTCCAGAATTACAAGGGGTATGACTCTCCTTCCAGATACTGCTTTTCAGAAAGACAAGAAGGAACAGGGACAGATGAAGGAGAGAGGGGAAAAAGGTAATATAGTACCCATCCATGCAGCTGCATGAAGGTAAGTTGTATGTCTTTATCAGTGATGCAAGTACCTTAAAGAGCAAACCATTGTGTGAACCTCCTAAACTGTTTATGAAAAGAACATAATGTTCACAATTTTTTTCCTTTTTTCTTCCCCCCCCCTTCATATTAATTTAAAAATACTCCTGTCCTTCTTGATGTCTCATTTTATAAGGAGTATTAGCCCTGACTCACTACTGCATCACTCCCTGAGATTTAATAGAAGTGAACTGGTTCAAAGATAGAAAAAAAAGCCAATAAATAAGGCCTGACATTCTTCTAGAAAAGGAAAAATCTGTGACACACTATAACACTTTCATTTCCATCTCCAATTAATCATTTCCAGATACTCAAATTAAATTTAATTTTTTATCACTTTCCCATGCTTCCATTTACTTCTGCAGTTTCCTTTTCACTCTGACCACACAGCCTCCTTCCTCTGCAATCCTATTTCCTCTCCTCGTTAGGTATTTCTTCCTTGCTCCATGTTACTCCCCATTTTTTTCCAAAAAGAATGACGAGTTACAGTAAGTTAATGGGAGTCCTCATTTGGTTTCATGACAATGAAACATATCTGAACCGAATCAAGAGGATTTTTGGCATTCCTCATCCTCTTCCATGCACCTCTCCTCCTCCCCTCTCCCACATGCTGCTGCATAGACATCCATGCCACAGAAACATTAGAGATGAATCATTTCCCCTGAATTGCCACAGGACGTATCTTTTTCTTCTGGTCATTTAATTGCAAATCAGCAAGCAGACAGATGGAAACTAACAAAGCACACATATGTTTTATAATTAAACAAGTATTGCTTCACTAATTTCTGATGACTGGAAGAACAAATGTATTTATTTTCACCACTAAATTTCTGCACATTATCAAAGGCAATAATTACAATGCCCTACCAATTAACTGCACCTTATCAAAGATAACTAGAAAGTCTAAAAGGAGAGATCAGCAAGCAGCAAAAAAGAAAAAAGGTTTTCAAAATTATTTCTTTAATCAGCCTTGAAATCCGGTGTGGGTTTTGGCTTTTCCTCCTGGAGGTAACTGCTTACGAAGTTTCGATATTATTTGTATGTATTCAAAGTAGTGCCCAGTACATTACGATCCAGTCTCACATTTTGATTCTGGTGATAGCTACTTCTCTCCACCAACCTGGCATCCCACAGTCAGGTACAAACCTGTTTTCTTACTGCCTTCTTGCTGTGATGCCTCCTAAAGCTTCTTGAGCAATAATAAAGCTCAGCTTTATTTTCCCACACTCTTTCTCGTTTCTATCGAGAGGCATCTGAACCACTCTTAAATGTTAGGGATATAGATGGAAACCATTCACAAACTGTCACACAAATAGTGCTCAAAGGCTGGAAACTGGCATTTAAAACTGTCACTTTTAGAAAAAATTTAAGATAGTAGCAGAGAAAGTTTTTTTTTTTGCTTTTTAAACCTGAGAATGCTCATTCAATCCCTGCCCTCATATTGCTGCTGTTAATAGCAACAATGGTGGTTTTTTATAGAGCAGTTTCTCAAGAGGAACATATAGAATATCACCCTGACTGGGTTTGGCAGAAAAAAGCAATCCCACTGCAAAGCTAGTCTACCTCCATTAGCACTGAGGGACCCTTGCTCCTGCTTTTCACTGCTGAAAGGTAACAGGTGGCTTAATCAACCTGTGCCAGCCACAGTGGGAAGTTGCTTGGTGTTTCCTGCATCCCCCAAAGAGATGGGGGTCTGGTACTGCAGAGAGGCAAAGCACCCCTCCCCTCTCACCCAGGCACACCAGCTGAAATGGTAGGAGGGTGGTTTACAGGTAGAGAAGCTGTGCAGCCCTGGTTCCCCTGTGCCATGCTGACACTTGCTTCTCAGGATGAGAACCTTTTGAGGAGGAAAAACCTTAAATCCCCTCATGATGGCTCACATGAGGCACAGCTGCATCACGGCTTAGGATAGTCAGCCAATCCAGCTGCTGATCTGGGACAGGGTTTGGAACCATCAGCCTTAACACACATCTTGGAGCCTCACAGTCTCACATTTCATTTTCTGAATTACAGCAACATGCTGTCATGCTTTCATTGTAACACTCGCAGCAACATGCAAGCATAAATTATAAACTTAATGCAATTATATAGCAAAATATTCCTAAAAATCCGACACAGAAAACATCAATATAGGACATTTGATTGTGCTGGGATTTTTTGCACGTCTCTAGAGAACAAGACCTGGTAACACCTAAGCAATTTAATGAATCGATGTTTTCATGAGGACGCAATTCCCAACAACAAAATCAACACTTCCATCAGTTTCTCTTGACCAGATCTACTTAGACATAGGTCATTCCTCTCTCCATACAAAAATCAAACCCTGACTTAGACTTTTCAGGGATGATTTTGCTATCACCGTGCTGCCTGTTGAGCCAGTTTCTGCAATTTGGATGGGGGTTGCCTCTCATGGTGTGTTCCATTACTGTATGAGGGGATAAATCTTGCCTGAGACTTAGATCTGCATCTTCCAGACAGTTATTGCCAGTCATTTAAAATGCTCATCTCCCAGTGGTGCAACAAAGCAACAAACTTTATAACTGTCTTATTTAACTCTCTTAAGTAGTTAGGCTCTTTTTTTTCTTTTGTCTGGAGGAAAAAAGCTAACTAAACCATTTGGGAGTGAGTGATCTGGAGGCATAGATACAAACAAACACTAAAAATTCACATACTTGATTTCCAATCATTATGCCAATGTCATGTGCAGCAAGTTTCCCTCACAACCGTGATCAAACACAAACACAAGTCACACATTGCTCTCTCCTGTTGTAACAAATCCCCTTCTGTGCTCAGTAACTTTGAGCTGCAAGTTTACTTCTGCAGTATGTCACATTCATCTTTATTTTCACATAATAAAGTGTACAGCCCATCTGTTGTTATTGACTGATTTATATTAGCAAGACAAAAGACCTGATTAATGGTACTGCTAAACTGGTTCCGGTCATGCAATTCATTCATATTAAGAAAATAAATTTTTAAAAGCCCCTTTAATCTATGAACTTCATTTGGAATTTTTATTTTTAGTTGCTGGCCCAAATACAGATACACTTTTTTATTTGCCTTCTGTAGTATCTGACAACTATGTTTTTCAAAAGCAAAGTCAAATGCAAATCTATAAGAACAGGAGAAATGCCACTGAAATCCACATTGGCATGGGCTGTCACACATAGGAATTTTAACTTAATTTTATTTCAGTTTTCTTTTAAGGCAAAATAAATCTTTGCCTAAGTCAGGAACCTTTTGATATTAGGAAAGCTCTTTATTCTTTTCATGCATTTGCCTGTAAAACTGTACATATTATGGCTCTCCATGCATACCACGTGAAAAGAGAGATTAAATGGTATATTTCCCCTTTTATGGATTACTAGCCCTGCTCCAATCTGTGGCAGGAAAATATTGTGCTCCGTACACCAATCTATTCATCTCTAGATCACTAGTTTTATTACTATATACCAAGCTTTAATTCTCATCAGCCCAGCATATAACTCAGTATATATCTGAACTGCAAGACTTGAACTATTATTGCTTAGATGATAATATATTGGACCATTATCTCTTCATGTGAGACCTGAAGCAAATTCTTCTCAAATGGAATTTACTTCAGAATGATTCAAGAGCAATTTAAAATGAATGGCTGCGAAGTTAATTCTATTTGCATTTGGATGCCCATCACTCGCCATGATCATTCCCTGAGTGTTGCAAGAAAGGCAGCTGGGGTTCACTGTATGGATGGGATTTCTGTTCAGGTTTTAATGTTATGATTAAAAAGCTTTCTAGAGCAACAAGTACTGTTTACTGTGAAATTAACAGCAGGTGCTAGCTCAGCCAGACAGCTTATCAGGATGGAGGCAAGAGTTTGGATTACAGTGCACACTCTTTCAGGAACAGAAAATTGCTCGGCTGGAAGTCCTTTAGTCACAGGGTTTTCCATCCTCCTAGGAAGGGCATGCAGTGCCACCAAATGGGAAGCAAAAAATGCTGTAAGCCATGGAGCCTGCCTCCACCTTAGAGGCCCATAACACCAGGGAGCTACAAATCCAACATTAGTACAAGTTGAATAAAAAATGGGAGAAAATAAGACTTTTTCTAAAAATCATTTTTGAACAGTTTCCATACCAAAAGGCCCTCTCAACCGTGCCTCAGCTTTGGAGACCACACAGGGGCAGGGAATGAGCACAGCAAAGTGCAGCCTGTGCCCTGAAAGAGAAAGCACATTTTCCTGCCTTGGCCTGGGGAGAAGGAGAGTGGCTTTCTCAGCCCTTTACCCTCTGTCAGCCCTTCCTTCTGCTGACTGCAAGGTGAGCATGCCATAGGGCAATCACTCCTTATTCTTCAGCACCTCAAAAGGGGAAGGTATCCCCAAACAGCCAAGGAAGAATGCAATTTTGCAATAACAAAATATATTTGGCCAACCTTGAAGGCTGGCATCTGCTTGTAGCTGAATTCACTGGCAGGCCTTTATGTGCCTAAAGATGAGGCTTGGTTTCGTGGCAACCCACAAGCCAAATCCTTGCTGAACTTTGCTGGACCCTCCTGGGAGCAAGGTCAAGGGAATTTCTGACTCAGATTTACTGAGCACCCACAAAATTAAATGCTCTTTTCATCAGGGAAGGCAGAGTGCAGACACAGTCTGGGAAAAGTGACAGAGAAATCGATAGGGTATGCGATATTCATCTTTTTTGGGTGACTTCAGTCCAGAAACAGAATAAATAAATACCACAAAGAGGAATGAACTTTTCCTGCACCTGTATCAGCTCAGTGAGGACTCTCCCAGCACATTTCAGCTGAAGAAATCCACAGGAGGTCAAACCCAAGAATTGCTTGCACTTAACAGAGAACATATGCATCAAGTGGCTACACATGCGTCAGAAGGCTGCTGGGCAAAAGTCTCCCTCTCAAACACAGGAACATCAATGAAAAGCCAAAGACATCTTTTCCTGTCCTTCTGTACCCCTAGAAAAAAAAAAGGAACTTTCACAGCAGCACAGGAATCAATACTTGATCCATGGTCAGCCACAGGCATCAACCTGAAGCCCTTTCAAGAACCCAGACAATGGACATCTCAGACACCTGAAATACTGGATTATCGGCTCAGCTAAAGAGTCCAGGAAGAAGGTTTCTATTGTTTGTGTTTAACAAGCATGATTGTTGTATTAGGCATGGCTTATTTATTTAGGATGGTCTGTATATGTAGTCTATACTATACAGACCATCCTAAATAAATAAGCCATACCTAATACAGTAATCATGCTTGTTTTACCCACCACACTCTGACAAGCCTTTCTCAGAAAGCTGTGATTAGCTGAAGGGGAGAAGGAAACACCATGATTTCTCTTTTAACAGCAGTGCACAGTCTGCCATTACACTTGGGGGACTGTCAAGAGTGGGAGCTACAGCTCAAAAGAAGGGAGGCTTCACAGTCGGAGAAATCAGCCAACTGAGTGGCTGCTGGTGCTCCCCCCAGCAGCCCTATGTGGAGTGGAGCCCTCTCCTCTTGTGCACTTCTTTCTCTGTATGAATGCTGCATGCCCAGATATAAAGCCAAGGGCAGAGGAAGATGAAAGAACAAATGGTTATCACTCACCCACAGCCACTGTGCAACCACGTTGCCAACAGCAATTAGTGTGTTCTCCTTCTCCCCTGCTCTGGGAGTGCCA
Organism: Prinia subflava; assembly: GCF_021018805.1. NCBI lineage: Eukaryota > Metazoa > Chordata > Aves > Passeriformes > Cisticolidae > Prinia > Prinia subflava. The sequence goes on along the minus strand of NC_086283.1, from coordinate 11,567,670 downwards.
TCTCCTTCTCTGAGGCCAGTGCTTAGAGTACATCTTGCCTGGCTTACCCTGGTAAACTGCACTGCTGTTAATCAACAGCTAATTCCAGTGGAGTCAAATGTGATTTGCAACACAGCAAGGAAAAGGAGACTCTCATTTAGATGAGGATGGGTTTCTTTAATTAATAATAATAATTAAAGTTTCTGCTTCTCTTGAAATTTTGACATCAACCAGATGAGAGTAAAATTGAAAACAAAGCTCTCAGTGCTCTGTAACAGAGGGAATTTTTTTATACATCCCACTGCTAACTCAAGAGAAAACCTACAGGTATATATGTAGACATGACATTTTAGGTTCTGTATCCAGAACATTACCATTGCCCTGAGACAAACTCTGTCAGACAACCAGCTGCTGCCTAAACATGCAAGAGATAGTGGCAGTACTCATTAGCATTGGACTCAGTGTAGGAAAATGCCGGAAGATGGTATGATTTCATGCAAAGCAATACTTTCTGTGGCATATGAAGAGCACCAGGCTGTTCTTTGAGCAACAAGGTTTATGAGACTTGTCTCTATAGGAAACTTAATGAAGTAATCTGCAAGCACTACTTTCTATGAGTCTGCCTAACCATGTAAATAGATAAAAAGACTGGAGGCAAATCATCAGGGGGTGAGGCTGACTTATGAGCATTGAGAGCATGAAATGTAAAGAGAAGAGGCAAAGCCCCTGTTTCTTTGCTGCCTTGCCCTGAGTACCAGCAGTCACATCTCTCTTTGTAAAATATTAATTATTTCTGATGGAAACCTGTTTTGCTTGTACAGAGCTACAGGATAAGGTTGGCTCAGTTACTGTGCCATGGCTCTCAAAAGTACAGCACTTGAAAATAAAATGCTTGACAAACAGCAGATGACATCAGTGACATTTTGTGGTGATTACCCTGTTGAAGTTTCCACCCTCTTTCCACTTCCAGGGTTGTCAAGCATTGGAACAGGTTGCTCAGGGAAGTGGTTGAGTAACCATCCCTGGAGATATTTAAAAGACGTATAGATGTGGCACTCAGTGACATGGCTTAGTGGTGGATTTGGCAGAGCTGGGCTAACAGCTGGACTGTCTGATTTTAGAGGTCTTTCTGATCTAAACTATTCCGTGAATATATGATTTGTTTAAAACTAATAAAATATTCATGCTTGGACACACACACACACACAGATAATCACAGACTATCTCCAAAACTTTATCTCCTTACTCTGTCATATAACAAATTCACAGACTAACATGCAAGTGCTACTTTGCCAAGCACTCACACCGTACTGTAATTGTGAGCTACAGGCTCACAGTTGGAAAGTTAACACAGCTCCTGCTAGATATGGCTGTGCTGGTAGAGTTCAAGCCTATTAGTGCTAGTTGTGTCTTCTCTGATACAGATGCAACATATGAATAGCTGAGAAACTTCAATGTCAGCCCACAAAGTTTTGTGTCCTCCCTCTTAAGTATTTTTCATTTTGGATTCTAGATTGTGATGGGTCTGTGTGATGGCATGGGATCCTCTCCTAACCACCTGAAAAGCAAAGTCTAATTTGAAACATTTCTGCCCCAGCTGCCATTAGTGGTCATAATGGTTGACACAAGGTCAAAAATTACAAAACCTCTGAGGAGCATCATTTCCTCTTCAATGTTAGGCTTCACTTCCCTTTGACACATTAGTCCTGAAGCAGCTCCAGGCTCTTGACCCCTTCTTTAACCCTGATAACTAATTAAAGATGGACAAGGCTTAGGCTAAAATACTTTTTGTTAAAGCTATTCATTCTCAAGTCCCCTTCAGGCACTCTTTGTCACACAGACAGAGCCTGTCATATTTACATGAACATGAAAGAAGGTGCCTGTTACAATAACACAAAAAAGTCTCCTTTTACCAGACCTGACAACCTTTGTGGTTAGATGGTAGAATGCATTTTACAGCACATAAAATATATTCTCAATACATACTGGAAACAGTAAGTTTCCTGGGTATAGTCCAAAGCATTCAATTCAGGAAAGATCCAAGGATAATTAACTCTGCACACATTTTTAGAACTAGAAGTTCAGGCTCAGGTCCTTTATCTAACTGCTATGTCAACTATCTAAACATGGTGTCCCAAACATGATAACCAAATGAAAAATTGATCCCACCTTTTCTCACACTCTTAAGGCTCTATTATGTACTGGAAACAAAGAGAGCTCAGGCCAGAGTCATCAACAGCAGGCAATGGATTTTTAGGGCCAGTGGTAATTCATATTACATGGCACAAGTTTGTTTAAGAGAGAGAAATCTGTGTGCAATGCATTGTTTATGGTTGTGGCACAACGAAAGGAGCTCCATACTGCTACCTTGAGTGAGGTTCTCTAACTGAACGTGGCATTTTATAAATACTTTCTTTGTTTTTCATGTTGTTTATATTAATAATTAAGCTTGCTTCTTGCATAAGTATGTCAGGGTTAAAACGTCAACCTTTTGTTCCTAGCAAGAATGATAATTTTTACCCTTACTTTTATAATTACTGAAACTGCTTGCTCCCAGAGCCTTGCTCCCAGTTTTGTAACATTTTCAACAAAAGCATTTTTGTCTCATCAAAAGGTGATGATCAAACATCCAGTGATTAATAAAACTGAAATCTAGTGGGATTTAATGGATCCTAATTTCATGAGATATCTGAGGTGTACAGTTACTCTAGATAGCAGTGTGACTTTATCTCAGAAAAACACAAGACACTTAACTATACCTAAAATAATAGCTCAGTCACATGGCCACCTGGTTAAGGCATTGAGCTGAGAGCCAGGGGACAGGTATTCTTCCATAACTTTGGGGAAATCTAGTCTGGCAGGTTCAGGGTCCCATCTACAAAGTGGATGTAGGAGCTTAATAGGTAGCACTCTTTGTTCACTACCTTTAAACTGAGCAAATAGCTCTGTACTCAGATGCTTCCTTCAAAACTTCTCCCAAATGCATGTCAGTATCAGTTGCAGAAAGGATCACAAACACATGTGTGTTTACAAAAGGACCAGGGAACAAAGTCTGTCTGTGCTGGAGCTGATGTGAAGTTTGCTACTGGTCTCCCTTTTCATCAATGGAGCAGCCTGGCTTTGGGTGCTCTGAAGGGCTCTCTCCATGGGCTAGGGGAATCCTGCTGTTCTGAGACTAACATTAATTCTCATGAATATCTACATACTCACTACCTCTTTTCATAGTTCTTACTGAAATTGTTATTTGCCGGGCGCTGGTTACCTAATTTCATCCACAGCAAATTTTTCAAGAACCATAAATTATTTTGTATGAGTCTGATTTATCCCAGCAGAAGTCCAAATTGAATTAGAAATCCATTAGCTGAATTCTAAGCAGGAGCTTCTGGGGAGAAGGGGAAAGGAAGTGGGGGGAACTTGGGATCTGATATGGAAAAGGAGAAAAATCCTTAAAAGATGTAGAAAAATAATAGAAAATATAGATATCTTCTTACTGAATTAAATGCCCAGATAGTTATAGAGTCAGATGAAAAAACACAGATTATTTCCTAGGATCAGAAATATGGCTTGGACATTTATTTATTTATTTAGACTAGCAATTGGTTTTGTAAATACATGAGATTTTGTAAGCATGCAAAAAACTCTGTTCCACTTGAATATTATAGTTCTCATCATGAAAATACTGACAGATTGTGTGTACTATATATACTAATAAAGCTAATAATGAGTTGTTCAGCTAAATCTTAACACAAAATAATCAAAGGCATTCCTTCCTCTGAGAGAAAATGAAAGCAAAAAAGGTTTATTTGCTTTGGAAACATACAGGATGATTTAATCAACTATCATCCTGCATTCAGAGCCTGCTTATTTGGGGAGACACATGGACAGTGTATCTCATTGAGCACATGTTTATTTGCAGGTGAACATAAATTTCCACTTTCCACTCTACCCTCACCATCAGTAGACAGACCAGAGGAAGGATGATGGAAGATGGAAGGTGAATGCTGCAAGTTTATAGGACCCACCCTATCCTTTTCTGCAGCTAAAGACTATGATGGACAAGGCCCACGGAGGGAAACTGTACCACAGTCCCTCTCATATGCGTTACAGAGGCAGTCTGCATCCACACAGATCTTTCAGAAATTGGTTACAGACAGGAAATCATGCCCTACAGTGACTAATTTAATTCACACTCATTCTTAAGTCCTGCTGATTTCTTACTCACAAGCTCTCTAACAATAAAAAAAAAAATAAAAATCTTAACATCCAAAGCAAAGCCTGAGACAGCAGTCTGACTTTGGTTTGCCTCCAACTCAACCTTTCGCTCAAGTGTCTGTGAACTATCACCCTTTCCAACATCAGGAGCACCCAGAACAGCTCAAACAGAAGTAGTGACCAGAGAGCAAATGTGCAGTGAGAAGCCCTGACATGTGCCATCAGACTTTTGAATCCCAGCAGGTAGAACTCCAGTACCTGCAAAGTGCATGGTCACCCTTCCCAGCCACCATTCTACCCTTTGCCGCCAAATCTTTTCAAGCTCACTCCATGGATATTAACAAGAAAAATGAGGGGGAAAAGAAGGAAAGGAAGTCTTCTGAATATTCAGTAACCAAAGTTACTACTAGAAATAATAGCTGAAGTAGAGAAAGTTCTGAGAACAGATCCAGCACTGAAGTTTTATGGAAAGACAGAGTGAATGTTCAGAGACCAGCAGCTGAAGTTTAACCCCTGAATCTATGGATCATACACTGACTTGCTTCCCTCCCTTATCTGTTTAGTTCCTTGTCTGCTAAATCAATTTTTAATGCAAGATTCCTACAGGAACTGTTATTTTCTGATAACATGATGTCAACAGAAAATGCCACTGGAAGTAGGGTTTCAGATCCTGTAACACAAAAGCCTTGCTACCAAGTTATATTGCATTTCTCAACAGTGCTGCGAATTGGTTTGGGCAAAATCAGAAGCACTCTGCAACTCACACCACTGGTCAGATTACAACAGTGTTGTGTTTTAGCAGTTGAAAGTACACAGCAGAAACAGGGAACAGTTGGCTTGGAATGTTTCTGGCTCGATGGCCTCTAGCAGCAGGGATAAGAAACACAGAGATATCTGCCTCTGTCCTGCAGATGCCACAGGAGATAACACTGCACAGCATGCAGGACAAGAGCATTGAGCCAAACTGGCCCTCAGATCTGCATTGCTTGGATTGGGACATAGGGCTATTTATACCTGTTGTTGACTCCCTTGTGTCTAAGGAGAGCGGTATCATTCAGTAATGGTGCAGATTATTCCAAGAAATTGCATTTTTCTGTATCTCAGTCTAGTCCAAAGACTGTAAATCTCAGGTCTCAACTCCCTCAGCACAAGTGTGCTATTGGTACTAGAGCCTTGGCCCTAACAAGAAGCCAATACATTCTTTTGGCTTTGATTTTTAAAATACAGATCTGCACTCAAAAAGATAGAGTGGCAGTGTTAATGAATGAATCTAAAACATAGAGAAACACTGGAGAGGAATAACAGAAATGCAATTAAGTTGGAGGCTTTGCTGGGCATGTTTTTTGTTGCCATATCATATTTATTTATTCAGCACTCCTGAGCAAGTCAGCTCAAAGCTAGGGAGCAATGAATCAGTGCTCTAATCTCCTTCCCATCATCCCCAGCCTTTGTGAGGAAACTGATATCCAACCCCAGCTGAATCTGTCGAGTTCTAATCATAAACACCATCACTACAGAAACACAGACCTAAGCTATCTGACTGATCTGAGAACAAGACATACGTATTTCAATTCCACTTTAGCTTTCTCATTTCTTTCTTCATCTCTTTTCTTAGGGTTTCTGTCATGTCTCTTCTCCACCTCCCCCCTTTTTATCTTCTTTCTTGCCTCTAGGTTTTTTATGGGGTTTTTTTGTTTGTTTGTTTGTTTGTTTTTAAATTCACATCCTTCCCATTCCTTTTTGGTTTTTTTCAAGTACAGCAAATGTGACTGGTCAGGAATCTCCTTATGTTGTTACAAATGGATAAAGATTAATGGGAGTGTAAGTGTAAGACAGAATGACTGGGGACAGAGGCCTCACAAAAACCAACATCAAAACTAAATAGCTGTTCCTACTTTTAAGCTCTCAGAGTAATTAACAATAGATATAATTTATCCATATTCAAGAAAAATCTTGTCATCTGTGCAACAGTAATAACATTCTACCATAAAGGAAGAGGTGATCCTGCTTTATTTTGGTGTCTAACCAGAGACAACAGTTTAAAGTGGTTCTCCAGTTAGTTTGAACAGCTTTTCCTGCTCTTCATTTGGCAAAACTGTCTTGAACAGCACAAGTTCATTTTGTAGTGAGGTAGCCTCATCCAGCAGGTTACTAATTTGTCACCAGGAAACTGAAGTAGTATTAAATCAAACATATTTAAATATATAGAAGAAGGTCATATTCTGTGATTGCACTAGGCTTGAGGCAGAAGGGATAGAAAACACATAAAATTAATTATTAGCCATAGTAAGTGGAGGTATTTACCAAAAAGGTAATTTGCAGTGGTTCCATTTTATTCTCCAAGCCACATTTCCTTTTAAGTGGCAAAATCACAGCACATAAGCAAATTAATATCTAAAATAAAACAGCAGCTGTGCATTTGGGTAGCAATTGCATGGAAGAAACCTCAGAAGCTCGTTAGTAATACTTAAAGCGAGGGGTGTGTTTTGGTTGGCTTCCCACTGTACTCAGTAGTGATGCCAAAACACATTATAGTACAGCTGAAAACATGTATTGTGTGAGCAAGACTGTCAGCATTTTGCTCACACTCACATGCTCACACACACAGAGCTGGAAACAGGTATTGTCTCAGCAAGACTGTCAGCATTTTGCCTCAGGAAGCTGGACTGTAGCTTTCTGTTAATGATAGAAATATCTATACGCTGAGTTGCTTCTCTCCCAAGCCTACTTCTGCTGTAACCACTCCTGGGAAACGTGGTAAACTGTCACTCTACTGACACTAAATAGAGCACAGCACTTCCCACCACTGTAAATTAATCTGAATTTGCCTCCTCCCTTTAAAAAATGCCAAACTGTTACATTAATCTATGCCAATATGCTGAAACCGTAGCACTCTGTACAATTTACTCACAGCAGGCCCTGCTTTTTAAGTTACTCGTTCTCTTCCAGGATCCTCCTTCTGATACAGGACAGCTTATGTCCTGTCCAGGTGAGCAGAAACTCAAGCAGATTGGAAGTTAACTAGGAAATTACTCTTTTACACAAAAGCCAGGGAGCATATGGGCCAGGGTACTGGGGATACACTCTAATGCTTCAGAGACAGCAGATTCCCAGCCTGTTTTTCCATCACCCCATACACATCAGCTTCTTTCAAGTTCTGAGGATCTCCAGCACAGCATCCCTCAAATCTATGACCTGCTGGCTTGGAAAGTAGATTCCCTGTGCTATCCCAAACACCTCTACTTGCTACAACTATCTCCACTGCCAGGCCCTGTGGACTGCAGCACCTCCTGGCTTCATACTGCCCAAGCCTGCTACTCCCGGGAGGAAAACTGCCAGTACCCCAAGAACTTGCTTAATGTATGCAAAGGGTTCAGAAGGAGAGGGGACTGGGTAGCAGCAAGAGCAGGGAACAAGTTGCTGTACATGACAGTTCAATTCTGGATAGCTGGGGAGATTAATGGCTTCTCCTGCTGCTCGTGCATTACTGTCCCCAGCCATACAGAGATGAAATGCTGTCATGTACAGCAACTCGCTCTTCACTGCTCAAGCAGAGAGAGTTCATGCAGTGACTGCTCTCCTGAACCCCAAACCACAGCAGAGAATGTTTAATTAAGGGAAGCATAAATAAGAAGCATGCATTGTATTTAATGTACTGTAAATGCTTCATTCTTGAGCAATTGGAGGAAAAGTGTGAAAACTGATGATGCCATGAACAATCATAGCACGGATCACAGGAGTCACCTGTGAAATAGGTCTTCTCTTTCTTAAATGAACAATATCAAAGAATATTGTTCAAATCTTTCTTCATATTTGTCCCACTTTCCCTGGCTGTATTACTGCTCTTATCATTTGCCATTTTTAATATCTCCTGCAAGCCTGAAAATAACTGTTTCCCAGGTACTTTTTAAAAATTTTTTTATTTGTAGCCTGAAGTAAATGCTAGAGAAATTGCTAGACTGGTTGCTTCAACACCCCAAAATGAACACAGTTGAGGAGCTCTGCAGTGCACAGTAAACCTGCTCACCTGGCAGAAAACTTATCTACTTCTTTGTCAGCAGTGGTCTCATGCATCTTGAAGACTTTTTTTTTTTTTTTAACAGCATGGAGACCCTGTCAGACTGAGAAACTGATTAAATCAGGAGTCAAGACCACCTTTCAGAAATCTCAGTCTAGTCTTGACTCTTCTAAATTAGCCCTAGTCATCACTTAGACAAACTTTTTTGGGAATAGGGTTGTCATGTTGAGCTGAGATTTTTCTCAGAGCCTAGGAAATTCAGAGTCAATTATTCCTTGAAAGCAGTTTGTTTAGCATTACTAGACTGCTTTGAAAGACCAAACTTTATGTCTGAAGCAAGCTAACTCCTGAGCTCTTGGCTGAGACCACAAATGGAGACCAATCTAGATGCTGAGACTCATGCAACAGAAAACAGTTCATTAGAAAGCCAGCATGAGCACAAATTAAGGTCAAAACTCTCAGGTATCATTCAATTTGACAATAAGCAATGTCAGACAAGAAATAAACCAAAAAAATAAGCCAAATAGTGTTGGAGTCTAGAACATCCCTCTGGCCACCCTGGAGGGTTTGGAGACCAGACAGGGGGCTTGGGGATCTGTACAAGGGGATCAGTTAGACCCACACAGATCCCAGGAGGACACTGACTCTGATTCCTGTCCATGGGAGTGAACACTCACATGCAGGAAGAATCACAAATCCTAAGAATTTAAAATAAGTAGTGGATGGTTTATTATAGAATATAAATATAGAAATTAGGATTTTTAGTATATGAGGCTGAAGAGACAAGATGGAGGAATTGGGGAGTGGCCCCTGTCCTCCTTGTTCTTGCTCTTGTCCCCCATCTTGTGCTGAGTTGGGTTTTAGAGATTGGCTTAGAGTAGAACTGACATGTTAGTATAGGTAGTAGGTATTGGTACAATTTTATAAATAAAAAATACATCTTGGACAGTGGTTGGGTCAAGGGTACTGTACATAAGGTGCGGGGCTCTCTGATCCGCCCAGTCTGCCGCGTGTCCTGCTCTGCTGGGGATGCCTCACAGAGCTGAGAAAGAACTAAGATAAGGTACCCTGCCAGGGAGGCCTGGCAGAGCTGAGAAAGGACTGAGATAATGAAGAATAAACAACCTTGGAAATGTGCACCGGCGGACTCAGCTTGTCGTCTCTACCTCTGGTGTGAAACACTTAGGGCAAAGAGAAGACTGAAAACCTTATTACCCCTGGGAACAGCAACCCAGAGGAAACCCTCAGGGAACAGCAACCCTGGGGGAAAACCTTATTACCTTGGGGAACACCAACCCCAAGGAGAATCTCAAAGAAACAGCAACCCTGAGAAAATGACTGTCTGTTCCTCTTCCAAACAGGTCTTTTCCAGTTGATTGCTTTCACCTACATTCTTCAAGTCAGAATACACCTCAGACTGTAACTCTAAACTTAATAAACGTCTGGCAACTAAGTTCATAAACTATCTGAACATCTAGATCCCAGTGCATATACAGTGACTTCCTTTACCTATGAAGTACTGCAGGATACACAAAATTTTGATTTGCACATCATTGCAGTACCCAGCTCAGTTGGGCTTCCAGCTGTTCCTGTAGCCAGAACAACTCACATTACAGCTGAGAGCTTAAGAGATTTTGGGGGGAGGTCTACAGGTATATGGGCAGTATAGATATATTCACCCACATATAGATAAAGAGACACTTTTCTTAAGAAAAGTTACTAAAGGTTTCCTTCAAAAAAAATAAAAACTTGCACTAAAATGGGCATTCTTGAGCTTGTATTTATAAGTCTTGCAGCTGCTTCCACTAATGTCATGTGAAAACTATTGCCTTCATCAAGCTCAGCATTGATCCCATTATTTGGTCCAATTTTCTCAAATTACTTACTTCTAGCCTTATTGTCTCATCAGCTACATTCACTCATTTCTCTGCTACAGGGCTCCCTTATCTTATTTCTGGGACAACTCAGGTTTCAACTGCTCAGATATATGTAACAGTAACTCTTCTACGCTATGCAAATACCCCGGTTTAGGCAGACTAGCAATCTTACTGAAGCAGTGCAGAAGGCAAAGCATTTTAATTCAGGAACACCCATACGGATCTTGCTATGTTGTGGACAGAGTAAATAAAACCCTTGTCATCTGTTGTGGGTTTTGCCATTTCTATGAACAGCATTTGCAGCATCTTCTGTTTCCTCTAGGGGGATGATGTAGATACAACTGTATCTTGGGACCTTTGAAGGCAGAGACCAAGCGATTTTATACTTTTTAGGCCGCTCCATTCACATAATCCTTTGTATAAAAACTCTAAGTACCACAACAGGGTAAATATAAACTGAAGAAGCCATCAGATAGCTAACAGCTCTCCTGCCAAATCCATCTGCCTGAACTTGATCCTTGTTTGGAATAACACATCATTGTAATTATTACTGTATAGAATTCCTCCCCACATTCAATTTTCTGACCACGATTCTCCACAGAAGAACTGACCCAATTGAATTAAAAAAAAAAAAGAGAGAGAGGGAATATGAAAGCTGGAGAAAATTAGCATGCAATAAGCCATTTCTTTCTGTCAATTTTCTCATCTTCTTTTATTAACAGATTTGTTTTTGAAGCAATTATACACGTGCAATCCATTTGTGGCATCTCTTTACTTGCCTCCTGACATAACCATTATTAGGGCTGTCACAGCTGATCGGCTGACAACTAGAGAAAGGCAGTTCTGCAGTGTCCTGGTACTGCCAGTCAATACCAGCTGAATAATAACAACACAGCCCGCGAGCTGCCTATTATTTTTCTTTCCAGTGGCTGTGTTGAGAACAGTTCCTGCAGAATTTTGACAGAAGCAGCAAACAGTGAGGGTGGTCTTCATGAGCTCCCTGAATCACGTGCCAGCCATAGATGCTGCTATTTCACACTCCCTCACAGGCAGGTGCCCACTGTGAGTGGTGCTGAGCTCTCAGCACGCCCCGTTAAAGCCTGGCCAGTACATGGTGTGCTTCAGAAATGATTCAGGCAAATTCTCACAAATGTATGGCACTGCTGGTCCTGTTGCTCCAGAGCAAGCTGAGTATGCCCTGAGGTTTGCAGAACTAAATGCAGCCCAGTTGCCTGGATAGATTTCCCCCCGGTGAACAGGAAAAATTGGTGAAGCTGTCTATTAATATGAAGAACCTTGTGAGAGTGGGGCCAGGAGTGCCAGCACTATTTTTTCAATCATACATCACTATGGAACATTTGATTATCATTGCTGTGAAGCACACTGTGTGCTGACTGTACCAATTTTGTCAGGAAATTTGCAGGCATGCTGTATTACAGCTACCAACAGATGTGTCCCATGCTGCGGTGAGAACTCAATTCTTTGTGCAAGACGAGATAGTCATGTGGGAGCAAGACTTTGCACTCTATTGGCTTTCCCTGTGCTCTGAACATCCTAGGCTAGGACAACACAAGACGTGCTCCTCCCAGGTGTGGAAAGGAAGATTTACATCTCACATGGGAAATAAGCCCAGCCCAGTATGACATAATCCCAGTGGCAAAGTCCTGAGGGAAAGGGTGTGTGACAGATGTGTACACAGGACTTAAAAGGTCAATCCCAGCTGTTCTACAAACAACTTGAATAAGCATGGGCAAACCATTCAGTTCACATGATCACAGGAATAATCTTTATTCTTTCCACCCTTATTTTACCCTTTAATATTTTCAAGTCCTGAAAAGACAGAGATGACTTTTCACTGGATTGATGCTGCATCTAGAACAGATCCACCTTATCCTTAAAGCCATGGCTACACATCTACAAGAGTCTTCCCAAAACCATATTTAGACACAGATGCAATGAAGCATTTACACTTCTGACTTTCCACTGATTACGCCTTTGATCAAAGAACCATTTTTCTCTGAGACAATGCAAATAAACTGATAAATATATGGGTTTATTTTAAAATGAACCCTTCAAGAAACTTGGCCTCTGGGTGTCAGACCATTTTTTTGTCATTATTGAATATAATGGATGCATTATGCCTCCCTTTGAGTTTAATTTGAGCCTACGACATAACTTGAATTGTATTTGCAGGCACTGAGCCACTTTAATCTTCATGGCTTTGATAATAAAAGTGATAAAAAAGTGATAGGTTTCCCTTCACTAAATTTGGTGCCAGTCCACCTGGGATCCTGAATATTTAGCTTCCATTGCAATCTGCATTACTGGATCTTCAAAAATATTTTTACCAGTGGTACCCAAGATAAATACAAGCTGTAGTGTGTCTAGATACTAGCCAGAAATAGCCAGAGACTCACTGAAATAGCACACAGAATCTGGGCACAAGGGAAAGGAGGAAACCTTTTAGCATTTTTACAGTGATTCCTTTCAACTTTGAGCTTCTATTTTTTTTTTTTCAGTATAAGCCCATGATCGTACCATAGAGAATTCAATGTAGAACTGCTATATTACCAAATGCCCATAATTGCCCTGAAATGAACAAAACTAGTAATTACTCACTGTTAGGTGGTGATTTTCAGAGTATTTGTCTCCCATTATTTACAACAGAAATAAGACTACAGCTAGTTTCTGAAAAAGACAAATTCATTTTTTGGAAAAAAAATGAAGGAAATGGTCACGTAGAGGAAGAAGAATAGCTCTGTCACTGCTCTCTTTATACCAAGGGAGGATGTCAGAAGTCTGGAAAAAATAGCAGGCATTTACAGTTGTAAGGAGGGAGACCTGGCAGAAGAAAGGGATACCACAGAGAGAGGGAGTGAATGTGCACCTTGGAACCTGTGTGTTTCCAGGGTAAGTCTAGAGGCATGGGAATGCATCAAAATCACACAGCCACAGAAGAGAAAAACCTAGAACTGCCCTTCAAGATCAGCTTAATTTAATCCAGAACCAGGAAGGTTAAATGTTTCACTTGTAATGATAGTGTTGTTAACCAGAATTGGTGAGTGTTAAGCTTATTTGGATAGTGAGCACTTCCCTGCCTTGACAAGCATGGATGTCTGAACTGAAATCTACATACTCTGCATTTATAAACCTTGATTAGGGATAATTGTACTGATTTTCACTCCAAATGAGAGACATCTACATGTGCCATTGCCATTGTGCAATTTTAAAACAGCCCTTTCCTCCTGGAAGTGGTATTTCATGAAAAACAATACAAGTCCTCTTCCAAAATATTGTTACACAATATGGAGCACCCTTACTGACTTGCTCTGGTGTTCTCAAAGGGCTTATCTCCTACTGCTCCAGCAGAAAAAGGCCAACAACCCAACTCTTGGCTCCTGAAACCGCTGCCTTGTACAAACTGATGAGCTATTCCAGTGTATTATTCCAGAATATTCTGTCCTTCAGTCTGCCGGGGCTGAGGGATTTGGGCCAACGCCCTGACCATATACGCACATGAGAGTGTTCTGTGCTTATGTACCCAGGCACACAATTAATCTTCCCAGCAGAAGGCAAACTTTCATGCCCGTTGCCTGTGCAGTATTATGCAGACCTAGAACAACAAGTTAGGATTTCCAGTAAAACAGACATTTCAATAATAATAAAAAATAGTGGGTTTGCAAATCCTGTTGTTGAAGCACTCTGGGCTCAAGAGTACACAAACGTCAGTTTTCTCCTTGCTCCTGGTGTCTCTGTGCTCTAGACTAAAGAGCAGCTGGAGACTGCTAGTGATAGATGTTGACCATGGGTTGCATGGAAGCACGAAAGCCTGGAAAGTTAAAACACCACTTTTCGTCCTACTCCTGCAGCACAAGCACCATTTTAGTTCTGCCATTGCAATTCAGTCTGGATAAACAAGAAGAGCCAGTCTCCGCCTGGTTATCCATGAAGTCATGGCTGATCAAAGCTCTTTCTGATGGGCAGTGTATACTCAAAGACTACAGCATAGTCTTTGAGTAATAGCAGAGAATGAGATTGAATATGCAATAAAGTTAGGGTTTTTGGAAAGGGAACTGCAGAATGAAGCTGGCAGAAGAAAAAATTATCCTAGCCATTTTCTTTGCTGGACAAACTGGTAGTCCATCAAGAATAACATCAAAACTTCAGTAAACTATCCATGCCTGAAGTTTCTCAATCAAACAATACTTCCGAAAGTATATAATAGGAGCATTAAGCTACTTTTCTCATCAAAGAAACAAGTACATGAAAGCATGAGTCTTTGAAACTAAGAAAAAGTGACTACCTGCTGTGCCTCCACACAAAAATACTTGAATTTTTCTCCTGCCACTCAAAAAGTATTTTAACTCATTATATTAGTTTTATTCTAAGAGTTAGATTTTATCAAAATGTTAAGAGATGAAACACTAGTTTTTCAATGCAACACATTAAATAGTCTTTACCCTCACAGTCCTTCATAGTCTACAGCATTGGACAACATTTAGGAGAGACTTGTTTCTAAGATTCTGCTATTCTTCCCTGTTTTACTCAGTCTCTCTGTCTCTCATGCGGTTATTTAGATGCAATGAGATATTGCTTTGGAATCAGGATGAATAAAGGGCCCTTGTCAGAACCTTGTCTGAGCCATATTAAAAATGCTCCTTCATTCCTCAGTCTGCCAATAGTTGAGTTCCTCACCTGTCCCAAATCAATACTACGATACAGATTGTACAAACTTAGCTATCGACCATGTGAGACTTCTATTGTACTGTGAAAAATTGTGCAGAGCTTAAGAAAGAGCTTTAAGAACACATAAAAAAAAGACGAGTTAAAAACAAACACACAATGAACCAGGCCTCTCAGGCTACAAACATTCCCTACATATTTTAATAAAATCTGATGAGTTCCCATCTCTTACATCTCAGAACCTACATGTGACTGAGTCGTAAGTCAAAAGATAATTCAATATCAAGAATAAGCAGGAGTAAGCACAGGCTAGAGGTGTTCACTGATTCTCAGGTCTAGTTATTTTTACACATTTTTACGAAACGTGTTAGATGTAAGTCAGCCTTTTTCTACTCAGAAAATTGCTAGACACTCTTTGGCTGAGATTTTTTCAGATTAAAAATAGGATGTGTTTGAGATAATCATCAATTTCCCATCAGAGCCTCTGTCATCACTTGTACCTGCACAAACACCCCTCCCTGAATCCTCTCATGGTTGGATCCCAGGAACTCCAATCGACAGAGAGACACATCTGCAGGATTTTGGTCTGAAACTTGCAGAACACTATTGATTTCATACAGGAAAACAGCCTCAGTTAATGCTGTAAGTTCCATCATTTCCATGCTAGTCCAAGACTAAGGAAAGGGACAAGTCTTCAGTTGTTTCAAGGGACACTTCAGTCACAATCAGAGGAGCAGAACTTTTCAATACCAGCTGAAGATCTTGTCCCAAGAGGAATAAGGGTAAAACCCATGCAATCTTGCCACAGTAATGAGGCAAGAAATCACGTTTTTAGGGTGAGAACCTTTGTGAAGGAACTATGACAAGAAATCATTTCCACCTTTGTTCTGTGGCAAAACATCTGCTTAGTTCCACATGTTAAGATATAAAATGCATAAAACAAATGCTGTAGAAAACATGCCTACCTTTGCACACACAGACATAAATTTTGTACTTTTGTTGCCAACTTGCTTAGATGCTTTTTTAATTGATCTATTTTCTGCCAACCTCTGCTATCTATTGAATGTTACCTGCTACAGCTATATCTTAAATCCTGCAGTAGTCCAACCAAATAATCACATAAAACTTTCGTCACTTCGTGCCTGTTGTTTAGTGCTAATTTCTTTGTGCTTACTAAGAGAAATTGCTATTGACTGCTTTCATTAGGAAACTATTGACCCTTATCCACTGACACATCCTGGAGAAGAAATTCACTAAATGTGCCCATATTTCATTCCCTGAACACCAAGGTAGGAGAGTCATGCTGAAGGATACGGTTTATTTAATCCAAAATTAAAATTTTATAGGCTACATTACCTAAAGTAAATTGCTTAATACATTAAGTTGAACAGCTGCTTTCTAAGTATTTGGCTGCCATGTTTTCAAAGCCTAAATTAAGCTAAACAATAGAACACTGTAGACTTCCAGGAGATGAACTGTGTTATACCTACACTTAAGAGGCAGAATTTATATTCAGCAAAGCAGTGATTTTCAATGCATTCCTTTAAAGCAGCACAAAACAGTCTTTTGAGTTTAATTTTGTTTTAGTAATAGCATTAACAATATATATTTTACATACTTATGAACTCCACAGCAAAGAAAAGTGTAATGACTTAGCTACACTCACATTTGCCATTTGCCAGCAATAATATAGAAAACCACCAGAGTACGGAGATCCAGTGCACCTTAAAGATTTGGAAGCTGGAGCCAACATCAGTTCACGTACTCTTGCTTCCAAGACAAATAGATTTTGCCATTTCAGAACCATTTGGCCACAGTAAGGCAATCCAGCCAGCTTCCTCTGTGCACAACATTGTCCTACTTGTGCACAGAGTAACTAGGAACATGTTCTATGTGGAAAGCACATAAGGAAAAGTCCTGCCCAGGCCTTTTATTTTATGGGACAAAAATGTGGCTGGGAGACAACTCCAACGCCTGAAGGGCACCAATGGAAAGTAACAATTCTGGACTGTATATGATATTTCAGGCTTAATTTTGGCAAATACAGAGTACAACTTCAGGACACAGCAATATTATCATAGAAACCACCAGGTTCATTTGCATCCCTACCATCGATAACCTCTGTAAAATCCCTTCAAGCCAAGGGAGGCCCTCAAGCCAGTAATGAAGGGCTACAACATCAAATTCACTAAGAAATGCCAATGGCACATGACATCTGCTAAATCTTCACAACCAAACCCAAATTTAACTTCCAGAACTGTGTCAAAGATTTATTTATCATAATTTTGACCATTTAGCTGCTTTCTGCTCACTGCTCTATCTCCCTGAACACAAGCCGGGGCGCAACCCAAGAATGCCCACTAAGGGCAACCTAAGATGCTGAGCCACTTCCATCAGCTCTGATAAGTTAATTTATCCCTTTTGTAAACAAATGTAGAAATGAAGAGCAGTAGAACACTATGTGTGGAGTAGAAAGCCATGCCATAAAACCTGAGAGGTGTAGGAGAATTTATCATACCTTTCACAAACTTCTTTCCAATCTGTCTCCTACTACATCCATCCCCTTAAGAATTCTAATATTACAAACATCCCAAGAGCTACAAATAATCAAGTCAGGTTTTTATTAATTCACTTGGAATCGTGAAGTTCTTTTCTCGAAGTTACAGCAATCTGTAGCACAAACCAGTCCATTTTCACACTGCACTGATATAGGCATTGATATAGAAAAATATATACAGCAAAGCTATTTTATGTGCCAAAAAATTATGTACAACAGAAATTTTGATGATCACCAGAAGCTCATATCAGAAAATCAGAGATATTTACCAGAAGTCTGGTTATATACCTTATCCACAGATTAATCTCATTGAGATTTATTTCAGTATTTCAAACTTCTATACATGTGTCTGTGGTTTTATTATTGATATAATTATTGTTTATTAGTACTGTTCTGATAGTGTTCAAATACTACAATTAGAACAAAGTCCAAACATGCTGTACAAGCACCTATTAAATCTCCCTGCACTGGCAAGCACAGGGTCTAGAAAAACACAAAGGAAGATGGGAGAATGACAGAACAAAACAACAGTGATTGCTGTCGCTTCTCCTTTCCAAAATGTTCTGCCATTTCCTTTGGCATGAAATCTTTGAAAGTTTAAATACAACATTTCTTACAATAAAATAAACCACTGTCATTCACTATGGCATAATTATTCTTGACTCTTTCTCATCACTACTGTTATTAAACAGCACAAAGCCTTCTGGGGCAGTGAAAATGAGTGTTGGTGATCTCTGTACCAGTTTACCCGCATTACAATCTTTATTAATCACACCTCTCTTCCCAATATTCATTATATAAAGGCCTGTAGCTCTGCCTCCTCACTCCCAGGGCAGCAAATTTGGACCTGCCCCCAGACATCCCCAGCTAGAGCCTGCCGTGCCAACACCCCGCTCACACTACAGGTCAAGTGGAGGTGTGAATCCCTCAGCTCTACATGGCTTGGGCAATGCAGAAGTAAGCAATAACTTACTAATTGCTTTCCGAAAACTCGAAGAGACAAAACCATGTGAAGTTCAAATTACCAAATGGCCAGGCAGCAGCCTGAAAAGTGCTGACTGAGCTAGAGGGGCTGTGGGACTGGCTCAAGCTTTCTGAAAGAAGAGAGATGAATACAGGGCACGGCCATTTATTAAGCTGGTTCCATCCATTTATTAATCTGCCTCCTTCTCCTTACAACCTTTCCTTGAAAAATGGCCATAATACATTTTTACACTCACCAGATTGTGCTGGCAGGAGAGCAGTGAGGATTAAGCAGTTAATGGTTATGTGTTTGTTTGAGACCGTTCTAGGAAAGCTACTGGTGGCAATCAAAAGAATGATTACTGGCATGTGACTTGCAATACTGATTTGTAAAAACCCATATAGATTTAAACTGCCTAAAGCAGAAGAGGTCCAGTTCTTGTGTAACTTCTGATAAGGGATTTGCAAGCTCTTGGAAACTGATTGAGAAAACCTTCACAGTGTACTCCACATTCACTGCTTTGTAAGATAAGAAACCAAGAAAATGGATTTGTTTTCACTTTTTCAGGCATGTTTTTAAAAAGCCTCACACACTAAATTTATGCATTTCCAAGGCTTGTCAAAAAGTTACATTTGCTTACACCAAAGTTTTTGCATTTTCTGCAAAACGCACCGTCACTCTGGACATAACGACACCACAAGGGCAAACAAGACAGAACAGCAGCAGATGTTGTTTCTGTGCCCCTCTGCAAGAATTCCTGCCAGCTTGCTTTTCCTCCTCAAAATCCGCAGAAAAAGTTGGGGCTCTGATGTCACCTTGCCTGAACAGCTCTGGGCTTTTCAATGCTGTCTGGTATTATTATCAGCAGTACAATAAGCACAGCTACATCTTCATCTAATGTTATTCACTGCATGTACTTTGTGTCTGCCTGTATTATGCCATTATAAGTGGTCGTGGAAGAAAGGAGTAAGCAAGAGGAATAACAAACAGGATTTTCTTGGAATAATGTTTCTCAGCCTTAGACTGATAATGGGCTGCAGTCAAATATATTCCTGTCATCACTGGCACACAAAGCTGCCTAGCTTTGTCACATTTGTTCTACTAATTGAACAATCAATTATTAACGTAGATTAGTTTCACAGTCATAACAGCACCCCATACAGACACTTGCTTAATATAAGAGAGTCTCTGGTCCAATTTATACTCTCTCAAGCAATAGACCCTGGTTTCCACTAATGCACCTCTCTTGTACTGTTTCAGCTCCTTGGACTTTGTCACCAAGGAACCACGCACTTCAACTCCAAACCCAGGGCCTCTCAGTGGGTGCACACTGCAAACCACAGAGAACCTGCCTGACAGATGAGAACGGCACGCCCCTGAGCTTCACCAGTGGTCACCATCAATTTGATTTTACACTCATTAATTATGCTGCAGCCACCAGCACATCTTCCTGCATTTCCCTCCCACAGCGGCAGCCCCTCTGTCTGTCCTGGGGGAGGACAAGCCCCTGCTCTTTGGGAGCAGAGAGCCCACTGGCCCTGAGCTCCAGCTGCCTAAGCAGGGCTTAAAGGTCCAGCCTGGGGCAGTATTTGTGCCCAAGTGTAAAACCTCACATCAAAGGTGAGCCCACAGGCTGTGAAGATGTAAGCAGGCATCAGCCCACATAGATAATGATTTTCAAAGCAAGATCCTTCTGTTATCAGTGTAAGCTTTCTGAAAGACAAACCCCAATTTTTTGTAACCTCACTGCAGTTTTGGTCCCACGTGGGATGTGTGTGAGCAGGCAAGCAGAAAGGCAGGCATTCCTCCAAACATGCCCCAGGCACTTTCAGAGGTGCTGCAACAGAGGGAAATTCATTGGTGGGAAATGAAGGAAGGAGAGCTGGGTTGGGAATAAGGTAAATCCAGAGCCAAGTTCTCCTGTGGAGCTGCTGAAGGCCATAAACATGAAGAACACAAACCCTGTGCTGGGTTTCATGTGTTTGAGGCAGCTTGGCTTGGCAGTCTACACTGAATGCAGCTCTCCTACGTGAACCCCATTTCCAAACTTCTGACCAACTCTCATAAAAATCGGGCTCAGATGCAGAAAGTATACAAAGACACTGAACGGAAGGAAAAACCTTAGGAAGTGGGGCTCAGTACAGCAGTTTAATCGATTAAATGCAGAACATTAGCCCAATGAAACATCATTTTGTCTCACTCAGACTGGGCTTTAAGAGACTGAAAGTAGTTAATCGCTGCTTTAAGCATTCAAGCACTCATGCCAAGTGAGCTTACTAAAAACTACTTCTGTACCTACGTGAACATGCCTGGCTCCTCGTCAGTGCAATCCAAATAAGTAACAGATGGCTAAATGCAAGATCAGCAAAATTGACAACAAATTACAAATTTATTTTGCCTCACACTTCTACAAATCCGTACAGGAATTTTTCTCTCAAAGTAGCCTCTAATATTTTTTTGTTTTGTTCTGGTTTTTTCCCCTGACATTTGTATGTATGATCCATTAAAGCTCAGAACAAGAAAAATAGAATCAACCGTTTTTTCTACATCTTCATAAAAATATTGATTGCCAAAACAGATAAAATAGAATATTCTAGGAAAGTACACCAGTTTCATTTGAAAGCTAAGAGCAGTTGTCTATAGTGCAGGGAAAATGAATTTTAACTGTTCTAATGATAAAAGTGGCTACAGCCAATTACTCACTTTCTGTTTCACTTTTCCAAACCCTGATTCCTATAGAGGAATTCAAGCATTCACCATGCTTAAGCAGCTTTTGGTAACATGATTAGCAACATTCCTGCTTTTTTCTAGCCATACATACTTTAGACATTATTAAGTGTTCCAGAGTCTTAAATGATTAGGGAGACAAAAAGACAGACAGTGACAAGCAGGAAAAAAAGGTAAGAAATGGATTACTCTCCAAGAAACCAAAAACTCCTCTAGAGACCCTGGGCCTTCAAGTTCATTTAAGCATTAACGAACTTTTCAAATCATATCTAGGAGGACAAGTGATAGGATTACACAGCTAAATCTATAAGCATTGATTTTGTCTCAGTCACAGATGCACACCGTGCAGCATTGGAAAATCTGCTAAGATAAGGTTATGACACACAGCATGCAGCCTTGGTTTAGATAAAACTTTGTGTCTTTAAAAAAATTACACCCTCTCTCTCAAAAATATCCCCCCATGTGCCACTTTATCTGAAAAATTAAATTATTCTAGAAGCAGGTGTAGACTCTGCCAAACATTGGTATTTCATTTAGAGGTTGCTAAACAACCTGCATGAGTCACTGTTGTCAGAAAATACGTATTTCAATTGTTTGTAAAAATCACCATGAATCTCCACACTTTAAAATCACCATATTGTTTTGTACAAAACAAAAGTTTTGTGCTGCCTAATTCAAGACAATCCTGTTATGTTCCCCGCTCAGCAATTCTATGAGTCATCAGTGCACTATTAGTTTTAAAGTAACATGTTTATATCATTTAGGCTTTTGCTATTATGGAAAATAATACGTAGTTTCTCAAACAATGGAATAATGAACTCAAAGCAGCTCAAAGAGACCTCAATTTCATTTCATTTTCCATAATTACCTCCCAAAAAAGTCCTGAAGAGCCCTTGGTGAAAATGGTAAACATGGGAAGTGGACATGTTGCTCATTCCTACTCAATTCCTTTATTCTGGTCTCTGTGAGCTCCTTCAGCATAACCAAGAATTGCCATAGGCACTGTAATAAGGGAGTAGAACAGGGAAGATGCTTCCCTAAAGATTTCCAGCTGCAAACTTGGAACTCATTCTGAAAACTTCCAAAGGTATCTGACAGAAAACTCCAGTTTAAACAAGCCCTGTTTTGATTTGAGGTGCAGAGTCAAATACAGTGAGATGTAACTCCTACCACGTCCACTTAGAACTGCTGGTCCATAAACTTTTGCCCTGTAAATGTGCTAGAAAAGTGCACAACAATGTATTTTGATGTAGTTTAGGGTGGTTTTTTTCCATTCTGTAAGGAACTATGTGTAATAGGGTAACATACCATTATGCTACATAACCTCTCTCCAGCAGAGAAGTATTACTAGAATGGAATTCTCCCTGGCCCTTTTTATTTGGCTCCCTAGTGCTTGTCACTAACACAGGCAGTTCCTGAAAGGCCCAGGTAGTATGAATCTCTGCTATGTTACACAACCATGGTTTACCCAGCCCTGCTGAGGAAGGTGGATGCTGTTTAATTACTAGACAGTCTCCTATCCGCTGGTACAAAGCAAATTGAAGAAAACTGGGATGTAAATTTAAGCAATGTCGGGAAGCATTAGGAAGATCTTAGGATCAAATGTTTTGGTTGTGAGTTTTGAATGTATTCTGTGTCACCTGTGCAGGGGGGTGCTAAGTGAGAGGACAATTGGACAGCAGACAGAACATGGCCTGGTCTTTTTTTGGCAAACCTGCTACTAAAATCACAACCAGTTTGCGTATTCCTGTTTGACATTTCCCCCGACCTTTCTTCCCTCTTCTCTTCCACCCATGGTGGTTGGGACCTGGACATCTGTCTCTCCCAGCTTTTTACTCCTGTCCCTGTGTGTTCCTTGCTTCTGGCCTTGAAACAAAGTGGTATTGAGGGGACAGACACTTAACAGTGCAAAGCCATCGAGGAGCAACCTTCACATCCAGATCCTATGAGCCATCCATTGCCCAGATTTACTGACTTGCAAACAGGCATTCAAACCCAAGAGATGAAACCCACACCGGACTAGGAAAAGCTAGGTTTTTATTTAGCCCTTTAGAGCCCACACCTGATCCATGGTGTCAGGTCTGTAACATAAACCAAACAAAATCTTTAGGTCTCACTTGTAGAGAACACAGAACCAAACTGAGTGGAACATACACTTATTTATAACCTCAGAAATGGGTCATCTCTGCAAAGGAAGCAGGTGCCTGTTAACATATAGGAATATTTTTGGGGCTGTGTGGGAAGACAGGACTTACGGTTTACATTTTTCAACCTAAGTTTAGAGGGAAGGGTTATTTTCAGTGTCTTTACATACTCTGAACTGAAATTTTAAGCATCAAATTCAGGATCTTACAGAATGCCTTGAGGTCTGACAGACATATGCTGTACATAATGTGATTACATATGATCTTTGATAATCTATAGTTATTTTAGTAAAATATGAGCTCCCTGTAATATTGAATTAAGCATGCTGATGTCAAAATATCCAGCATCTGAGATGCATACGTTGATTCAAGAAATTACTCAATGAAATTGACATAGATTTCCAAATTTTACATGGAAAGACCTCTTGTAAACTTTTTTTGAACTTCTGATACACTGATATACACATCCAAGGGGAAATGGGCAGAAAGTAAGATGGAATTTTAAGATATGCACTGATTCTCCACATGGACAATAACCCCCACATTTGGGTTAAGAATTAAATTAAAAGTACTTTGCATACTTAAACCTGGACACCTTCCTAGAAGTTACAGCCCTGGCTGCAGTGATCCAAAATGGACATGAGTGAACAGAAGCTGCATTAAACCATACAAAGTCAACATCCAGGAGAAAAGTTAGATGACCAAAGGAGTTAGAATATTCCCAAAAGACACTGGATCAGCAGACTAGAGTGGTCAGGATGTCTGAGCTCACTGTCTCAGAAATGTAATATCTAGCAACACATAACTTCATAATGAGAGACTTTTAAAATTAGTGTGTGCATATATACAGGCATAACAAGACAAATTCTGGTTTCAATTTGCCCAGGTATAAATCTAAACCAGACCTATTGACTTCTGTAGAAAAGATAATTATCAATGCAAAGTAAAGTTTTGGGGGTTTTTTAACACAATTAATCAGAATCACAAAAGATTTGTGCTTGGTAAAGAAAATACAGGAATAGGCAAGAAAGTATGTCTTTAGAACTTTGGGACTTAGAGAAAAACTTCAAATGTCTGAAAAAGTTGCTGATGAAAAGTATGGAAAGATGAATTCATTTCCAACCTCTGTAAGCTCCTAAACTGCCACTTTTCAAATAGCTTATTATCTTTAAACTTGAAGAAATATCTTTTAAAAAAACCTCAGCAGCTAAAACAAACACAATTGCAGTGGTAGAGCACTAAATTTAAAGTATGGGGAAAGGCTATGTAATCCATACAAAGACATCTGAAATAATTCAGGGAATGTTATTGTATGAAAACTGCATTTTCCCCCTCACCTCCCCCCATTTCAGATACTAATGTTTGAGTTTGTCTTTGCTTGTAGGATTTTCCCAGTAGTTTTAGGAGATAAGTGCTTCTGTACTGAGTAGAGATCATGTGCTTTATAAAAAAGAAATAGCTATATTAAGACCTGGATAATCCCAATCCCTATCCCTTGTAAAATCATAGTTCTACTTTGTATTTAAATCCCTCCGGAAGTTCAGATTAATGCCTCAACAGCACATGCATAACACTGTTTACTCTGCTTACAGGTCACTCTTTAAGCTACTCGAATATTCCAACATCTGGACAAGCCAAACACCGATTAACCAGGTCAGGCCATGTACATACATTCTGTCTCATCACTCTTTCTTTTACTAAATCTTGGCAAGCTCCCCTTTGCATGGCTGCACAGACTCGGCAGAGTTCTCCCAATATCTGTCATCCTGACACTTTGCATTAATGAATATGTTGAGACCACAAATCAGCAAAGTATTTTACTTGCTTCCTTATCTCCTCAGCTTCTCCTCATTTGTTTAAAAAAACCTACAACACTGGATGCATAAAGAAAAACCAGCCAAGCACAGGTTTACTTGAATAAACATGCCAAGTGACTGTCCTGCTGGCAGCCGTGTTTGACAGATCCTTTCAGCAATGGGGTGAGCAGCCAGGCTGCTGTTTGATTGGGAAATGATTCTCCTGCTTAGCCCCTGCTTCAGCAGCGCTTGGCTGGTGCCAAACCAAGGGTGAGCAACTCCTGCAGGGTGTGCTGCATGTGACAGGTGAGCTGTCAAATGCTCCCTTGTCCAAATGATGCTGCCACCACACACTTTCCACAAAGAGGAAACCATTTAGTGTCATGTCACGTGGTGTCTTCCAGACTCAAATACAGTTAGTTTGCATATATCAAAAGCTATTAACTTACTAGTGTCGCCCCAATTCTTTTGGAAATTTTTTAGCCTTCTGATTGTTTACTTTATTGGAGTCAAGATTCTCACACTTCTAAGAGTCTCTTAATGTAAAAATTGCTCTGTTTACTTAACGGTAGATTTTTGTTTACATTCCTTTTTGGAGGAGGAAAATAACTGATTGACTGTCTGTTTTACCAGTGTGGTTCGAAGGGTCGTGATCCTATCCTCCAATCCACAACTGGTGCCAAAAATGTATAAACATGAAAGAAAGTTCTGCCCCTTCTTTCCTGCTGGGACATCTGTGAGTCGTGTTGTTCTTTCGTGTCCCACTGTGTCATACTAGACCTGTCCAAATGTTGCCTTGAATTGCTTGTCAAATATTCTCCAAAATTTCTGTTCACTCTCTTGCCAGCAGGGTATGATAATGGGATATAAACACTGAGTGTAATGTGCATGAAAGAACAGAGGACAGTATCCAACCTCAGCTGCAGTTAGTTTGATAATTAGACAACAAAAGAAACCTAATGTAAAAACCTTCTACCTTGTCTGGTTCTTCCTTTGGAGATAAAAGGTACAGATGCAACACCATGATTTAGAAAAGAAGCACCTTTCAATTGCCAGACATACTTATCACAAGCAGCAATGAAAGCAGGGTACAGATTGGCCAAAAATGTGTGCTGGGTTGCAGGCCACAGACTCCATGTGTAGGGGCAATACAAGGGGGTATACAAGGCACCTCCAGTCTTGGCCAACGTTCAGTGACTGCCTTAGAATCAGAAAATCAGAATGTTTTAGGTTGGAAAAGACACCTAAGATCATCAAATCCAACTGTTAACCTGACACTGTCAAAGCCACCACTAAACTACATCCCCAGGCACCACATCTACACATCTTCCAAGGAGGACGACTCCGCTTTTCTCTCGGCATCATGTTACAATGCTTGACCACCCTTTCAGAGGAGAATTTTTTCCTCATATCCAGTTTAAACCTCACCTGGTGTAACTCAAGGCTGTGTCCTCTTGCCCTATTGCTTGTCATCTTGGAGAAAAGACCGACCCCCACCTCTCTACCCCTCATTCTGGGTACTTGTAGAAGATCCTGAGAGCCAATAGGAAGTTGATAGGCAGAAGACATCTTTTCCTATATAGAAAAAATGTGGTAAGTTATTAGCTATACCGCTAGGTTTGTTACATCCATTTGAAATTATTCCATTAACTTCCATTAACTATTCTGTTTATTTATTAGCTTAAAGTATTTACATAAAATGCTATGATAAGCTCTTTGTTACCAACTTGAATTTTGATTACTTTTAATCACAATGAATATTAAATTGAAACAGGAAAAAAAATCTCTTTCCAATTGCAAACTGTTTTGCCTCTTTTTGCTCAGTTACCTTTGCACAGCTTGGGCGGACAACTACAAAAATTTTCAGCATGTCATGTATGTGTAAAAAGCCCCATCAAAGAAGACTTAAAAATAAGAACTCTGTGTGTGCCAGTGACATAATGGCTTCATCTCTAGCTGACCTAGCTCCAATCCTTACCCTGTTCATGAAGCCACAGCCCCTGTCTGGCGGTGGCTCAGAGTGAGTGACAGTGGCACCAGGGTGATAAAGAGGTTGGCTTTTCTAGTATGCCCTCAAACCACCTTTTTTTCTACTGCATTTTGTTCATTTGTGTTTTCAGTATTTTAACAGATTAGCTAAAATCTTCAGACTTTCTAAGATCAATGGTTGACTTCTATCAAATAAATATAAAGCCTGCCAAAAATTGTGAGGTATTTCAACAGGTGAACAAAACTCACAAGAGCACAGCTTCACTCTACAGTGAAAAACAGTGCCAATACTCAATACTCAGTAAGCAGATGTGAATACTTTTCAAAGAAGCCTACAAACTGTTGGGCAACCTATTTTAAAATAAACGTGGCAGCCTTACCCATGATGTTACCTAAAAGCATGCTCTGAGAAGCAAGCAGATTTACAGGAGTAAACAGCAGATTTAAAAGGAGTAAAATAATAAGATAGCAAAAGCCATCAGTTCTGAACCCTTGGGTTTGGGTTTTTTTAAATGTGCAATTGTGTTACATAATACTATTGTGCACTGATTTGGTAGCTATAAAACCCACTTCTTGATTAAAAGCTCAATGCAGTATTCATTATAGTATTTTAGTGGATTAGTTATATAAACCCAGGTTTCAAACAGACTTCTGCTGTGTAATATTTTGGCAATCTCAGCAAACCACAGACTGTATCAGTGCAGCCTGGATGCGTGTAAAGTGGTAGCTCTGTTTACCTGCAGCTGCCTTTGTGTTCTCACTAGAAGCACCAGCCACTCAAGATGGGCTTTGGCAATTCCTGGCTTCCAGCTCCATCCTTTCCAGCATGTAGGTAAACATGTCCCAGCCTAAGAGTAGTGCATACGTCACCTGCTCAGATGTACTGTTTTCCTCTCCTCCCAGTGTTGAGCTGATCTTTTCGACTGGGGCATGGTGTTGGACAGACAGACAGCAGAATGGACAAAAAAACTCAATCTGGCCTAGGACTGGAGTGAATCCCAAGAAAAAGCTCAGTGATTGGTAAAGAAGAAGGGTAAAGAACAGTAACGGGCTATGTAAGGAGCTTTGTGCTGCTGGTTACTCTGGTTTAGGACCCTGGTGACAAAGAAGGGTCTTCCCTCTCCTCTGCTTGTCCATCTGGAAGCTTCTGCAAGCACTTAAAATTCATGCCAAATTTTTTTAATGTATTAATTCCCTTTGGTTATTAAATTACATCTTACAATGCAACATATGGGGAGCAATCTGCAGATGGGAGGGTGAGGAGAGCACAGTATTTTACTCAGTACATGTACTTAATGGAGTTCAAAAAAGAGAGTGATATTTGCATCTGGGGAAAGAGGACACGAGAACAGGCCCTTTTAGGATACATCAACGCAGGAGTTGATGAATTTTAAAATAACAGCAACAGAGAAATTTAATGCTGTGCTGTTCAAGCTGCTGAGTTGGAGGACACTTTTTCACACTGAAATATATACAAATAGAAATACAAAGCAGATATGGTACTACCCTAAGAGATTTTGTTTTTGCCAGAGCTGGTAGTTCCAACTCATTTTGTGGGCAACACAGTGGCTTCAATTCTTTTTAGTTGTACATGACGAATCCCACCAAGACACATGAAAAAAAAAAAACACTCCAAGAAAGCATTTCTCCCCCACAGGTGCTGGATCAGCTACTAGTAAAACCCTACTAGCAAATGCTTGGCCTGCTAAAACAGTGGCACTGGAAAAGCAGGATTCCAAGATGAACAAAACCACACTATGTGTTTGAGTTGGTGTCAGGAGTCAGCAAAAGAAGAAAAACAATATGTCACCACTCCTACAAAGCAAAAATCAGAGTTTAGATATGAAACAATTGCAAATGACATTTTGGCATGAGCTCTGTTCCCATTCCACCCTTTCTATGCACTCTCCATACCAGAGAGGTTTAATTACAAAGCTGAGCAAGTCCTGTGCAAAGGCACAGGATGCTCCACAAAAGTACATTCCACTGGCAGCTGTTGATAACAGAAACTTCATTTCCAGCAGACCAAAGTCTTCCAATATTGCAGGAAATAAACTGAAACAGATGTTGCATAGCCTGATAAGGGAGGAAGGTTGCTGTTTTTCCCTTGAGCGAAGACAAACCGGCAGCTGAGTTTTAGGGTGTGTAAGAGCAAAAACGATGTGATATTTTGACACTGTCAGCTCTCACTGGGCCGGGGGAGTGTAAATCCCACCCCAACAAGTTGGGCCATCTCCTGTGTTGCACAACATAGGAACCAGAGCAGTGTGGGCGAGAATCAACATTCCCATCTCTCATCTCCTTCACTTTGGCCTTACCTAGCCATAGGTGTTCATGGCTGGTCTGCTGAGGCCATCTCAAGTTCTCCACCTTGTGTCACTCCAGCATGCCACCAAGACAACAGGCCCTGACCAACCTTGAACTGCACAGACTTTGCACAAGCCATTTTCCCTGAAAGACACTTTGCTCTGAAGGCCTCTGTATTGAGGCTTACAGTGACTTCTGTCACTGATATTATTAACTAAGTGGAGCTTTTGTGAGTCTCAGCTTACTTGGTACAGCTGCTAAAAGGACAAAAAGGTACAGATCTCAAATATCTAATTCGAAGGACACAAAAATGGCAGATGGATATACTGATTGCTTGAATTCCACAAAATAAAAACAAGATACTGTGAATATTACTGGTCTAGAAAAAGCAGCCACTTAGCACCACCCCTTACATTCCACAGGGAGAGTTGTAACCATGAGCACAGCATCAACTCAGCATCAGGATAATGCTGGAGAGCCGGCACAGAGGTAGCATTCTCCGAAATCTGCCCCGTTTGAAAGAGCAGAAATTCAGCAATTACGATGCTATTTATAAAACAGCAATGAAATCCTTAAAACCTCAGACGGGCAGTTCTGAATCCCTTTATCAGTATGACGGACTAGTTGCAACTGGAAGCTGTATCCTTTTCAACCTTCTCTTTCTGCCTCTGCTTAACAGGAGTGGACAGCTGAAAATGTCCTGAAATTCAAGGAGAATTGCTGCACTTATTCAATAGCCAACCCACTGCTGAGCCCCTCTTCCCAAGCATGACTTAATCTTTCCTGTCAGAACCATATTTAGGGATATCTTTTCACATATAAGGATACAAAATGTGTCCGTAGTGCTGGACAGACTCTATGTACCCTTTCCCAACCTCTGCTTTTTCCCCCCATCAAACATTATTTTTTCCTGTTAGTTTCCTTCCCCCAGCCAAGAATTTATTACTCTTTTAAGGACATAAGAACTTAAGTTGTCATTATTACAAAGGTGAGAATTTAAGGTCAGATAATACTGAGAAAACAATAATGGGAAATACTAAAAGAAAGGGAAAGCAATTGGAAATATTACTTGTTGAAGTTATTTAGTTGCTAGAGGGTAAACACATGAAGTGTTTGTTGCATGAAATATGTTTTGATCACATCCTCTCTCTTTGTTTTATCTTTACTGTTGTGGCTTGTGACATTCATTCCTTTTGCACTCCCATTTTTCACTTGTTCCTTTTCAATCCTGTCTCTTGTACTTCCATTTCACTCACTGGTGTGGGACACATACCAGAGCCTTGGATTAAGAAAGTCATTGAAGAAAGCTGGTGTAAATTATGTGTTGAGCTTCTTTTTTCCCTTTAAAAAAAAAAAATCTTTTTTTTTTTTTCTCCTTAAATTAGAATGAAAAGCTTCTGCTCTACAGTCCATTTGCTGAATTCAGTCTTTGCTCTTACTATAGCTCCTCTGGTCAGAACACAAATGCATTCTCAGTACCGTTGTTTGATAACAGTGCTACAGGATTGTGAACAGAAAATCTGTAAAAATCAGTTTGAAAACTGTCCTCAATAAATCATCTCATTGCTTTACAAATTAGACACTCATTGTAGTTTGCAGATTAATTAAACAGATTTTTTCAACTAGTTAAGCACACAGACTTCCTGCCTTGCAGAAAGTCATGATTTTTATGGCAACAATCCTCAACAAGTGCTGAGGAAACTAAGAGCTCCCTAAAAATTCTACTGTTTTCCTGTCTCATCTGTTTACTGATACTAGAAGGAAGAAATAGTCCTATGTCTCTGTCCCTTATATAAGGACAAAGCTATTTCCTCTCATCACTGTCATTTGATGAGACAGAAGCAGGACAAGATAGTTTAGGTAACCCAGTGTTTTACATATAGGCCATCACATGTTGGAAATTATATATGTCACATCATCAGGTGTCCAAACCTATTGCAATGTGTGTTATACTTGCTGTGAAGTCAGCAGTCAGTCACTAATGTCAGAAAAAAAGTACAAGCCTTCAGGAGGTATAAAAATGAAGCGGGCTGGAAATGATCTGCCATCAAAATCTAGTTGACTAATTTTTCCTCTCCTAGTACTATGGGGAAGGGCTTCTGCTGAGTCCACATTGTTGTGTTTAAATGCTAACTGCCCATTGGCTTTTCAAAAAGGGATTTTTTTGCCACAGTTACTATTCCAGTTGAAGTGATTTCTAATCTTTTTTTTTTAAGCCACAATAAATATGAGCTGGTTTCATTAGAGAACTTAGGAAAATTCTTGAAAACAGAAGTCCACTCTGGAGAACCACAGAAAGAGCATAAGAAGGAATAACTTTGTTCCCAGTGGAGGTAAACGTCTTTCTCTAAAAAAAAAAAAATCTGTCTTCAGATCCATTATTATTTTATTTCCCATCCTGCCATGTCCTAGACTCTGTCAGTAAATTATGGATGGGTCTGTGATATCAAAGAAAGTTTAAGGTCTTGAAGGAACAAAGGTGCTAGAGTAACAGACATCAATATTGTTTTAACTGGCACATGACTTTATGGGAAATTTCATTTCAAAAAAGCATATCTGTAACTTATGAAGACATTTACGTGGGATCAGTATCATAAATGCTATTTTTCTAAACAGCTATGGAATGAAAAGGCTCCATTTGTCCTCTTCATGGCCAACATATGCTAAGTGAACACCTATTACACTGAAATGTTACAGTAGCTCCTCTCTTAACCTTGAAAAGATCCTAGAACTGGTTTATAAGAACTGCAAAAAGAAGAATAGCTTAAAAATTTGAAGGTCAATGTTTGAACAAAACCTGTATTTAGAAACATTTTTCTCCTCTCAAATTCATCAGAGGTCACTTTTTTCCTAGAAGCTCCGGTGGATGATCTTTTAATATTTTGAGGCTTCTCCATATATGTTTATTGGTTATTATTTCATCTGACAACCTTTTCTAACCCATTACCTTAAGACATTTTAGCAATAAATAGGTGAAAATCTTATAGCTGGCACATGTCCCTTTCTAAATGTGTTACACATAATTGTATTTTTCTATGTCATATTTATTTCAGTTTCAGGACTCAAAATAGCGCTTTTCTGATGTTTTATTATGGACAGCTGTTCTGTAAATTACAAAGGATTTTATGGACTATAAGAAGTGATTCACAGGCAATCTGCTTTCTTAAGATAATTTGGTAAAGGTCTTTCCTCTAGGCCTTGAGGCTTGCAGGAAGACTTTTGAATTTAAACAAGACTAAAGCTAAGATAATAGCGTCCCATTATGAAACCTGTTCCTGGCAAGTTATACTTAGAAGAAGGACTAAAGCTGTATGTCTTTGTTCAAGATAAAGGTATCTTTGGGGTTTTTTTCCCTTTCAACTTATGTCACTTAGCTAATCACAGTGATATGATAAAATAAATAACAATATGTTATTCCTTTCTAGAAGCATTATTTATTTCTTTGTTGAAAAATAGTTACTGGCATTTGGTTAATTTTTTTTTTCTTAAGTCAGAAATCGATATTTGAAACTGTGATCAATGTGAGTTGCCCAAGAAGCATTCGCTTAACAAACCAAATGCCTTTTTATTTAACATTCAGTTGTTTAGAACAAGCATTTTTCATGTTTCTTTCATAGCCAGAAAATGACTTTCTTAAAGACAGGGAAAAAAATAAAAATCTCAAAAACAACCATTTCAAAAAAATATTTCTTTTAACCTCCATGCATTCTGCCCTTTATCTGTGCCCCACAAAACAAAAGCTGACATTGTCAGCAGTAGGGAATGGCACAACACAAAAGTGTCTGTCAGATTGCCACAAGAATACCTCCTTCGTATCACTTTGTATAGCAAAACCAAACCCGGTGTCTTTTAATTTGAAAAAAATGTGGTGGCTATTAATTGCTAAATAATCTCCAAACTCACAGTTTACCTGCCACTTCAGAGACAAAGCAACACCTTCAAAAGGCAATCTACCCTGGATCTGTGGACAGTCATTAGTCATCCCTGGAGCCTCTTTCATTATACAACAAAAGCTTCAGAGTGGTGGAGAATAAGTGCAACGCTTGTGAAGTTAAGCTCCCAAATATGCAGAGACCTCAGGATCTCACCATTTGGAACTGCATCTGCAGTGAAACAGTCTTGGTGAGAGAGTGTCAAATGGTGTGATGGGAGAGATGCTGCACTTTCCTCAGACAGAGAACAAGACGGAACAGTGATCTCATCCAGGATGGCAATTCCTTTGTGTCTGACCTAAGCAAAGAGTGTAAATTAATAGCTATTTTTCACAGTTACTTCAGTGTATCCCATCCTACCTACATTCTGTATCTAAAGGCTCAAATATCAATGCTCCAGAGAAGTTTAAAGACAGAGCAAGACCCTCCTCAAGTCTACTTGCACATGATTCACAAGGAAAGACAAAAATACTCAGTTTATGGCTCCTGTAAGAGAGATCTTTTTTTCAATCAATGATTGTATCTTCACACTATTTTTATCTGCTGTGAAAATAAACCTGCTGAGCTGAGAGTGAGGAACCAGGAGTGCACTGTGCGCATGCAGTTAAAAGCAACCGCATGGCGCTGGGAACCCTGAAGAAACAAAAAATAGAATACGAACCAAAGAATAACCTCACTCTCCTCCATTCGCAACACCTAAAACAACAGGCTGTGAAAATGGTTTCATTAAAAAATAACAAGCACAAGCTCACCAGGGGATAGATCAGGGCAAACGGAATAAAAAATTCTTCAATCATTGCTGAAGTAGGTCAACCAGAATTAATTCAAAGGGCAAACATTCAAACTGAGCCTGCCACCCCCCCACCTCACCCCACCTCCCTGCAGCATGTCTTTCTGCCCGCCCTTTGACAAGGCCAAGTGGAGACCCAAACTGACTTATTACTTCATTTCATACAATGCACTCGCTGCAGCGGGTCTCTTTCTCTCCTCAGTGCAAACTGATAGGCCACAGATTTCCTCCACTCTTACACCAGTGTGAAACAGAACACAGCAGAGCCTGGTGTTATGTAGGAACATAAAATACAGAAGCGTGGCTCCCCAGCTCAGAAGACCTGTCCTAAGATACCTTCCCTATGGAAATTTTTGCCAAAGAGACATTCATACTGGCCAAGAAGCCAGAAAAATGTGCAGAAAGTAAACACCCTGGAGACAGGAGTCAGATGAAGAAGTCTATGCATTAGCCAACTGCAAAACACAAAAACTTGGGCTGTCCATCCAGGATGCACATCCTGCCCTGTGCTGCCAGGACATTGCCCTGTGCTGTGGTGTCTTAGGAGAGCACATCAGCTGGGTCAGGGCATTGTTCTCTTGAGCCGACCTTCTGTCAGCACAAACAAGCTCTGATATATTGTACAGTATTAATTGACTTAATGGCTTTCAGCTATAGGGGTTTTGCATACAGAAAAGCTGGTCTGGCACTACATGTTCCTCAGAACTTACTTATCTTGCAGCAATGGATTTTTATGAATCATTATTTGGCTTTAAATCCCCTCTCTCTTCTCCCAGGTGAGCTGTCATTTCATTTACAGTAGGAAAGAATGATTCAGGTCATGATGAAAGAAAAGCTTTTTTTTCTCCTTAGTTGATGTTAATAAAATATATTAACCTCCCCTTCTCCACCCCCTCAGCCTTTTCAAACCTAACCTCATGACTGAGCTTTGAAATGTAGGCGAGAAAGGTTAACTCTGGGGGGGTGCAGCCTCTCAACTGTTTTATTCAACATCCCATCTAATGAAACAGCTGTCACACTTTTCCTCTTTTCCCTCCCACCGTCCTAAAAAGCCAATTAACCCTATCCCTAGAAGACAGCAGATAGCATAGATTCCTGATGGTATAACGAAGTTACATCACTTTTCCTTTACTGCTAGTGATGGCACAGGCAGATCAGGAGCTGTGCCTGGATTCCCAGCCTGAGGAGGGCACAGCCCCAGGCAGAAAG
Source organism: Prinia subflava (assembly GCF_021018805.1). Taxonomy (NCBI): domain Eukaryota; kingdom Metazoa; phylum Chordata; class Aves; order Passeriformes; family Cisticolidae; genus Prinia; species Prinia subflava. The sequence goes on along the minus strand of NC_086283.1, from coordinate 11,532,486 downwards.
GAATTGAAGCAGTTTGGGCAACCACCAGGCTCCCCCCAGGAATGAAAGTGAGCTCCTGCTCTGCTATCTCTGCAAATATCAGTCAATCCTTTTAGTCAAGAGGCAGGAGAAATAACACAAAGCTTTGGTGCACTTGGCACTTGCCCCAGAAAGCACTTAAGGGAACTGGGATGCTTATAATACCTGTTTCAGGTCACCTGTAAGATAAATGCAACCAAGCCCAAAAAAGTTGGACACTTTCCTCTTTGGGACAGAGATCCCTCCTTACACAGCCCACTTAAATCACAAAAGCTGGATTCTACTTCCACTGGTATCAATAAGGATTTTGTCCTTGGTTTTAGTCAGAGCATTACCTGCTCCTGAGAGAAAATCAATGCCCTATAAAGCAGCGCAGACATGAGATTGGGTTGCTAGCTGTCCTCCACTAGGAGACACACTGGGGCCATCGTTTCTGTCGTACTCTTTTGTGAAGCCAACATCAACAGATAAGGGAGCAATTCCACGCCATCTCCTGTGTTGTGGCTCCGTGCAATCTTCCAGGGCACAGCTTCCAAGAGAGCCATTTGAAAACCTTACTGCACTGCTCAAAACACAAGGCTGAAAGAAGTCTGCCAGTGTTTGCCTTAGGAACAGACTCCTCACAACCAGCTTTCCCCTCCTGTTCCTGCCAAGAGGGTGAGCCAAGGCCCACTGTGCAAAGCACGGCACTCCTCTGTGCTCTCCTGCCAGGGGAGGCTGGACCACAGCGGCCACACAGTTTCCATCTCGCACATCCTTGTGTGTTACAGCTGCAGTCATTACGGTGCTACACAGAGCCTGCAGAGCCCCCAGCGAAATCCAGCTCTTAGGAAAAATGGAGTCAAACTTTGCCCATGTGCTTGGAAAATAATGACTGACATTACGGTGTACGTTGAATATCCAAGCCTGATCTTGAGGGAATAGAGGACGTATTTAAATGAGTTCATCTGTGAAAGGCAGGGAATGCGGATCCCTTTATTCTGCTATTACAAAAAGATTATCATCAAAAACATTATCCTAAACTCTCATTTATATTTAAGAGCAATTTTACTATTAATTGTCTGTGCTGCCCTTAGTCTATAATTCAGGATGTCCAAGCCTGTTTCAGTTTCATAAAACTGGCATCTTTATTACAGCCTTGGGCTACAATTTTCCAACAAGAATTGTCCAAATGCAGGGGTTTTTTTCTTTTTTCTGTGTAAAATGCTGCTCTCTAATACCTGTGATCAAGCTCCCAGGAGGCAGAAGAGGAATTTGTAATGCAGAGTATCTGTAAATTGAGGCAAAGTTGCCCAGGCCCACCATCAACCTCTCCCATACAGGCTCTCAGACAACCTAGCAAATATGGGAAGAGTCTTTCCCATCTCTTCCCATGGACAGAAACACTCCCCTTCCAAAGGCCCAAAGGAACATTTATCTCCCTTCCAACCCTGAAAATAACGATGAATATGAAAATTCAACATCATTTCCCTCCCTTCTGGTATGTTGACTTCTTTCCTACATTATTCTCCTAAAGAGTTTTTGTAGCATCTCTTATCAGAGAGTTCTTTCCTTTTGTTCCTGCAACTTAAACCCACAAACTCATTTTGGTATGCCATACAATCCATGTCCTCCTTGTTCAGATCTCTACTGGGAAACAAGACAACATACCACAGTTGTTAATTTAAAATAAAAGAGTGAAACCATTACCCTTTTGTCCTCTGCTTTCTCTTGCCAGTTACATGTATCTCAAAGACTTCACTGCACTGATTTTAAAACACCCAGAAATGGAGCATCTGGACTTGTCTTAATGAGAAAATGTTTAGTCTACACTTTCTCAGTGGAATTATCTTTATAATTGGTAGCAATGATTTCAGAAGTAAGTCCTTGTCCTGCCAGCAGCACATTCCATGAGGAAATGAGGGAGCTGGGGAAGGAGGCTTTCCTTCTGAGGAAAAGTTGACTTTTGTCTCATTAGAAGAAAAATCACAGTGGAACAAAGTCCTGTTCTGCTGACCTCTCAAATTCTCCAAACACTGTGTATTAAAACACATCCTCTTTTGAAACTCCAGACTGTGAGATATTTGTATTTAAAGATGAGCTCTGCCATGTCAGGCACAAAGCCCTCCTTCCTGCTCCTCCAGGATGGCTTGATATGAAATTCTTGGCAAACATTAGAAGCTTTATCCCCACTGCACTGAATTATCAATCCAACTTTTAAAACAGGCAGACTCTCTATTCAGCTGAATGCTGGGAATTTGGAAGAGATACCCATAAGTCTTTTCACAAAAAATCCAACCTTTCTTTTTGATTCCTGTGGCGAAAACAAGATCTCAGCCTGTTTTTAAGACACAGTCTCTAGACGTTTTCTTTGCAAAGGTGGGCTTGAGAATGTCAGTGACACACACTCATTGCTGGAACTGAAAGGAGTACGGGTAGGACTTTCTTGCTAACCTGAGTAAAGAAGATAAAGTAGACTTTTCCCTTGTCACATACTTTGAAGTGAAATGGATCAATTAGTTTGGGGTTTATGGGAAGCACCTCCTTCAGAAACATTCTCCAAGTCATTAGATGCAGCCTGTGCATAGGAAGGGAGACAAATCAATTTCCTAGCATTGCTTCAAGTCTTCATTGCTGAGGCTCTTTCCACACTTCTACTATTCCTCTCATCTTTGCTATCTTTTCCCTTTTTGTTTCAGAATAAAATGAACAGAAGTAAATCCTTTAATGAAGGTGAAGAGGCATAATAGACATTATCTCCTCCCTAACAAAGCGCAACATTTTGTTAATCCACTCACCACCTTTCTCTGTCACACAGACATCTTTAGCCATTCCTATCTTAAATACTGCTTGGCTCTGTAGCGTTAATTGTGCTCACTATATATTTTGTCTGGGATGGGAAAAGGCAGCTACCTGGATGTCTGAACTACGGTAAGTGACGTACTCCATAAAAACACCAGGAGACACAATCACAGCTACCATTACTGCACAGGCAGTGAAAAGTCAGACAGTGCTTGTCTGATGCTGCTGTGAGCAGCTCTCACCTCAGACATCCACAGGACACTTGATGTTCACCTCCCTTTCAGTCATGGATCTGAGTTTATTCTAGAAGACCTTTGATGTGCTCTCGTGTAGAAGGGACAGGTCACCTCCCATCTCTGTCTCCTCTAGGAGTGTCTCAATTTAGTCCAAAATTAGAGCTTATCAAGTTGATCTTTGCATGAATTCCATTGCGCCTGCCTATCCTGAAATACATTGCTGAGGTTTCTAGCTTTCTTAGGAATTTTTAATGTGTTGCATGGCAGCACAAACAAGTTCCTGTTGTGCTGGCAGTCACCTCTCTCCTCACAGTCTCAATATGTTCAACGACACTCCCTCCAGGTCTGAATCCTGTGGCTACATCATAATAACAACCTCCTCCTGTGCTGAGGTCTCTTTTTTCCTATCTGTAATCTAGGTAATCTAATTTCTTCTCCTAATCTCTGAACAGATCTAACTTCACTCTCACCCTCTTGTTAACAAATTTCATTATCAGATTGTGTAGAAAGATCAACAACAAGACATTTTAAAAAAAATATTATATCTATGTCCTAACCCCATATGGTTTTTTTCAGTATTGTTTTAAATATTTTTGTTAAACCTGTCAAAGATGGCAGGATATAAAATGAAATAGTATGTTAATTTATTAGAACAGAATACATTTATTTCATTACTATGGAAGATTAAATTTGCTGGTCACAATACAATTCTTGCTGCTACTCTTGTCTTTTAAAAAATCTTTTCAATTGGCAACTATTCTCATTTGATAGATGAGGTTGTTTTCAGTGACAATCTATATATATTTTTATAGTAATTCTGCTCTATGTTTTTTTTAAACCTCAGATGAATGCCATCTGGTCCCAAAGATTTATTGACATTTAATTTCCTGAGTTTTTCCATTTCACACACATGAATACATATATATGGATATATATAGATATTTTTTTTTCTGTCAAACGGAGCACTGCACCTTTACTCTGTGGAATTCCTCTGTTCCAAATTTATCCATTATACACAGTAGCAAAGACCAAGGAAGAGAAAATTTTGAAAAGAATACGCAACATTCTTTTTTATGATTAGGTGCCTAACATCTTGAGGAACCTGCAGAATTCTGTCCATATTTCTGATGCCGTTCAGGTTCCAGTTATTTCCCTTTGCCTACATGGACCTTCCCAATTCTCATTAAATGGGTGCTGATGAGCATACCACAAGCTTACAAATTGATCTTAAGATGAATTTCCATCTTTAACACAGCTTTCAGGGCTGAGGTCAATTATATATGTAATGCAACTTTTCTTCTTTTGCTTTAGATGATATGCCCAATGCAAAAAGAAGTTTAAAATATTTTTAGATATCCTGCATGTGTGTGAACATATAGTAGGAAATCTTGCAGTCTTTTTCAGTACCACGTCTTTCTACTAAGACTACACAAGAAAGTCACTTTCATTACAGTATTAATTACTTATGCATATTTTATTACACAGTATGAATTAATTATAGTGCCATCACCATACAAAGGGCTTAAATCACTTGGCTAAATGTAGATATCTCATGTAATTTGAGATGCTCTCTCTTGCAACTCATGCCTGCACTGGGTTGGCAACAGTTAACAACTTAAGGAGAAAATACTATGGGTTTGTTCTACATAATATTTTGAATACCTTTTTTTAAGCAGTAAGATTTAGCCATTTAGAGGGAGACATTTAGTACAGAAATTTTCTGGATGTATTCAACAGACCAAAGCAGCATCTTAGTTTTTTCTGGTTTTCTTTCCTCTGTTACCAATCCATGCAATAAAAGGTACCCATTGGACGAAACCTTTAACCTCAAAAAAAGTTGATTTTTTTTCTGTCTCTGGAATTGATTCCACAAAATGTGATTCTCACCACCATCACTGCCACATGTTTTCGTATATCTGAACTAGACAGTGAAATGAGACCTTCTCTGAGGTACCAGCTCTAGACAGACTCATGAGACCCTTCAAAAAAGCAGGAGGTAAGAAAAATATTTTTAAAGCAACTCTGAAATCAGTACACTTTCATCACACACAGATTCACACATCTTTCTGATATAAATATCACATTCCTATCTTTAGGAAAATGACACTGGAGCATGACCTAATTCCAGTAATAGTTTAGCACTAATAGGGATTTTTCATGTAGCTATCAAACCCTCACAACTCACCTTGATGTAGGTAGGTATTTTATCTTACTCAAGGCTAGAGTTCTCTAGATCTTTAGGTCTTTGTCATTTGATTCATTTCCCATTTGGTGACTCTGATGATGCCACAAAACACAGACATGTGCACAGACATGTTGAGGACAGGATTCTTGATAAAAGTCATAATTAGTGCCCCAAGCCAAGAAAAGGATTTATGGAAGGAAAGACTGCAGCAAAGCACCAAAGTTAAACCTTCAGAATGACTCTGATCTGAAAGTCATATTGTAGACAGTTTTTAAATGAGATTGCTGGGCTGAATTAATTTTCAACTCTTATCTGACTTTGATCTCAAGTAACAAGAGGTCATAAAGATAAATGCTGCTCATGCTTTAAATGACATAATGATGCTATTAGGAAAACCTGAAAAACCTGATTAAAAAATAGCTTATTTATTCCCACAAATTGTCCCATTGAGGTTCATGAGACCAACTGGATACACAAATTAACCAACATTATATATGAAAAAAAAATTTAAAAGTTCACTCTCCATCATAGTTGCTATTTCTATCATTTTGTTTTATTCCCCAAAACCAGTAACCAGTAAGTAACACTATATTCAATCTATAATTTCCATTAGGTGCTGTATGAACATCTATGTAAGATTAAAGCACTGTTAAACCAGCTCTCAGAAGTGTAAGTCTTAGTGTTTACTCAAAAAGTCCCTTTTATCCTCTCCTGTCATGGGGCTCTGGTGAACTGGCAGCTCAGAGTTGCTTTATCTTTGCCTGTACAGGAGCTTCCATGAGGACCTAGTATTCGCTGCTGACTTACAGCTCTTGCTGTGACCCATGAACTCTGGTTTTATGCTAAGGAAGTTTGAGGATGCCGTCAAGGTGTCCTCCCAAATCTCAGAACTGATCAGTAATTCTAAAGCTTAGCTGCATCTGATTAAAAGGAAAGTGACAAATGCTGCATCTATCCAGAAACCAGCAAAGCAGATTCAAAGCTTGCATCGTTTAGAGTGTAATGTGGCTTCTTTGTAAGAGCAGTAACTTTAAATTGTGCACTTCCTCAACAATTTAGCTTTAAACCCCAGTGTTAAGAAGACAGTATTTATTTTTAAGCATGCTAAAACAAAGGTGCCTGCTCTGTTCAGTAAATCAATACAGGCGATCTGGGTACTGCCACCAAAGGCAGCATTCCTCCTGTGAGCAGGAGATCTCCACAGGTAAATACAACCAGAATGCAGCAGTGCTAGCCATGGCTATGGTCCCTGGAAGGAATATTTTGGGAATTCATTTCCTGCGCTGCCAACAGCAGTGGGGACTCTGCAGATGGCTGGCAACCACTGCCCTGGTTGCCAGCATCCCTGATGCCACAGTTCAGGATGGTGCTTACACCGCCGTGTTGACTGTGCAGTTCTGCTAACATGCCTCATCTGGGCTCTCAGTGGAGATAAACCACGGTATCCAGCTGCAGTAATTCTTCTGGTGTAGACAGAGGCTGATTATCTGCAGTGATCAGTTTGCAAGGTACTGAGATTGCCAGCAAAGCACCTCTATAAAGCAGCATATTATCTGCAGCAAATGCAGAAGGAGAATTGAAAGAATCTTGCTACACATAAACCCTTCAACCACTTTGATTCATTGGCTTCCACCTAGACTCTACATAAATTCTAATAGAGGAAATTTGCACAAGATGGTGCACTAACATATCCATTTTTGTCCACAACAAACAGAAATACTACAAACAAACGCCAACAAAATCTAGAAATTCCTAGAATGCAAGAGCATCAAGTGAACTGCCTGCCTTACTGGGAGAGCAAATCATTTTTAAACAGTAACAATTACCAATAGAGCTGTGCCTAGAAGTTGAGATGCTAAACTGAATTGGGGAGCAAGTTAAATCAGCCTGTCACCAAAGTGAAGTGCCATATGAAGGTGACATACTAGAAAAGAGTACCATGTACGTGCTTTTTCTGGGGTGAAGGTTTCTGGGGAAAGAAAGCAAACAGGAAGGACTTGACAAGTGATAAAATACCAGCTTTCTCCAGTATTTGTAATCTGAACAAAGACTGTCTGGTCTTTGTGTTTTTTCCTTTGTGTTTACCTCTCAAAACACCGCCATCTCCTTCCATCTCTCCCAAGCAGGCTATTAAGGTTAACAGAAATATCCATATAGTAGGAAATAAAAAGAGAGAAATGAAGATGCATTATATGTCAAAAAGTGAATTGAGAACATCCATATTAGAAAAGAAATACATGAATTAATAAGGCTTTAGCAGGACACCTGGAGACCCACATTACCCCTGGGATGCAGGAAACACAGCTTGTTGCATAAAGATGGGTGAGAATTACAAACCAGCTTCTTTGGGGATTTTGCTGCTCAATGTTTGGGATCAGGAACAGAAGAGGGGAAGAATTTCAAGTCAAGATAAGTCTTTAGTTATTGATGTCTTGATCGTTTCCTGTCTCCCTCCTGTTAGTTTCTCAAAGTGAGAACTACCACTGAGCATAGAGCCATTTAATGTAATGAGCAGCAGCAAGGATGGATTTGCTCTCTCAGCCTCATGGATGTCCCACACTGACAATGCCCAGCTGCTGCTTTTGCAGTGCCTGAAACGAGGTAGAAAAGCTCTGGTTGTCTTTCACTGTGCAGACCTCAAAATTCCAGCTACACCATGACATCAGCTATCCTTCCTGGCTGTGTCGCCAGGGAAGCCAAAACCTTAAACTGAATCCAGTAGCAAGTAGAAAAAAACCCCAAAAAAACCAACAACAAAGAGATGGTATTTTATTAAAATGGTGTGATTTCCAGGCATTGCTCATGTTTAGGTGACTGCACGCTGACAAATGCTTCAGCAGAGAGAGAAGCTCATGGAAAGGCCCCCTTCCTTATGGGAGAAAGCATAGGGAGGGCAGTGGGTGCAACACTGCAGAGCTAAGACAGAAGCAAGCCCCAGGCAGGGCAGTGGTATCAAGCACAGGGAGCACTGCATAGCTGGCAGCTCAGAGGGACAGGAGAGCACCCAAAAGAGCTCCTTCTGACCTTCTTCTGCTCACTCCCTCTCACACTGTCTCTGCCCAGGGGCGAGCTGCCAGCTGCCATCCCCTCCTGGCTCCCCTGGGTCCACTAATGGTCCTCAGCCAGGGGAATAATGTGATTTGTCAGGAAAGGGACAAACGCTACAATAACAATGACCACTGAAACTCCAGCAGTGGTGCAGGGTAATTGTCCCTGCAAGACACCCTCAGCAGAGCTAAGCTGGGGAAAGCCTACTAGTGAAAGACATTATTTGCCTGTCCTTTATTGAAAATTTCAAGAAAACCAAATGTTGCTGTCCCTAGAGACTTCAGCAAGGAAACTAAGTGACAGGGAAGATAAATGCTTCCTACTGCCAGTGGCATACCCCACACAGAAGCATAGAGAATATTTTTATAACTTTGTGCTTTAAATGCCTTTATTAGAGAAACAAGATTTATGCTTCTGGCTCTGAGGAAGGGCAAGAAAAACTTAAACTGTACAAGTAGTTGTGTACACATGGATCCCTGTATATGCATATCACATCAGGCAAAAGGAAGGGAAGAGGATTAAAGATAATCTGCTTCTGAACAGAAAGGCCTTCCCTGCTGTTCTAAATTTTCTTGACTTTTGTTCCTGTTAGAGCTTCTAAAGTAAAGTAAAGTTCAATGCAATATCCTAAGATCAAAGTCACAGCCTCAAAGAGGAACTAGCCTAGGGGTTTTTTTATAGTCATATGATAAATAAAGTCACTAGAGGACACAACAAGTAGGTATGAAGCTTCAAGTAGTTGTGTGTATGTGTATTGTAGGCAAAAGCCGAAAATCACTGTCTGTATTAACAGAAACACACAAAGGATTATTTTCAACAGGAATAAGCCTCTGATGCCAACTTCAGACCAGCATAACTACTTTAACTTCATAGTTACCCTTGGACTAGTAAAGAGAAGGGAATAAGGGTCAATGACATTCACTCTGCCTATTAGTTTGGGCAGTTAAGTTTATACTTAATGTTAAGTATAATCGCTGCCAAAGAAATTACTTAAAATAATGAAAAGGAAAAGCACTATCCAAATTCAGTATTCCATAATAAACTCCCCTGAAATGTGCAGACCATGCAAAGATGAATGCAGGGAGAGGAATAATTTTATAGAAGGAAGTGTTTTTAAATCCCTACTTTACGATGTTTTATAGAATCAGTAAAAACACAATAAGATGAAGCAAACTACTTATCTTTCTAAAAGCTTGCACATGCCTCACATGTACCTTTAAATCCTATGGGGTTTCAAGTCTGTTTATACATTTAAGGGTGGTTTTTTATATCCTTGCTGGCACACAGGCAGAAATAGCTGGGTTTCTCTCCCCTCAGCAGCTTGATAAATGAGCATTTGTTAAATGAAAAAAAAAACCCGTAACACAGGGCAGGCTCTCTGTCCTATATTCCAAGAGGCTTCCCACCCACGTTGTAACAAATACACACTCACTGTGTCATTATCAGGCCAGACTGGAGATACTGCAATCTTCAAAAACAAGCCCTTGAGGCAGACTTGCCTGTACTTCAGTGATCTGCTGGGAGAAAGGGGCAAGGAGAAGTGGGGCTATGTGGGCTGCAAGCTGGAGAACAAATGATCCTCCAGATGAGGTCTCAGCTTCTTCTTGGTTCTCATCTGAGTGTAAAGGTGCTATTGAAATCTGCAGTCAATGAAAGTTGGGGCATTTCCCCCTTTCCTATGGCCATTTACTTTTTCCACATTCAAATGCAGATGGTTCTCCCACTTACTGAATGTCAGTCAAATGGTCACACTATGGACTTTTTCCCAGAGGTGATCCAGCATGGTCCCTGGATTCAGAAACTCAGTTCAGTGAATATTGCAAGACCAATTTTCATGCTTTTACTTTGCAGGAGATAAACAAGTTTTACACTGTGACTTATATCCAGATGAAATAATAATGCTGGGTTCTTTGGGGATTGAAAAAATAATGCAGGCCCATATACCAAAATCAGCATTTGGAGTTCCCTGAAAATTTGGCTGTATATGGCTGTGGCTCCTCTCTGCATCAGCCTACAGGCAGAAAAGAACTGTAAGCAATTTCCTGACTTCTCTGTATTATATGCATGAAATACACTAATCCAGATTTACCCAGCCCTGTATAGAGCTGAATCGGCACAAGATTAGCAAAAACTGTACCAAAGCTTTCTGAAAGCCTTGTAATTCAGAGAAAACTATTCCTCAAACTAGTGCTTGCTTCTGAGTTGACAATAAAACATAAAAAGAGGCAGTTTCACATTTACTTATGAAATCAATTTACCCTCTTCATAGTTTCATCCTCCCTCTTCATAGTTTCTGAAGAACAAATCTCAGAGCATCCACTTGCTATCTTGTCAATTATACTCTGCTGCCATAAGCAAAATCCAGTCAATGGTGGTTTTTTTCCCTCTCCACCATCTTTGAAGATCAAACCATTCAGCTCAAGTATACTGAGCAGCCTGTACATGTACTACAGGCTTAAGTGAAGGCTGTGATGAAAATGCAAAGACTTACTGTCTCTAATTATGCAAAGGAACCAAAGTACCTGTTCCTAAAACTGGAAGGCCACTTGACCTTCTCATCCTGGATTTCTGCAGAGAAGTTTCAGAAAACTTCTGCCATTGCCCATTGCTCAACTAAACCAGCACTTTCATTTAAGGGTCTTGGACAAACCCCGTGTTGCTGTTTCCAGTAGCAGGAACCAAGAGTCTGACTTAAGGAATTGCAGAAACTGATTTGGTTTCCTGTAACCATGCTTGGAATTAGGGTTTCATTTGATATAGTCAGCAGTCCTTCCATTTGCCTCATGAAGACTGTAAGGACATGGATTTCTTGCACTTCTTTGCTTCAATATACCTAGTTAGAAGACATAATACATTTACATACAATCACATATTACATTCACACAGTATGTACTCCTCTATTTAGATACAAATCTCTGTTTGATGCAAATATGCTCTCTCTTTAAGGTTTCTTCCAGAACTTACTGGGTTGATATTACTTATACTTTTTTCCCTGCTAAGATTTGGAACTGTTCACAGACAGATCAATCCATAGATAAAAAGAAAAGAGATTAAATGTGATTTCTTTTACCAAGGAGTAAAGTCTGAATGAATAATATAATGCACCTCAGACATTTGGGTGACCAAAAGAATTATACAGATTGTATAGCAGCATGAAGATAAAATTAATTGGGTCTCTTTGCACGGTATCTGTTATGAAAGCAGTTAAAATAGTTCTGTATATTTTGGATGAGTTAAAGAAATGTCACTTTCATGATTCTTTTTTCCCTCTCCTTTCAATCAGTATCCTTTTATTTTCATTTTCATACACCTGCTAAGTGTATCCTGCTTTATTCACAGTTCAGCATGATGGGTTTCATATTTAGCGGAAAATGAACAATTCGTACCCTGAAGATTCCAATTATTCGGCTCACTCAGAGATTCATCTTTGGAGTACCAATGAGGGGAATGAAAAGTGAAGCCAGGAAGAAAGAAACTATTTCACTTTACTGGGGAGTTTTTTCCCCAATAAAGTGTTGTTTCAGGTAAAGGTGTTACCTGAAATCAGCAGATTGACAACCAAAAAGAAACAAGCTAAGAGCAAAAGGTTGTTGAAAGAGATCTGCAATTTCACACATTAGCATGATTATCAGGACAGATTTATTGCAGTTCTAATTCTGCCAGATATGCTTGAAAAGAAAAAATAATATTGAAAGGAGGTCGTGCTTCTCCTCCACACTGAACAAATGACTGTGTTTTTTTCGGAAGAATATGAGAAAACCTGCAATGTCACCCTTCTTTGTCCTTGTGATCTTTTGGTAAGGAATATAAATTTAACTATCTGTCTACAAGGGAAGGATTTCCTCCAGCAACTCGATCCAACTTTTAATCCTTAATTTTTTAAAATCTTAAGTGCATCTGTTAAATCACAGTCAGATGCAAACCTGGCCACAGGGTGTGCCCAGATCCTATGGGACACTTAATTCCCGCTCACAGATCTGGAGACTTTGAAATGTTAATTGTAGGACAGTTTGAAGCTCTGCATTCCTGGGCTTTCTGCCAATGGTTCATCAGAAGCGAAATATCAGATGTTCAGATTTACTGCATAAAGAGTTAAGGGCAGAGTGCTATTATTTGGAAAGCTTGGACTCAGAGTTTGATGAACCGATTGATCTCTCCAAGGTTCAAAGAACTCACAATTTCCTTTCCCCTTTCAAATACACAGTCCTCCTGGATTCAGATGTTTTCAGACTCAGGATGGACTTGACTCCAAGGTACAACCCAGTGGCACCTGTATGTCAGGTGTGTACAAAGCACTCTATTATTGGCCACACCACACTAGCACTTCCAGATGAGCAGACTGGCAGCTTTGGGTTATGGGTGAAGGAAAAGAGAGGAAACAACCCAGCTGACATGAGATAATAATGACCATGCAATATCCCAAACAAGAAAAGGTTAGGTCCTGCAGAACTGGTGTATCTTCCAGGCCTTGCACCAAATCCCTACCTCTACCTACTAGAGTCTGAAACAGAACCAGAAACAAAATGGTCAAAACACCACAGGACAAGCTATTTTTATAATTACATCAGTGTATGTAAACATGGAACAAGGTGAACTCTTATATAAGAGATACAGTTAAACTAAAGTTGGTTCCCCAAAGCCATTTTTTCCTATTCAAATGAATGTCTGGTGAGCTTTGGGATCTTAGTGACATTCTACTGAACCTGTAAATTACCTAAAATCTCTCTACATCTACAAGAACAACATCACAGGAGTAAAATGAGGAGAGATAGACAAGAAAGAGTCAGCTGTTAAAGTTCTCATCTGGCCACTCATCTGATAACAAAATCCCAAGTACTCTCCAACCAAGAGAGTTCCCTTTCTAACCCTCCACAGTGCAGACAACGCCATCAACTTCAAAAAGTAGATTATTCATTCCAATTCATGATTTCAAAATAGGGGTAGATAGGAGCATTTTGCAGTATTTTGCAGTGGTATACACTAAAGGCATGTTAATTGTTGTCTTTGTCATGTTATTCATGCTACAGGGGAGCATCGATAGTTGGCAAACAACAACAAATAAGACTGTAATTACAACTGTTGTATAGAGAAAATTCTGCTTCCTTCTGAAAGGGTAATATGTGAATTACTTGGATTGGCCTTATTTCACTGTGATAACCTGGTGGGAGAGAAGGATGGAGAAACATAATGAAGAACAAAGAAATTTGAGAGCAAACAACCAAAGGTCTGAGATGTACATTTGGACAAAGGCATCATGCAAGGGAACAGAGTGTACTTACAGCCCACTGAGGCCTGTCTTTTACCTCAATAACAGGGACATCATTTACTAAACAAACACCAGTTGCCTATAGATCTCTGACACCTGACCATTTAGGCAGTTCAAAAAACCTTCCTCAAACACAGCCATCTCTTGCCATTAAAGGCTAAAAGCAGAGCTTTCAACTCTAGGAATCAAGAGACAAAATAACACAGCTTGTTCCTCTCAAAGATATGGGAAATAATTTTTGGACAAGCATTTATTTTCTTCCTGAGCATGCATCATCAATCAGTCAGAGCTGTGTCAGAGAGCCAGAGCAGCAGGGAAGGGAACACATCTCTTCTTTCGCCTGGGAAAGAGGATGGCTGTTTTTAAAATAAGGACACATATGGGCATGCTGCCTCAGTTTCCTCAACTGATAGTATAACACTGACTCTCCAGAAAGCTTTCCTTTGAATGAAAAGATAGATGGAAAAACCATAAAGCATTTGAAAGCATATTTTTTCTTGGTTGGTTCCCCATTCTTTGCCATGCATATTCATTATCTATGCAATGTGGATTAGCAAGCAGTTCCATAGCCCAACTGGAAGCAAGTAATTGCTCAAAGCAGTTCAGTGTCTAGGCTTGCAGGATGGTACTGCTAACATACCAACCAGATGGTACATCAGTGATTATCAGCATTTGTCCCAAGGAAAAGGCACCAGAACCACATCTTCAGTATTTCTCAGTGAAACAGATAATCTCAGCAAGTCAAAGGAACTAGAGATTACCTCTGTCTCTTTCTGCCTTGATGGCAACATCTACTGGGAGAAGTGCTTACAGAACTTCTGTAATCCGCTCCACCTGTCATCCAAACATGCCATCCACGACGGAAGTTTATTGCTTTCTAAAGAAACTTCATGCCAAGTGGATGGAAGAGTTGTGAACCACACTTTGTGATCTTGTAGCAACCTCCCTGCCCCCAGTGAAAATGGAGTGCCAACATCCCTGCAGTCACTCATCACCACCCTGTAAATCTGCAGGTGCTTTCCAGAGCTGTTATTTATTTGGGAAGGAAGTCCTAGAGTTTCTGTTTGCAACTGCTTAAGGTTCAACTGGAGAGCAACCTTGAAAGGGAAGAGCATCACAATTTAAACAATAACAGGAGGGCATTTGCCCACTGATTTACTCTCTTCTGCTTTGCTAAAGCTGACTACTTTTGTTTGCCAAATACCCCCTTTTACCTCCTTTTAGACCATAGATCTTCCCACTGAACTCACAATAAGGTCATTGACCTTTCTTTGCGATTCTGTTGCATTTTCAAAATACTGCAGTGCCATAAATACAGCAAACTTTGGGGTGCTTACAGACCTTTGATGCTACAACCCACCCTGCACAAGGAGAGATAAATCCAGGCAGAACACTAGGAACCATCGCAAGACCTGTACTCCTTCTTGGCTGAATCTTGGGAATCACTGAAGACAGTCATAGTCCTTCAGTCTGCAGGCAGGTTCCACTCAACATAAATCACTCTTATAATATGTACCCAATGAGTTTTTAAAGCTTATTAGTGCAGATCTGACCACTTCTATAACCAACTTACCCTGTGCTTAATTATTTATCTCATTTGAAAGATTTTAAGGAGATCTACCTGAATCTCCTTTCCTTTAATCTCAGCCCACTCAGCCTTGTCTTGTGAGAACACAGAAAGATCTTTGATACCTTCTTTGTATTAATTTTTTTCATCTGTTCAAAAACAAGTATCTTACATCATCATTGGAATGCAAATTAATGAAAGTAGTTGAATTTTTAAAATCTGCTACATATAAGCAGTTCCTAACGATAAAATGACATCGTTGTAAGTATAAAATTATATGCTATTCAAGCAAAAACTTTATGTCCAAAGGCAACTGCCTAAGGAATGAGACCCATGAGACCCCTACCACCCCCACTATTTTATCATCTTTTCATTTCAGACTCACATTGCAAGGGACAGGAATGTACAGGATATGCTGAGGTTTAAGAACAGTCAAGTGCAAGTGCCATAAGCAATACACCAATGTGAGGCAAGCAGAAAAAAGCAGGATGATTTCTTGCTTTAGACAGCTATCTGTAATACAGACACAATTCACATTTTGAGACAATGGCCATGTGAACCATCAAATAGAAGATTAAAAATCCACAAACTATTGTTTGGAGGTGATGGTGGCAATTGTTTTGGAGGTTACATAGCATAGTTACAATAACTGGCAATACATTTGTTTCATGAACAACTATCATGGGAGATAGTAGCTCCTTTTAATATTATACTCCGAGCTTACATACAGCATCCCTGTCTCAGCCTGTGTATTCTCCAGTGAAAATAATATTTCCTGCAGATTATTTTACACAGCCAGTCATAAGCACAACCATGGTCTTGGCAGCAGTTCCTGAAATATTAAAATACCTTCTGTGAACCTTACTTTACTCTGTAACCTGAACTCGAGACACAGCTTAAACTGCAGACAGATGTAACAATTTCCCTTTGTGCATTTTCCTTTTCCTAGTTCATTTTGTCAGGTTAAAAACTTGATGAGCCTCAGATGCTGAAGCTGTGTGGCAGTGAAAGGCCATACACCTTCAAAGAAGCAGTTCTGTTGCACAGGCTCATTTTCAGCCTGCTTGTTCTCTAGCTATTCTTTCACTCAGCTCTCAATTGGGATGTTCAAAGTAAAAGCAAAGCCAGGACTCTAAGCCATTTTATAAGCTCTCAGGCCAAAAGCTTAACATATGTCTATGTCATCTCGTGACTGAGCAGAATTCCCTAATTTCATGTGCCTGAAGGTCTAATAGACTTGATGTCACGTGGTTGTCTGTCTTCTGCAAAATTCTTCTAAAACTGGACTTTCTTTTACTGACTTCTTTCTGTCTTCAATCCCCATCAACAGTCAAAGTCCTCTTTTTTTGCCTGGAAATCTTCCCACACAAAACTGTTTGTTGGAGATGTTGAAAAATGACAATCATTTACCTGATGTCACTTCATCTGGGAGTTCTGTGCCTCCACCTGTCAAAACGAAGCCTCTGTACTGTGGTCCCTTTGGAAACTTTCTGATGCTGCTCTGAGCCACAAGGCTGTACTTTCACTCTCATCACCTCCAGGGACTGCTGAGATCTGTGGCAGGCTACCTGCCCCTTGGTACCTGCTGTCCCCTAATGGTGCTGGACACAGCCTAGCAGCACTCAGGGATGCTGAGCATATTCCAGTCTGCTGCTACTTGCTTCTGCAGTGCACATACACAAAGAAGAAAAGTCCTTTTATCCACCTTCAAGCATTTCATTTTCTCCCCGGACCTATGCCAGCCTTTACCCCTCAGCTCAATCACCAGCACTTTCTTTATAAAATAAACTTCACAGACTCATCCTTGCTCTCCCATGACCCCTGTTTCAGCCAACCTTTCCATCTGGTACTTTTCTGGCTGTCCAGTCCCATCAAGAAACCCTTGTTTATACACATTCACTGGCCAAAAAATGAAGGAGTGAATAAATAAATGATTTCAAGAAATTTGGGTAGTCAGAAAACTGTGCCTTGCCCTTTGATGTTTGCCAGCAAGGACTTAACTTTTCAGTACAGTAAAATGGCCTGGGGTAAAACAAGGCAGTTTTAAAAACAGAGAAGATTCCGAAAGGCCAAGGTTAGAGTTTACCAATAGCATGGAAAGTTAATTATTCCTTTTCATTAGGACTAATTTCTGTAACTAAGGGTTGCTGAAAAATAATTCTCAGGGATAGAAATTATGTGAATGCTAGAGACTTTGGCAGAGATATTTTGCCTTAATTTATTTAGAAGTATAAAGAAATCAGAAAGCCATTCACTGGAGATTAATGACGTGGACACATTGAAAGGAAAACAATTATGGCTGAGGAATACTGACATTTCTGCTCTCCCTAAATTACTCACTTGGAGGCATTTTAGTTTGCTTGTTTATTTTATAAAGTGCAGGTGGATCAAAACCACATGTAGTCAGAAATGAAACCGAAAAGAAAAAAAAATATTTTACGAGTTCCTATTCGAAGCTACTCATATGATCCCCATCCAGAAGGCAGGGCAGACATCTTTACAAAAAGTTAACATAATGGGAGGGGTGACAAAAATTGGAATACAGCCTAAGTAATTAGTAGACTGTCAGTAATTGGAATTAAGTACTCAACTTCAGCCACTACAAAAATGTACTGTGGAGAACACTCTTCCATTGCCAAGGACATGAATGGGATAACTGTACAGCTTTTCCATCTCTAGCTGCTATGATTTGATGGCAGAATAATCCACAGGCAATTGAATGCCTGCAATTCGACAATTAAATACTGGATCAATATTTAATTCACAACTCTCTTACCTTTCCTTTAAATCCACTTTAAGCATATTAATACTCTGACGACATTAAGAGGCTTTTATTCCTGGATGAGTGCATCTGAGGCAGAAAGCTGCCTGCATGGTCTCAGGTTGCGGTATATTGACTCACACTTTTTGTTTTGCATATATATTGTGATAAGCAGTCATTAAAATCACAATAAGAAAAAGAACAAGTGAGCACTTGCTCCTGAGACCTATCTTAAGGTTCATCACAAGTCCTCTGTCACTTAGGCTGAGCCACTCCCGAACTGCCTGCTGAGCAACGCAGTACAGCAGCACTTATCCACCTTGCAGGCATGCTGCGAGGCTGAGGGAAGGTGAAACTGCAGCTGCTCCTGGCAAAGTGGCTGAGGAAGAGAGAAGAGGCACAAGAGCCAGACAGGAACTGGTATTTCCAAGCACATGAGGCTTTTTGGGCAGCATGCACGGCACTAGGCCAGGCTCAGCCTAAGGGACCACAGCACACCGTGCTGCAGATGCAGTTTTGCCCATTGGCAGGTGCTGGGAACCACGTGCTGTTTCTCTCAAAGGCACATCCAAAGATTTCCAATGCCCTTGGGGCAGTCTGAGGAAATCTTTATCTTCACCTGTGCTAAGCAGATATGCTCTTTGCTCAAACCACTCCCAGGAGCATCCCAGCACCACGTCCCTGCCGGTGTCAGGCAGTGCTGTGCAAACACACAATAGGGTTATCACAAACAACAGCTTGTCCTACTCACATCTTGGCTGTACATCTGTTTGAGCACTGCCTACCTACCTGCTAGGGAAGCACAGAGAAAACTATTTCAACCACTTCTGTATTTGTTGCTTCACAAGCCGACTTCCTGGTAAGGATGTGTAACACAGCTTTATGGGCTTGGGAAGCCACAGTCAGTGCTGTGCACAGCCACATGCTCAGCTCCTCTCATGGCAGTGCCAAGACAGGCCCTGGGGCAGCCTGCCCAACACAACATGGCCAAGGCCCCAGATAAAGCCAGCAAGAAACAAAAATAAGTTCATGACCCTGATTAAGACAACAGTGCTCGCAGCCAGGCGCCGAGCTGAGGCATCATGAGCCTGTAATCGAAACATGCCTTGTGAAGAGAGGCACACATGAAATACTAATTTTCTACATTGCCCTCACTAGCAGGGTAATAAAAATTCATCCTCATGGTCTGCTCTGGCCCTGTAGATGTTTGTATCACTGTTCCTAAGGTTTGGGGGAGGAACGGAGCATAACATAAGACAGGAAAAAGCCTCCTTTGGAAATGACAGCTCTAATGGAGCTTATCTCTACCAAGAGTAATTCAATCCAAAATACTGAAGGGAAGGGATGTAGCATACAGTTAAAAAAACATTCTGTAAAATAAAATCACTTCTAACTTCGGTTAGACCCTCACCTTTCTTTTTTCTCCCCCTGCTTTCTCCCTTTTTTAACATTCTCTCCCACTCACCCTCACTTCCAAAATGAAAGGCCTTGCAGCAAGGCCAGGATTTTGTCCGAAGAAAGCCACCTCATCAGTTGTGGATTTCACAATGGAGATGTATCTGAACGTGTTAGCTGATGCACAGCTTATGACATTTCAATTAGCCCACATGAAGGCCCCGTGTTCCTATGATAAAGCCTGAATATCTCTCTGTCCCCCAGGGTCTCAGCAGAGAATGAAGTCTGCTTCCCTTTCTGCATGTTAATACAGCAAGTTCTTTAATTACTTATTTAGCAAGGACAAGTGGCAGTTTTCCGAGTTTGCAGTTTTTCCCCAGTGCTGCAGAAAGAGGAAAAACCCCTATCATGAAGACAGGTGTAGGCAGAATGATGATCCAGGTGACTAAAGTCCCATGATTAGGCTGGACAGTTTTTAAGAAATTCAGCTCTTTAAGTTACTGCTGGCAAAAGGAGCTGATCCCCTCAGCTGGGAAGGTAGCAAAGTAAAGCCCTATCTGCTCACTGCACGTTTCCAAGACCTAAAAGTACTGCAGGAAACTACAAAGAACTGTGATTTTTTTGTTTTTAAGAGGCAAAAGCAGCTGCTGCTGAGCATCACATATGAGGCAGATCACATGTACAGCATGGTGTCCTACAGATTTCAAGTAACTAGATATTTCTGGTAGCACTTAGTCAAAATTTATCTTCCTGCTTCAATAACTTCTCTGGTTGGAATTTGTGTTGGCACAGCCAAGAAATCCAATAAGAAATACTATGTCTATATCTATATCTAAATATGGAAGCATTATTGATTTCTTGGAAGGCAGGTTCCTTTTGGGATAAACTCACACACACAAAAAAAACCCAAAACAAGCAGTCTCAGCACATACCTTGAAGTGTTCAGCAAAGGGCACCCTCTGTGCCTGGCTGCTCTCACCAGATAAGGCATTTGCATACGTGACAGCCAGGTACTTGTTACTACAAGAGGATTCTTAATGGAATTCCAGGGGATTATAAACTGTAATAACCTTGTAACCAAGAACTTCAGTGTAATCTGCATAAAACAAAGCATCACATAATGTTAGAGGAATGGCCTTGTTTTCATTAAAAGACAGGGAGCACTGGAAGAAATATGGTTTGCTTGACACCTTCCAGTGAAGGCACTTATGGAAAATCCCTCACGTATTAGCAGGATTCAACAGCTAAAGGTACATCACTCTTGCTGTGTGAGAGGCTCATGAAGTCAACAAGCACATGTGTGGGAGCAGGATGGGACAGGAAAATGTCAAAAAGAAGCTCCAAAAAGCTCAGTCTCCCTGAAGGATGCTCTGAAGTGCTTTTGCTTTAAATGGTCATCTTACCTCCTTCCTGGCAAGCATCCCAAGGGAGGATGACAGCCCTGGGGGATATAGAGTACACTCCCCCTCTCCTGACTTACTGCTTAACTACCTTTTCATTCCGCCTTTACCAGACACAGCGCTGCCAAGAGAAACAAGCCAGCTGAATTTCTCACTTTGGTCACTTAGGAGAGTGAAAGATGGAAAAAGAAGTGGGAAATCAAAAAAGGAATTCTGTTCAAGGTCCTCTGTATTTTTATGAGATGGTCCTGACATGCCTAAGTCACAGTTTCAGGATGCTGCCTAGAGCACTGCAGGTTAGAAATCACAAATACCAACTACAGTCCAGCAGCTGTGGGTCTAAGAGGACCCCAAATTGCTGCCACAACTGCAAGCTCCCTGGGAAAGGCAGCCATGTTCCAGGCTCCCCTTTACCCCACAAATCCCATTCCTTTCCCATGGAAACTGTCCTCCCCACCCATGGCTATCAAGAGCAAATTAATTGCAGGCAAGGGCTGCCTGACTACCTCAGATAGCTCAGGGATGCTCTTGTCCCAGTGGCAGAAGCATGAAAAGTCCCTCCATTTACAAGACATTTAGGAAATAGGGGCATAAAAGCATAGTGATAACATAATTGTTATCATTCAAATGTGCCCTACATCTGTGAGCTTTTCAACATTTTCCCCAGCAAAGGAAAAACAGAAACTTACTTGTCAGCATGAAAGCAAAGTTTTAGAGGGCAGCTGCTCTAGTTATTAGTGAGACATGACAACCTGGCATCTTCCCAGCATCTATGTTTTCACCAAGAAATAAACTCAAAATGCTCCCCTCCTAGATAAACCCAAACTTTCTTCAAAGAGAAACATAATTTATTAAGTTTACTTAATTGCTAGCCTACATAAACATACAGACATATAGACACATGCAAGGGCAGACAATATTTGGAAACTTAATAGTAACCGACTTGCAGAAAAGAAAAAACCAAAATATTAGTAGCTTGAGAAAAAGACCACTGAGAACACGAAATGAAGTCAACCACTCTGTCATGTCACCCCATGGCTCTAATTGCTCTTAGGTTTTCAGCTACACAGAGTGGCAGATGCAGAACCAAAGCCTGATCTCAGAACACAGCCTCTCATCAGCATACATGTGAATCTGCAGCTTTGCACTGGGGTTCCTGGAGTTTTGTTACTGCCACTGTATTTGTTATCTGCATTTATCTGTTCATATAGGAAATCTTTGGCATTATCAAGCACAATAGAGCCTGTGCCTGCCCGTAGCCTGTATGTTAACCCAAATACTCCAAAACAGATTCCTGTAGCCAGCCCAGAGGATCACATCTAAAGATTTACAGATTCCAGGTCTACATCTGTATTCCTAAAGCCACTTTATCAATTACTTGAAACAACTTCATATTCCTCAGTGGGAAACAAGCTCGGCAATTGCAGGAACACAGAGCTTTCTTTCTGTTCACATTAAACTGTAGGGGTTTAAAAAAATACATTTACACAAGACTTCATTTAGCAGGATTTCAAAGACTCTCTGAAGGCAAATAAACAGAGAGGCCCAGAGGAGAGAGCAGCCACTGGCCTCTGAGCCTCAGCATAGACCTGTGAGCACCAGGAGAGCAGACAGCTTCTCTGCAAAGCTCTTTGAGAGCCCCTGAAGCTCATATATTCCCACCAGAGATCAAGTGGGAAAGCCCAGCAATTCTTCCCCCTATGACAAATCTACTACAGTATTCCTCTCCCACAAAGCCATCTCCTAGGTAGCCAGGATTCAGGCTGCACAGAGATCTTTAGCTCCAAACCAGCTCTCTCTTTCACCAGCCACCCTATCAGTTCCTCATAACAGCTTCTGAAAAAAACAGCTAAAAACTCTGATCTCCTTTGCTCTGTTTATTTAAAGCAGCACAACTGAAGTGGCTGTGGGGATGAGCAAGCTTCCAGGTGATGGAGACTCTCACTGCAGTCTGAGTAACTGCCTGGATTCTCTGATTCATGGAGAGGTGCACCCTGTCTGCTCCCCCAGCCTTGCTTCCAAGGTGCCCCAGGGACAGCACTCTCCCCGTGGAGTACCCCAGCCTTATCTTGCCCTGCATTCCTGAACACTGATGCTCGACTCCCCCTGAGCTGTTCTTTGCATTTTATTTGAGTCTGCCAAGAGCCTGATGATTTCCAGCATAGGCTGCCAACCTCAGGAAGAGATTAGATCTTTCCATGTCTTAAGCTTAGCCTAAAAGCACATCTCCAGTTGTCCTTTGTTACCAGACACCCAGACATCTTCAAATGAAGGGGAGCAAATAAGACACAAACAGAGATGCACCTGTGTGTGGAAGGGAAAAGAAATGTTTTCAGATACCAATGGGGTACACAAAGCTGAGAGAGAGAGAGAGGGAGAGAATGGAGGAAGGCAGTGTCCATCCTACTGGTATCATGAGGGATCCTTAGGGAATGTAAATAAATGCAGTTATTCCCCCAAAATTAGATTCAAATGAAGACATCTTAGAAATGACAAAGACCCTTGAGGTTAGTTTTACAATCTGTACTTGCACTTCCTCTACTATTTTTTATTCCCCCCCACCCGGGTCTTGGATTTAATTAGCTGCAGTGCACCCTAAAAAGAGTTTCAGAAATTCCTAACATAATCTGGACTCTTTCCAGTCATTAGAGGAGCCTGCCTTCATCTGCCTCCCTTATGAATTGATCGGAGTATGACTGTGAGTGTAAACAGCATTGTAACTGCATCCCCAGTCCACAGCTAGTCAGAAAGATAAAAGAAAATTCTCCCTTTTACAAACTGCTGTTTTATCCCAAAGAAACATGCACATTTCTTCTGTTGCAGAACTCTCAGTTCACATGTTTTTTTCCCTGCCATATTAAGCACACGTATATACAGTTATGTTGTTTCAGTATGTAATATATTACATTTGGCATTTTGCCCGCAGGGGAACAGAACGGGCCGTTTGTAATTAGAAAAGGCATTCTCTGTTTGACTGTATCTTATCTCTACTCTCTCTTCTGTCTCCTGCTTGGAAAAACAAACACCACAGTAGTTGGTCAAAGCAACATTTTTTTCCACTGGAACATGACCAAGCCCATACTGAAATTGCAGAAGCCAACTAAATGTCTCTGATTTACAGATTAATAAGGAAACCCTGTCTCCTGAATAGAGAGGGTGAGGAAAAACAAACATCAGAAAAGTGAAAATGTTTGCACAGAAAATGTATGAGGATTGTAAGTGACCAAATGCTGGGAACCCACTACAATTACCTGCTATTCTCAACTGAACACCACAACTGTGTTGGTTCTACTGAGAAGTAATGCTTCAAAAGACCAAACAGCCTCTGGCTCTGCTCACAATCAATCTGATGTTAGCAGAAGCACTTTATAAACTCAGTTATAAAATTAGCATTGAGCCTTTAACAGGCTCTCAGTAAAACTGTCTTCATTTTGTATAATCCAATCTGCCATTCACTGTGATACCTTGAGGACTATAAAATTGATAAAATAGAATTTCTTAGCCTAAATTGTAGTGTAAAAGCTTTAATGGGGTTCATGGAGAAGGGCCAACTGTGGAACCAGACACCAAACTCCAGCATGCCCAGTTAATACCTGACCTATCTGCAAATCACTGGGAAAATGTAACTGCCTCAGAAGGAAAATTTGAGTCAGAATAAATGGATGGTGCAAGTCCTCAGGCTGGATCAGCCTTTGCTGGAGAGAAGGTGCATTTTGATGGAAATAATGGGAGATGTGGTAAAAAGTGACTGTGTGCATAGGCTCCACCAGGAAGAAAATCAGTGCTTATCCCTGGGGATAAGCAGAGGTCATCTCCAGAAGGACTTCCCATAAGGCTTTCTCTCTCCAGAGAAATGTAGCAGAAGGCAAAGGGAGGAAATACAGTAAAACTCTTTCTATTTTCTTTATTCTTTGTCCTGACTTTAATTTCATAACACAGCAACAGCAGTTCTGTCATTTTGTCCATTGCAGCCAGGCAAGCATAGGTAATTTACTGCTTGATTTAACTTGGTAAATAAGCACTAAACCACCAGGATAAGATGCACTTAATAAATGCACAGAAGAGATTAATATAATTCAGAATGAGGATGAAAAGGCAGCCAAAAAGAGTTATGGTTCTTTGTGTGAACACCACTGCTCTGCAGACCTGGTCTCACTGGCATCCTACCACATCCAGTATTCCTCTCATTGTCTCCACAATGCCCCTGCCTTGTCCATGCCTTTCTCCACGGGAAGCACTCCTGCCAGATACCACAGTTTCCAGCCCCATGTGGGGGAATGCAGACATACTGAGAGTGGCTCCCCTGCATCCTCACAGCTGTCCCTCAGGGGTGTCCCATAGTGAAAATGAAACTTTGAAGCTGTATTTACTCATCTGCATCCTGCATGGATGAGAAAAGCCTGCAGCATAAAATCCTGGCACTGGGGCTTTGTTGAGGTGCCCATTCCCAGGGCCTGGGGGCTGCCAGCACCAGGCTGTCCCTGGTACCTGCCCACAGACACAGGCGTTTTACCAGCAGCTAAACGAATCCATGCGTTTTCACAGAAGGAAGGATATAAAGCTGTGAATTGTGTAAGGAAGCAAAGTTTTCAGCTATCAAACCTGGCATACCTGGAGCCTGTGGCAGGTAGCAGCAACCTCAGTGCAAAGCATCAATGCTCCCTGTGAGGGTGGCGTGCTCCCTGGCCTCCCCTCCAACCCCAAACTGCTCACTGACCCTCCCCCAGCAGCAGGGACTTCATCTGCCACTGGCAGATAACAGAAAATACCATTTAGCTGACTGTAGCCCAAGGAGACACTGAGGAGATTTGGATTGAAGAGGTCCCAGTCCTTGGATTCACAGAGATCAAGCACTTGAGCAGGGCTGTGTCTCTGTATGAGGTTTCTGCTCAAGAGGCCAGTCCTGACCCCTGCTAAATAACCCCAAATACTGGCTGACCACTAGAGAAGCCTGATGTGCTCCATCATCATGGGATGCAGTGTGCAGGCAAGCAAAATGTAACGAATTGTAAATGCCAATAATGGTTCACCACCAGGCCTTTCCTCCTGAAAATAAAGGCCATGACAAAATATGTCACTGCTGAATGCAAGGGGACATTTTGGATGTACTGTGTCACACAAAAAATTCAGATTTGTAAGCAAGCATGATTGAAATAGGAGTTCCTTATATCTGAGGCTTAGGTTCAGAATCTTTTTAAGGAAAAAAAAAGAGACCATATCAGGGAGAAATTTTTGCTGTTCATAGTTTCACAGTTAAGAGGAATGGATTTACATGGATGGATGGCTAGATGGATGGATGGGTGGCTAGATAGATACAGACAGACATGTATTATTTATCATCTTATGTTATAATATATACAATTGCTTTTTAAACATGACGGTCATTGTTACAGCCACAGGCTCGTTTAGATGTCTCTTAAATATGAAAAAAAGAGACACTTTTCCCCCCAAATATGTCTCACAGTTCACATCTGAACCAGAAGTGACATGGGAAAATGTCTTTTTGGGCAAACTTAGCTTCCTTTGAAGTGTCTGTAACTCTGAATCCAAATCCCTAGTCTTAATTGGATTTTGCTTTCTTCTAAGGATTATTTAAAAATTCAGTACAAAGACATCAGATCTGCAGTTGCTGTCATTATAAACTTAAACTAGTGAAGCACCAGAACAAGAAAGTCATCCTGGGAGTTAACACAACTTTGGCTGAATGCTTTGTATTTTACTAAGCAAACTGATGAAAACATAAAATTCCTAGGGCTAAAATTTTATACGTGAGCTTTTTATTTTTCTGTACTGAAACTCATCTTCATAGGTAATTCAGCAATCCTTTGCTCAAAACATGCATGGTCTAAAAAAATGGATCTTTATTAAAGATTTATCTGTCTGCACTCTACATAAAAATAAAGAAACCTTTCAGTCATCATTAAATGGTAGATCAGTGAGTCTCCCAGCCCGTACTACATTTTCTGAAAATTTTCTTTTGGGCAGATTCGCAAGTAAGAAAAGAAGTTTCCCAACAGAGATGAGCTACCTATTGCTTTACAAACCAGGGAGCTTGATCTTGTAAACACAGCTGATATGGACAGTCATGACTTGAGCTGGAAAGATAAAATGGAAACAGAATATTCTCCTGTGCAGGGACTTGGAAAAACAAACTAAAGGGGAAGGAAGGGGTTGCTTAAGTGCACAGCCAAGGGACCTTAAAGCTAGAGACTTCTGTGTGTCTTTCCCAGTCCATAAGTGTGTGTGGTCACATTGCTCCGCTCCTGGACAGGGAAGGGAGCAGGAGGATCAGAGGAGCTCCCACAAGCAGGGCCAGGGCTTCAGTTCTGCAAAAAAGAACAAGGCATTCTGCATTTTCTGCCTCTGTGACTTTTGGCAGAGCTCAGACATCTCACTTGGCCTGTGTCTGCACGGCCACCACCCACTCCAAGTTTGTCCAGTACTCCAGGTTTTGAAGACAGACATTTGAGTACTGCAGCAGATGACAGACATCTGGCTCTCCAGAAGTACCTCCAAAGAGGAGAGGGATGTATCTTTCTCTTTGGATTTGGTGGTACTCAGATAATTTACTGCTTCCAGATCTACTAGATATGAAGGAGCGCTTGGATGGTTTTACTACTGTATAAAATTGACAGCTGACCCAGAGCAAAGGCAGAGCATGCCAAGGCACCCATGAGATCATCTGGGCACAAAACAGGAACCATGGTCCCTCCAGGCCTCCTGGGTGACACATCCCTCACATCAGAGAGGGCTCTACATGCAAAGTGCAAGGGCAGCTCACCCACACACGGAGGCAGAGGACAGCATTGCAAAACAGAGCAGCATTAAAAGTGCATCAGAAACAAGTATATTCCAAGCACCACAGCAGAAGTTTCATTACCAAAAGCATTCCTTAGAACAGTAGGCCACTCCTCCCAGTTACTTCCACCATCTACAGATGGCTGCAATTTAGGAGCTCCCATGTTGCAGGCAGCACTACTGCACACCAGCCACAAGGATGTGGGTGCTAACCTAGAGAGTGCCTGGCTGCACACTCCCTTTGAGCATTTCAGCTTAAAACTGAACAACAGAAATTATCAAGGAAGAAATGTGGAAATTTCTGTGCAGCTTTACTAATTAAAATCACCTTACAGATACTCATCCTAAACTAATTCTTCACAGTTTGCCACCTCACCAACTTTAAAGAAAAGAAGTATTCTTTCTTGAG
Organism: Prinia subflava; assembly: GCF_021018805.1. Classification (NCBI taxonomy): domain Eukaryota; kingdom Metazoa; phylum Chordata; class Aves; order Passeriformes; family Cisticolidae; genus Prinia; species Prinia subflava. Next base: position 11,504,622 of record NC_086283.1, on the reverse strand, counting down.
ATGTTTAGTGGCACAGCTCAGTTTTGCTGTCTCAATGAATTTAAAAGGGCCATACCTCTGGGCAATGTTCAGTCTTAAGGTCCAAAATCTGCAAAAAAATTGCATACCTGCTTTAATTTATGCAGCCTAGGAGAAGTCCTAGCTGGCCATAAGAAGCCAAGATCTTATCTTCCAAAGATTTTCTTTAACGTCAATGGACTATTCAGCCAGTAAAGCAGAGCATGTGCAGGATCAGACCATAACTTGGATTACTCCTGTGCCTCCTTGTTGAAAGAAGAGATGTATGTGCTTTCCAAAGCAGCTACAGGGAAGCCTGTAACTGGAGCAGCCTTAGTGTTTACACCAAAAAAACATTGCATGTCCCTGTTAAGTGGTCATATTTTATAATTAAGCTCTCACTGATGTTAGGAGACCTGGGATAGAAACACATTATATTAGTGCCTGAAAGCACATTGTAAAGGAACTTATTTCCCATTAGTGTCAGAAGTAGCCATCTGAATACAGGCATTTACACTCACGTGAAGCAGAGGGGGCTTTTAATGTTTTTCTTTTACTGCGTATACATGTGTGTGTGTGTGTGCATACATACACACAGAGAACCCTGCCCTTTCCTTTGACCCCTGAATTATATGATACACAGACAGCATCCAAAGAAGGTCTATGAAGATGGTGAAGGGCCTTGAGGGGGAGCCTTATGAGGACCTGTTGAGGTCACTTGACTTGTTCAGCTTGGAGCAGAGGCAGCTGAAGGGACCTCACCATGGTCTGCATCTCCCTCATGAGAGGAAGTAGAGGGGCAGACACTCATCTCTTCTCTGTAATAAACTCAAGAAATGAAGCTCACAGTACAAAGCTGTGCCAGGAAAGGATTTGGTTACATATAAGGTTAGATATTATGAAAGAGTTCTTTGCCATAGGGTGTTTGGGCACTATCACAGGCTCCCCAGGGTAGGCACAGCAACAGCCTGACAGAGTTCAAGAAGCATTTGGACAACACTGACAGGCACATGGTGGCATTCTTAAGATTGTCTTGAGCAGGCCCAGGAGTTGGACTCGATGAACCTTGTGGGTCCTTTTCAACTCAGGATAGTTTATAATTCTATGATTATATTTGGCAATAGCAGCATGAATTCAGATCTGACTGAAGCTTTAAATTGATTTCCTCAGCTCTTTAGGTTTCAGTCAGACCATAGCTTAACTTCAAAATAACCAGCAAAGTGCTGCATACATCAGAAGAGCATTGCTTTGGGACTTTATCTTGCATAATTTTACTGTGAAATATTCTCAAAGTTTTCAGTATTTCAACTGAGAGCTAAGATGCACCTGTCTGAATAGAAACCTTCCAAATTAATATCATGCAGATGGAGATAGGAAGAGCATTTTCCCCAATACAAGAGTTAATGGCTCCAGTCATAAATCTTGTCTCATGGATTAAGCCCAGAGGATCAAATGCAGAGATTTATTACTTCATTTATTACCCCATCTGAGTTAATCACTTTCAGGAAATAGTTCGTTCAGTGAAACTAGAATGCTTTTTTTTATAATCAGGTCATGGATTTCTCAGACATACTTGTTATTTTTTATGACTGTTTTATAAAGTTTATAGTGCCAAGTGGAGCTGCACATACAACAAACCTACTAATGCCCCATAAAGGGTATGGGTTCAAGTTTGGAGCCTGCCCTACTTTCATGATTTGTCAGGCTGCATTCCTTTCTGGCTCCAAAATTTTCTTGTTCCAGATCCAGCACAGTTTCCTTTACCTCCGTCCACTAAAAGCAGTGAGTTTCCTCTGTCCCCACCACCTCCAGTCTTTTCTGAAGTGCAGGTATTGATGCCCCATGGTTTTACAATCCTTGCAGGCCTGTGTAAGGCAGTCTGCAGACTAAACCATCGTAGAAAGCAGATCTGGAGCCTAGGCTCTCCCCAGTTATTGGCATGTTATATAATAAAAGGAATCAGCATTTTTAGAAAACAGCTGCTGCTGTCTCTGTCCACAGGTCCAGATCCCAGAGATGTCTGAATGCCAAACCCTGCCAAAACCTACATTTCACAGATCTCCCAAACTCAACAGGGAAAAACAAACCTACAAGGCTTGTAGGTCTCAGAGTGCATTTTTTTTCAATGGATAAAGACTTGATAATAGGCAGCCTTCCCCCACAGCAAAGGTGTAATTAGCTTTTCTGTCCCAGTTCATTTAGCAGTGGAGTTAAAGAAGGTGGATATAATCACTGGAACACTCCTTAGACACACTAATGCAGTAGCAGTGATGAGATCTAATGTAATGCCGTAGGACGCTGAATCAGAGGCAAACTGCACATCCAGAGGAACTCAGCTAAATTGTTTTCCAGGCTCATAATAAATGAAAACAGACTGGCATTTTCCTTATCAGGGACCAAAAATTTAATGTGATTAATTCTTCAATTTAGCTGTAGTTTATTTGTGCATTAGAGATAACAGCAAGGCTGTGGGTAAATCCAGCTCACTCCTGCTCCTGACTATTAATAATGTGTGCAGATCTTTTTCATTCCCTGAAACCAAAACAAACCAAATTACAAAAAAAAAACCAACAAAACAATAAAGGAACTCTTCTTTATGGAAAATGCATTTAATATATTTGCCCTCTTCTTCCCAGAGAACATCTCTTCAACATTTTTGTTAGCACTGCATGTAAATCAGATTTATCTTGCTATTCAATGCGACTTTTCCCTCTCGTTTTTTAAAAAAGGAGTATCTTGGATATGTAAAGTTACAGAAATGCTGCACAGAAAGTATGAGAGAGTAACAAGCATAGCAAGTATGCGTACATAGATACACTGACATAGATTACATAAAAAGACCCCAGAACAGTTTTCAATTTTTCATACTGGTATCTTGCATTACTCAGAGCCTAGATAAGACAGTCATAATGGAGCTCCCCTCACTCGGGGAATTGCACAGAGATGTAGCAAGGGACAATGCAGGAACCACAGGAATATTATGCCATCCTATACTTGTATCTGCTGCATGAGTTGTGGCCAAGGGTGAGGATAAATGCTACAACACTCAGCAGTGAAAAGAAGTCATCAGATTAGTCCTGGGAGAATATCCGGGGGATTATGTTTTCTGTATATTGGCAGCTCAGCTGCAAGAGTTTCTACCTGTATCCTGTATTGGTAAGTGATGTTTTTCTTGCTCTTCTCCCACTTGTTTTATTTGTGAAATGTTATTATTCACTCACACAGATTTTCTTCCCTTGCTTTCTGAGACAGCTTTTTGAACAGGCACAAAGAGGACAAAAAAAGCTTCCAGATAGATGTGCATCAGGGTCAGAGCAAAATATCCTCTTGTCTCCTTTTCATCACCTTATTTATACATGATTCCTTGTTATGATCTGCAGGTAAATACAGGTAAATAATTATGGTTAAAGCAGATGTGCATGCGAGGCAGAAGGGAATAAACCCCTGCTACTACACCATGGAGGGCAGAGCAGCAATGCCCTTTTACTAGCAGAAGCAGAGGGTACAAATTAAGTGCTCTGAGGATAATGTACTCTTTAAGAAATACAAAAGCATTGCTTTGTCTTAGTCTTGAAGCAGCACCAGGAGTGCTGCATCAAATCAAGCTTAACTAAGGCTCTCTCAATCCACATAAAGCCTCAGGGGACCTCAGGAGCTCAAAACTGCAATATGTGGAAAGCAAACCACACAGAAATTACAACAGTACCAACCTCAAAACTCCAGCAGCATTCCAGTGCCCTGCCAGGCAGTGCAGTGGAACCAGTCTTTAACTACTGAAGAGATACTGGTTTGGTTTTCCTTCTTCTGTCTCCTTCAGAGGGACCAGCTGAAGGGACCAGCACTGAAAAAAGGGTTGATCATTTTCTGTAGCAAAAGTACATAACATAATAACATGTTAACCCCACACAGATTGTATGATAACAAGCCATAGATTATCTGATGAAGAATCAACAGTGGTAGCTGTGATCACCCACCAGAGCTTTGTTTAAGTATTTTACATTTGGCTATCACCTAAAAAGAAAAGTAGCTAATCAACAAGAATATATCTATTTTTACAGGAAAGAAGTACATTTTAAAGGTCTCTAAAATGGCAAAAAGGGTGACCAACAGCAAAATGCTTATCATCAAATTCTTCAGAATATCTACAGGAGCCTACTGTTCTGCTACCTGGTTTTAATTGCCTCATCCTTTTACACTGATTTTCTATGTGCTTAGAGAAATTTGATAGTGTGGAACAAAAAAATTCAGCTAGAGGGAAGAGAACGGTAAACTGAGGATACCTGCCAGCTTGCCTAACCCTCCAGAGAACTTCATAAAGGCAAGAAAAAAAATGTTATATTGCATTTCACAGCTCTAGAGAAAACCACACCTTTCTGGACCATAGCACTAGATGCATAAGGAATGTACCAGTTCCCATAGCAAAGGAAATCTTATTTGTAGTCCCCTGTGTCACATTATCTCTTAGCCTTGCTTGCTCTGGATCAGGACACGTTCCCAAGACTCTCTTTGGCCCCTCTGGCTGCTGTGGTCTCCAGCCAATGTTGAGCAGAGCACTCTCTCCATTAACGTGCCTGCCTACTTAAAAAACCACAATTTCCTGTAAAATTTGGACTGAGAAAATTTGAGAGAAAGAAAAGTGGGGTCAGAGCAGGAAGGGATTAACTTCTCCTTCAGGTACCCGAGTACACTGAGGTGTCAGAAGCTGATGGGCACTTCTGACAGTTTTCTCCCTTGCAGGAGTTCCATGGAATTTGAAAGCAGTTTGTGGAGGGAAGGTGACAGTTTGGAAAGTGAAGCACCAAGTCTGTCACTTCATGAAGACAAAGAATCCAAACAAAAAAAGACAAAGTTTCTGTCTCATTCCCAATTTGCTGGGATTTTTTCATGCTTTGGCAGAAGAAAGAGCCTGTAGAAAACAGAGCATTGTAGTGAAATTTCCAGAAGTCTTTTGTCCTACTGCAGCTTTCTCCCTTGCCTCATGAAAGGAATTTAAAGGGGGAAAAAAGTGTTTACTAAATGAATTGTGCATGATTCCCATTTATCTTTTCAATATTGTTTAATTCTCATTTCTTTCTTAATTTTCCCTTAATCACAATGAACCCATTGGGAACCAGATCTCAGAAGGAGATTATTTTAAATTCTAATCACAGCAGAAATTATTTGTACTAAATATTTCTGTAGAACGGTCACCTATTAAGTTAACCCACACAGACATTCCTTAATAAGGCATGCTCTTCATTATCATCCCTAGAGATACAGAATGCACCATCAAAGCCCTGTGACATCCAATAGTGTGGAGTAAGACCTTTTTTTTTGCAGTAGGACTGCAATTGTACAAAGCCAACATAAAATCAATACAGCTGACTAATGAAGGATCCCTTTGCTTATGTAGCCAGACCCTGAAGTTGCTAAAAGCCATCAGCCTAGGGCTTACATCAGCTGCTCTGGGATCCCTTCTAGAGATGAGCAAAGATGCCAGTGGGACAGAAGGTACAGGATTTCTCCTTGAATCAACAGTGACCACCTAATTTCCTTGTGAACAGAGTGCTAATACAATGTGGAGCAGTCTCCAGAGCCCTGGCAGGGACAGACCTACACAGGAACTGAGGGATAAAAGAGGCCACAGTCCAGGTTTGACCCCCAGCATGAACCTGGGTGAGATTTTATATTTCCAATGCAAAAAAACCCAAACTAAAAAAAAAAAAAAAAAACCCCCCCCCCCCCCCCCCCCCCCAAAAAAAAAAAAAACCAAACAAAAAACCACCACAACAACAACAACAACCAAAACCTGACACACTGGTTGGAAAGGGTTTACTAACTGCACACTAACTGCAGCATTCTCTGGCTTAAATCTCAAAGTCCCTGAGTTTCTTAGCAATTTGGAAGGATTAATTCCGCCTACTACATATTCTGGACTGTCCTAAGAACTGCCGTTAGCAAGTGGGTTTGGTTAATCTTTTGATTAATCTCTTTTCAACAGGGAGAATTGGTTTTGCCACTCAATTACTATACAGCAGGCTAAATTCTGTTCTCATCATTCTACTTATAAATCTCCCTGTCCTCCTTTTTTTCCCCCCCTTACTTTTCTAAAAACATGCTATCAATAAATAATAGAGAAAAAACCCTAAATCATACTCAAATTCTTAGAATACAAGACCCATGCAGATGACAGCATATAGGTCACCAGCTGTAGTGCAGCATAATACAGAATCTGCAGACACGCTGTTAGACAATTTCAGCAATGAGGAATACACGATAGTATAAACAATTCCACACAATGATCACAAAATGAACTTGCCCTTCCATTGCCCTCCTATTCTTCTTCTGTTGTTTCAGACTTGCCTCTTTATTACAAGAAAATATGCCTCCTGGTTTTATTAGACAGCATCTGAGAGACTGCTGTGACAGACAGCAGAGAGCAAAGCAAGGCATAAGGGTGACTCAAAGCACGGTCTTATCTTGTAAAATCCCATGCAATGAGTACTGAGGATGCCTTACTCTTGCCTTATTCACTATATAAGAGTGAATTTTTTTATTCACTCTAAACACAGTTACCTGCTCTTATTCAAAAGCTTCCTGTCCCAATTCAGATGTAAATTCTAAGATTTTTGCCTTAATACTCAAAGCACAGAAAAGACACAAGAATGATGCATCATAAATCCCAGAAATGTTACACAGCAGTATGGACACAAGGGAAATTCTGAACAGTGACATCCAAAGGGACAAACTGCTCTGTGGCACAAGGATCCTCTTAAAGAATGACACATGGCCAACTGAACTTCTGCTTTTAAGGTCAAGCCTGAAAAATCAACCCTATGAATGGCATGAAACCCTTCATGCCAGTATCAGAGGCATTACCTGAGAAAAGCCCTCCTGGAACCAACCAGAGAGTCAGCCCAATTGATCTGTCTTGCAAATAAAGGTATAAATGCAGCTTGTCTAAATTTGAGTTGATGGCCCTAGGGAAGGCAGATATTTCAAACCAGATGCTTAGACCATTAGACCATCTGCTCTACAAGTGTATGAAAAGCCAACTGCTACAATGGAATTACATCTCTCTCTCTCATTTTCTCCTTAAATCAATAGGTCTCTTTACACAAAGTATTTATGTTGAGTATTTTACTTTTTCTGCACTTGTAAATCCTAAGGATCTCTTCCCTCAGTGGACAGGAAGGAGAACAGGAGTTCTCCTCTCACTAGGCAATGGTATATCTTCCTTCAAATTATAAAAACAGACTAATATTTATTAAAGGAGTATTCACTTTTAAAAACACATAACTAGTTTGTGCAAAATCACATCAAAACAATTTGTTATGTAAATGGATTTCATATGTAACAATGCTTTCTTGCCTTTATCAAATGAAAAGAGTCTGCATCTTGACCTTGAATTTTGGGGATGTATGCTACTTGAAATTTTTTTGCAAAATAACTTGGAAGAACCAGTTATTTAAATCATAAAGGATTGAGTTTTTCCTTTCAAATTCACTGACTGAGGTACTTTTATAAAAAAATGAACAATAGAAATTAAGGAATAACATGTAGCAGGTAGGAAACAACACACCATTAGTGTTAAAATTCATAAGCTGTAGGTACTTTGGAAACCCATGGGTCCCCTGAGGTCATTCCTTAATAACTTTGGGATTTTGATGTTGGGTCTCGCAGTGCCACTCACCACCTTGATCAATGCCTTTGTTTTGCTCCTCTCTCTCTCCCTCTCTCTCAAACATTAGGCAATTAACCCAACATCAAATAGCAAAATTAAAAAGGAAATAAATAAATTAAATGTCTTTATGATCAATCAGATCCTTCTAACTTGTGGTTGCCCAGGTCGGTCCTTCCAGACTTTGTGCAGCTGTTATGAAGACCTAACTAAAATAAGGCCTTTTAATTTGTTGTTCTGAAAGCAACTGGAAAAAGGGGGGAATACCAATCAGATAGCGAAGCATGAATAGCCCGATTTATACTTCATGTGAGTAGTAAGTACAAGGAATTGAAATAAGATGTCTCAGCGGCCCTGTGGTTTGCAAGAGGAGGCAGAGTTTTATTGAATCAAAGACCTGGAGTTTATTTCCTCCTGCTGCAGCGTCCTGGTTGCCATTAAACTGACTGCTTCTGTTCTCCCTGCCTTGGTCACTGCACGTGGGTGACAAGGAAAGCCATGGTACAGGCACATGTTCATCAAGAACAACATCAGCCAGCAGGACATCTTAAATACTAAGAGCTGTGTCTAACTCATTTCCACCTTTCTGAAGCAAGAGGGAGACCTGGCCACGCCATAACAGCCTGCCTGTTCATACAGCATTGGGCTTCAGCTTCCAGACACGACCCAGTATTGAAAGGGATGCCAGAACTGAATGTGACTGTATGCCAAGCTCCTCACATATGAGCAACCTCACAGCATCCCCAAAAAATCGGTGCTGAAATGGTTGAATATTGCTCCTCACTATTTCAACCATTTGTACCTTGAGCTAGTTGAATCCATGTGCACTAGATTGCATCCAAACTTAACTTTTCACAGTTGTTCATGAGCAAACTTTGTAATTCAAATTTTTTTACCCCGAAGTGAAAAATGTTTAACATGGTAGTCAAGAAATTACTCTTTAAATTTTCAAAATCCCATAACATTGGGGTTGAAAAACATAAGTAAGCTTAAAAAGAAAGTTACCTCCTTCCCCATGGCCTATTTGCAATAGGCTTGGCATGAAACTGGGAGCAAACATGACGATTAAATAAAAAATCTGACTATATCCATTTTTCTTCTCTTTCAGATAAAATGTTGTTGCGATTAGAGGAAACATTTTCTCCTTAGTTCTCAGTTAGGACTTCTTCTGTGTATTAAGTCAATTAAATCTTAATAGGGTGATTCCCTTGTTCTTTATTTAAAACCAAGCAAGCAAAAAGTTGGAATACACATAGTGTGAAGAGGCTGGACTTTATGTGCAACCATATGGCATGCAGGGCTGCTGATTTCAATAATACAGATTTTTAATTAAAAAACCTCAATAACTTTGACAACAGTCAAATGGGAGCTACTGAAGGAAAGTTGTTTATTATTATAGAAATTTCCCCACTCCTCAAAGTGGCACAACTATTTCCTGCATCCCATTTTCAGTCAGCTACTCCTAATGGTGTTCCGTGCATCCCAGCGCATCTCTGTGGAGAAGAGGAACAGGACCAGCGTGGGGATGGGCAGCACTTTTCCATTGTGTTAAATTAGTTCAGCACACTATAGACATAATAAGCTAGGATGCCTCAGCCTTGTTTACAAACAAGTTCTTTCAAGGCTTTATTTTACCCATTTATAAAGTGGTGAGTAATATTGAATTTTCCTAAGCATTTCCATTTTCATAATTGCATCATAGCTGAGTAGTCTCCAAATTAGTAACAGTTATGTCATAACTACTCTACTGAGAAAGTGTGTTTACTTTTCATTAAAAAATGAAGAACCAAGACATGGATAAATCGCAAAACTGCACCAACAGAAATAGATCCATGGCTAGCACCTAGGTGCCCTAAGTCCAAGGTCAACCTATTATCCACAAAACTCACAAACCATTACAGTAACAACAATGACAAAATGGTGGTTTGTATTAATATTTCAGCATTTCTGGTTGTGAGTAGGACAGCAGAAACAATGCACACAGTACAGAGTAAGGCATCCATGATATGAAGTTGACTGTGACTGCACTTAGGGGCTGCTACAATTCAGGCCAACTGGAGGCATTAAAACTGCACCAGTGCCTTACTACACAGGATCTTTGAGTCTGCTTGCTGCAAGACTCACCTGTGCAGGAAGAGATGCAATACCTTGCTGATTATTTCACTCAAACATGCAGAGCGCACAAGGAAAGCCAGAATCCTTTTTGCATGCGTGGAAATATCTTTCAGCAGTGCACTCTTACTCCCAGCCTTAGCATTTGCACGGAAGAGGCTAAGGACAAAGAAAGGAGTCCTCCAAACCACTCAAGAAATTCCTGGGTCAATGAGAATCACAGCAGCACCCAGTTCTAAGTGTTTTAACTGATGTAAGAACATGAGAAATTAATAAAGCCAAACCGCAAGAACCAATTTCATCTAATATTGCTTTTAATCAGTACCAAGAAGATGCAGAAAGTCGGCAGCCAGAGTTTGGTGAAAAGCCAGGAGGTTAATTTGTCATTTGCATAAGTCGTTTAGAAGAAGAAACTACTTAAAATTATGTATCTATGACATGTTACACATGAATAGATGAAGAGTAATGAATAATAGTTCAGTGTGTATGTGCAGAGACAAGGGAAAGACGCTGCCTTGATAGAAGAGCGTAATTTGCAAGCATTAGAGCAGGGGGATGAAACTGCCCAGGTTACAGACTTACAAGATGTGAAGGAAAGCAATTTGAAGATGCTGCTTCACGGCAGTCATTTTGTTTCATCCCTATACTCGAAGAGGGGAAGGAACAAATAGCCTTGCATGGACCAAGTTTCATTGCAGCAGTGGTCCTGGTGGGGCCATACTACCAATCAGGACAGCTCATCTTTCTCCAGACTATTTTATGCCATTGTCTTTTAAAACATCGCTGCTGGAGCAGTGTTTCTATCATGAGGAGGTGTAAAAAGAAAGCTGATTTGCCCAATGGCTGAATGGGATGGGAAGGCAGGGGGAGATGGGAAGGGGAGACACACACACACTTCATTTTCCCTGAAGAGCAGTGTGAGATTTCCAATCCTCAGCTTTAACACATAAAATATTAAGAACCAATTTTCAGCTGCACCTCTGTCACTTCCATTATCATTCTACACGTCCAGAGGTGATAATGGACTCAGTAAATTGCAGCCTCTTTCCATCCCAGACCACAAGGGCTTTCACCTGGGGACAAGTCTGCACAAGGGGTGGCCCAGATATATGCTAATGGCATCTAGCAGCAAGGCACTGGGGAAGACAACAGGATGTGTTCAGCAAAACAAGGTACTCTATAACAAAGGCAGGAAAACAGATGCCCAGGAACAAAGGAAAATCAAAAAGGAGAGAGCTTGATCCCCAAAGTTATGCTTTTATTGCTATCCTCACAGATTTTGACTGCAAATACACTGGCAGTCAAACTTCTTTTCATTCAGACACATCCTGTCTGAGCTGCTCGCTGCTGTGGTTCAGCCACAGTGCCAAAGAGTACTGAGAGCAATGATTTTTTAATTACATTGTGACAGCAATATGGACCGTGGCATGGCTGATGACAGAGTTGCAACTGGTATTCAGCACATCCACTGAGCTCACAGGCATGTCTCAGAGCCAGGCAAACAAAAGCAACTTACAACAAAATACTGCTGCTGCCAGCTGCAGCCTTTGTATGCTCCCAGCTCTGCTTCAGATCCTGGGACATCACACTTCTGGTGACACATACTAAATTGCATGGGAAATCACCCAAAAATGTGATTTTTTAAAATAATGACAGTGTAAAAGAGCCTCCATGGATCATAAGCATAAAAGGTATCAGTTTCTTTTCCATGGATGGAACTAACCCAAATCTGAAATCCAGCAAACAGATGGAAAGTGTCCAGTTGGTATTAACAAAATTGGGATCACACCCAAAACACTGCAGGGCTCTCTGGTTTTAACAAGCAGCCTTCAAGGAATAAAGGGCAAACATTGCAAGCCAGACTGCAAGGATGTTGGTCAGTACTGGGAAACCCTGAGTGGTTACCTCCCTCAGGGCTGAACAACCTGACCCCACTCAGGTCGTGGGGACAGCATCCGTCCTTCTCAGGTGCCACGAGCATCACATTTTATTTCCCTGAACTGTGACATCTGTTAAAGCTTCCATCCTGCCACACAGCTGAAGAAGGCAAAGTGCACTTTGCTACTACATACTGTACTTCAGTAGTTAGTATTTAATTATGTTTTTCCCCCAGCAAAGCATTGTTCATGTATAACAGGGAAACAAGGACACCTGGAACACAGCTTGCACACAAACATGTTATTTGGTTCCCCACTCCCTCAGATGCAAAACCAAGCTCTACAGTTAAGATGACCAACGCAAGCGGAAAAAAACGTGGACTGCTAAATTCTAAGAGTTCAAGAAGCTGAAGTCCATTATATGGACTTGAATGACACAGCACCACAGCTCGCTAATGTCACTTAGTGGATATGCAGCCCAAACCAGAGCTCTACACAGCCCATTAACAGCAGCAAAGAATTATATATTATTTGCTTCTAAACTATCTGACTCAGGCATTGCATCCTTCTACACACTTATCAGCATATCAGCACTTAAAAATATCTAAACTTTTTTGTGTCTGCTAAGCTGTGTATCGACACTGCGCTTGTACTGCACGTGCTAATAGGTATATCAAGCATAGCATTATATTATTTTAGGAAGTCAAACAGCAACATTTGATCCAAGTTGTAAGCTGGCCACAATTAGCTCTCATAAGAATTACAATTTTGAAAGTTCATGAGGTTGGATTACTCCAGCTGCATTTCAACAAGTACTAATTTTGCATGTGCCAGTCTCCTCACAAAAATTTCATTTCTATGAATTTTTAATGATGCAAAGCAATTTTTTCAAGGTCACTGAGAGACCGAGCAGTTATTCATACATTAAATTTGCACACAGTTTCTTGGCAGCTTTGCAAGAAAGTGAGCAAGGATGGTGTGTGGTGGCGGTTGGGGGAGGAAAGAATGATGAAAAGAGCAGAAAGAAAGTTAAAGAAAAATGAGGCAACAAACTTGACAGGGAACTAACTTTGAAAAAAAATCCATGGGGTTTATTCTGGTCCTAAAAGGAGAAAGGAGTGAAACCTGTGCTTTGGGCACATATGCAAACATTTAAATCTCCTTCTTAGTATTTTACTTTGTTTGAATAAAAAGGAGAGTGGGGAGTCATTAAACATTTCATATTATTTTGGCTTTTTTAAAAGTCCATTTGTGTCACAGCAGATTTTCCACTAACCTTAATGTGACAATATCAAAATAGCTGCTTTACCTCATTAACCAGTTCTGTGAAAAAGCTGGCATGACACTGATGGAAATTAACAATTCAAATGGTTCTGGCAGCCACGAGAGTGCCCGCTTCCAAATATTTCACCTCCTAACATCACCAAAATCTTACAGGAGCCTAGTGCCTGACAGCTATGTAGCACTGCCACCCTCTAAACTGTTTGGGACAGACAGCTCAGAGAGGTTTTTTTTAATATTCATCAACTATTTCATTTTCCAGACTTCAAGCTGCAATTGTTTAGGAAAGCAAGCAATTCCCAGGAAGAGTGGGTAGATCCCCTACCTCGTTGCTGCAGTGTGTGCAGGGGTGACCCACACTACAACATACGTGTACAAAATGAATGTAGGAACACTGCAGGTGAAGCTTGGTACCTTGGGGAGATAATTCAGCGCAGCCCGAGGTCCTGATTCACCTCAACAAAGTCACCTGTGTCCCCACGCCTCCGTGGTCAGCCTGGGCAGTGGCAGCTGGCGCTGTGCAAGAATGCGAGTTGTTTCCCCAGCTGGCTCATGTGTTTTCCAGCAGTAGTGAACAGCCCGCGCTGCCTGTTAAATCTGATCAGCCGGAGAGCTTTCCCTATCAAGGGAAGGCTGCTGCGGTAAGTGCGGTCCTCATCGCCCCTGTCACTCCTCATTCGGCTGAGCAGAGGAGACGCCCCGCCGGCAGCGGCGACTCGGGCACCGGGAGAGCTCCAGGAAAACCGCCTGGAGGAATCTTTGGCCTGCGCACACATTTCCGATTCACCTGCATTTAATGCCATTAATATTTCAGCAGCTGCAGTGCCAGGGTCAAACTGAAATTTTGCACTCTCTGTTTCACTCGGAAATGTCAGTCTCAGAGCTTCTGATGGCTTTTTTTTTCCTTTTGAACACTGGCGAATGAAGAATAAAAACAATAAAAGCAAGTAGCAAAAAGGTTTACAAAAAGGTCAGGATTCACATTTCCACAACCTGTAATTTAAATACAGCTTTGCACAGAACTTGGCCTTGCTGTCTAAGACTTAAGGTAACACGGAATACGAAGGGTCCACCAGCAACACTGGATTCTCTCCCCCAGCAAAATCCACGGCAGCACAGGGAGGGAGCACACAAACTGCTCTGTACCCTGTGCATAAACCCATTGCTTAGGAGGAACCTCCCCATCCTCTGCAGTCTTGCTGTAGGCTGGACACCAGCAAGGCCACACTTTTGGTGTGGTACTGATCCTGAGAAGCACTGGAGATGGGAGATTCTGGACATTTCCTGAGGTGCAGGGACCGTGTAATATAGGAACAACACAAAGAGCAGAATCTAAACCAGAAGAGCATCTGTAGACCATCTCTGGGAATATCTGAAAACATGAAAATGCTGTATGGAGAACGTTGTAGGAACAGTTGGAATATGGGCCTGATCCTGAAACCTGGATAAAGATCAACTTTCATTCAGATAACACATCACATGTCACTGTACCCTGCAAGCTATCCCTGACCAGTGCAGGACTGGAGCCCTTATTCATGCAAGAAATTCCAAGGTGAAAAAACAACTCAGTGCCTGTTTCTGTTCACCTTTGCTGAATGCCAGCAGACACTCTGCAGAAAGCTGTCACAAACACGTGAGTTGTATCCACACATGCTCATTCATACAACTAGGGCATATATGCCCTATGTAGAAACTGGTCATTATACATATATACACAAACTGTAGATTCACATTCCCTTTCTTTTAGAGAGAGAAGTTTTAAATCCTCAGACTTCCTTAGAGATTTCACATAGAAGTCATTCACCTGTGAAACTTTATCCTTTTTTGTTAATGTTAATGCTGTTTATCTAGGTGGAGAAAAAACTCCCCACAAACAAAAAGCACCACCTTTTTTTTTTTCTCTTAAAAACTGGAAGTTAAGAAAAAAAAACCCTAAAAGCAGCCTCTCAGATTCCCAACACCTTGGACACATTGTGAAGACACAATCAATAAAGAAAACCAAGCCCAGCAACATGATTTTCAGTGTTGTGGTTTAACCCCAGATGGCAATAAACCTTCACAGAGATGCTCAATCAGCTCTTCCCTCTCCCTTCCCCTGGATGAGAGAGGGAACTGGAAGGGTAAAGGTGAGAAAACTCCTTAGCTGAGATAAAGACAGTTTAAGAGACAAGGTGAAAGTCACATGTGCAAGCAAAGCAGAACAAGGAAATAATTCACCACTTCCCATCGGTTACTAGCTACTATGAAGAAAATTAACTCCCCCCATCCAAACTGGCACAGACATGCCAAAGATTCACTGGCCATATAGCTTCTCTTATGGACTATGTGGGTTAAAGTGCCTCCTTGCCTTCAGCCAGGAAATACTCCACAGAAAAATGCCATCCTACCTTCAGTTGTGTGCAAGACTCATAGTTTCAAAGGGATGAACAGCTTGTGAAAGTTGTAAATGCTTTTTGAAAAGGCATGGCCCTTTTTGAACACCTGTCCTTGCAGATTGGCCATTGTGAGATACCTCAAGCCACAGTGCCTAGCTGCAGGAGGATGGAGTCATTGCTGCATCTGGTCTCTGGGTCCCACATTATTCCCAATGGCACAAACTTCTCTGATCATTAAGAATTCTGGGGAACTTCTGGAGATGTCAACAAGTCACAAGAAACCTCAGCAAAAGGGGTTCAGACAAATAAGTGCCTAAGGAACTTGGGTGCCTGAAGAAGACTTTGGTTTTTAATATAAATTCAGTCATTTTGATGGTTTTGTTTTGTTTTTAGTGAGCTCATCCTCAAAAAGGCAGTCTGAAGCAAAAAACACGTGCTGATGCTTTTCACCCATATGTTGTTTTTTCAGCAGTGACTTACAAGCAACTCAACAGACCTGACTATACTCTATCCCTTTCTTTCCTTCAGCATATGGGAAATTCACCACTTCCTGACAATCACTTAGAAATTAGCTTTTCACTTATGGTCTGTAGAAGTTACTGAGCTGTTATGTGTTTAAATACCTCCCTCCCTTTCTTCCTCCCTCCTGCAGATAAAAATCCCAGACAAAGGAGTGCCAAAATGGCCCTCTAATTTCTCTGAAGACAGATGAGTCATAGTGGATAGGTCAGCTATAAATTTAACAAGATTCCCAGGAGCTCCCTTATGTTCCCTCTAGTATTAGGTATACCAGAAGTAGTATTAAAAATTAAAACATTGGCTGTTAGTTTTAATGAAAGAAAATTAAATTAATAAATATTAATAATTATATTCCTAAAATAGTCCTGTGAGCTAAAAAATTAAAATTTAAATATTCCATGCAAAGAATAAACACTAAAATTCTAGTTGATTAGGAGGGGCTCGCTTTTCATGGCAAACCATGAGTGAGATAGAACTGAAGACATGCATCTCTCCATCCAATGTTAGGGCACTGAAACAGACAGTGCAGCCTTATTCTCACATTTTGAAAAGTGAAAATAACCCTTTTTTGCAGGGTAAAACACACAAGCAAAAAGGATCTAATGATCAATCCCAAAACACAATAAAGATCTAACAATCAATCCCAAAAGTGTTTCTCTCCTACGAGATCCCTCTTTATTTGAAACTTGGCCTTACCTGGGTCTCCAGTATTAACAAAACTGCCGTGCAAGTCACATATAGCATGAATCACAAATGCACAGCTTTTGTGCCAGCTGACCCTGTGAAATGCCACAGCAAATCTGATCAGAAGAGATTTTAGCCACCTAAGAACAAATGCTACCTTGTAAACCACCACCAACAAATTACTCAGAGGAGGGTAACTCCTGATTCTCTCTCCCCTCTTGTTGTTCTGTCATGATGGGGAGAACAGCTGCCTGATGGGAGATTCATTCATTTATATTTTCTCAGCTGATTCCCCATCAATTACTTAATGAATTTTATGATATATACTACATAGCTGAGACATAAACTGGCTATCAAATTAATGAGGAATACAGTCATGACGTTAAAAACGCTTGATATAAGAGTTCATATAAACAGCAAAGCATATGAAGATTATCAACACCAGAAGGATTTTCTGACCATCTAACTTGTTTTAAAGGCTTAAAACGTGTTGGGCTTTGTTTTCCTTCTTGATGAAGGCAGGATAGGCAGCTTTCCACTTGTCTGTGGTCATTTCCTACTCAATTTTACTGTCATAGTATCCCATCTGTACTTCAAATGCTTATGCAGAATTCCAGTAATCATCAGTGATAATTCATGATTTGTCTAATGCAAAGAGATTGGTTAGATTAAATTCACATCTAATATCCCTTTAAAAATGGAACTGCAATCATTTTGTGTCTTCCTGTGGGTACTTAGTTCTGAAGCTATGATAATCTGTCTACAGAAGAACTTTCCCAAACGAACTTTCTGTAAAACAAATTACTGCTCCACATTTTTTTCCTCCCCTTATTAAACCAGTCCTAATCTTGCAAGCCGGTAAACGGAGATGCCCTGTCCTTTTTTTGCAGAGCTTTTCAGAGCTCAGTGTGAGGGCAGGGCTCTGTCAGCCTGCAGACATCCATTTGCAAGATCTCGCACTTAAGAAATAACACATTTTCCCTTCCCTATTTGCATAACCATTTGCCACATTTTATTTTGACGCACAGTCCACGGTTTCAAAGCTAAGGGACGTACAGCTTTGTTTAGGACAAAATTCATGCCAGTGCCATAGCATTTACATTTTTAGCTTCCCATTGAGCTGGGAAGGGCAGACTGAGCAGCTGCAGAGATGAAGTCTGGATCAGCCCCATGTGCTTGGAAAAGTGTTTTGCTGCAGTCACCTGGCAGGTAGCACTTAGGAGAGAGTTTTAGCCCTTCTGCCCTAGGAGGAAGTTTAAGCCATTGTGTGAAAAATGAGCAAAATGCAAAGATCTCAAAGTACAGCTGCATCAGGACTATAGGTAGCTGCCATCTGCATCCAGCTCATTTGAGTACAAAGAAACTCTTCTCTGTTGCACAGATGGGGCCAAAAGATACAAGGGAAACAGGTGCAACTGGCTATTTATTCAAGCATTTTCACACAAATTTGTTTTTGAGTCACTCAGCTTCATTTTAAAGCCTTTTTCTTTCAGGAGTAACCTATAAGGAGAGCCTTTGGGCCTGAGCGGGGCCCTCATGAAGGTGACATCCTTCTGAAACCCAAGTAATACAAGTGCTCGTGCACTGGCTTGCCCTTCCCCACACCCCTGCAGACAGTCACAGGGAAGGATGTGCCACGACAAGAACTCTGCTTGTTCATCAACAAGCCTCTCTTGGTATTGTTATTTTCTTGCCTGATGCTTTCCTGAGCTGCAACTTCAGATTCAAAATAAAACTTTAATTACCCTATCTCAGTTTTTCTACTTCACGATGTAAAATATTCTAATTTCTCAGACATTCTAAAAGAAAACCTGAATTCTGCCTTCTTTTGGTTGTTCAAAAGGCCGAGGCCTTTAATTGTAACTCGTCATTTTTTGGGGTTCTTTAATTAAAATTGATTTCCCAAAGGATCATGTTTGCATAACGGCATAGAGCAGTGAATATCAGCAGCAACCAGTGTGGTAATGCCTCTGTTTGGTTCCCCTTCTGTACATTACAAGAAGTGTATTTTAATTACATGTTTTTAAAAGCTCCATGTGAAGAAACCTGTACCAAATGTTGGCAAGTGCTGGAAATAATGGGACTAAATACCTCTTTCTGCTGGCAATGAATCTAAAGACATGATTGCATTAGAACATCAAGAGCGAAATCCTGACAGAGCCAAGGCTAAAGGAAGCATTGCCTTCAGGAGGCTATGCCCACACCTAAGAGCATTCAAAGGGATTTGTCTGGCCCCCAGTGAGGGTCCCACAGATGGGTCTGAGGGAGTTGCAGAAAATGGGGGCTAAATTAATTTAAAGTTGTCAAACAGTAAGCAAATGCCTCGTGCACATCAGCCAGGTGCACACATGCAGCCACAGAGTTTTGGCTTCTTGGAGACTACTGGCATTGCAGGGGTTAATAATTGCCCTTGAACCCCTGGGATGTGGACTTGAAAAGTTCCAGGGTTCAAGTGCGATGCCATAAACAAGGTGCTAAATAATAAAAGAGCAGCCTTGTACAAGGCTCCCTGGCAGGGGATGAGCCCGCCAGAAGCTCTGCCTGGGCTGATGGGCCAGACTGCGACGCCGGCAGCATAATTTCTGCAGGGTGTCAGAAAACGCATTACTACTAAGTGGCACCACTCTGAATGAAATCTGTATGGGTCAGCTGCAGGTTAAGCTAACAAAACAATTAAAAATTTAAAATCTAACAAGCACTCAAGAAGGAGCAATGGGTGGTTTCTCATGTGGACAAAGAAATGAGTCACCACCTTGGTTTCAGTTTTCGAAGCAATACTGAGATGCTTGCCCTAAGTGGGTTTCACCAGCTTATTTCCTTGAAAACGGGTTCAAGATCTTCCCTTTGTTAGTGACAAGGACATCAACAGATAATGTTTGAAAATGTGGCCTACGTATAAATGGTCACTGTGAACCTGACTATAATCTATCAGAGGCAAGATCCCAGTAGAAGGACTCTCACTTTCCTGGCTACTATTTCTAGATAGAAAGCATGGGGAGAACTTGACACAATTTGTTGATGATGGTCAATGTATAGCCATGCTGTATGTTTGTGAGCAAATAGTGATCTTGCAGGCAGCTTTAGGAAATGGATGGGAGAGACATTTTTGTGAGAAGGCTGTGGGCAGCTGGACATCTTACAGCCTTCCTAAAGAAAGGTTTTGCTGTGAGCAGCAAGACCAGGGAATGTGTTGACAAGCCACAGGGAGATGTTTGTTTCGAAAGAAGACCTGCTTGTGGGGGGAGATGGTGCATCTAGGTGAGGTGTGGCTCAGCCTAAGGCATGAGGAACTGTAAAAGTCCAAGACCTCAGTTAGGGCAACGGAAGAGAAAACAGCACAAGTGGATTCAGATTCTGGCAAAATATCTTCTTTCCTGTTGAACACCCTCCCTAAGCTGTACTTCAACTTTCTCGTGAGCACAGCCATATTCTTTTCTCCATTATACCACTGAATGAAATAATTGTGGGGCTGGGGACATGCTGGTTTCATATTTAGCAGCTCTTCCAGATGTACACAAAATAAGGCAACTATGAAATATATTTCATCTCACAGCAAGTTTCAAAGTATTTCTATGCAACCTCAAAATGTATTCTGACATGTTTACATGTATCACTCCACACAGCCTCGTCGGCAACAGATTTTGCTGCATTTAGATTGTGAATCTTGCACTTTCCCTCTTAAAGCTCGCAGGAATGTTACCTGTATGGATCCTGCTAATGAGTTTTACAAATAATTGTACTGCTCCTAAGCCTTCTGTGTATTTTTTAAACATTTACCTTTGTAATGAAAAGTGATTGAGTCATGATTAAGGTAAGCCTGTATATATGTATGTTGTCTAACGAAAAGACTTCAACCAACTCTTAAAAATATACATTTACATAAATGAAGTTACAATGGAATAAATTATTTCATGAGATCACTGCTTAACCTCAGGAGCTACTGAATATTTTTATGCTTATATTTGTAGCAATTGTGTTCTATAAAAAGCAGATAAAACAAAATAACCATCAGAGCAGAGGACTGGAAACCTAAATAGCAAAGTACTGTGCTGGTCCACATAGATGTTTCCTTTGTGGATACAAACCAGGAATGGAGACCCATCAGAAACAGAAAAGTCTGAATCATTTATATCAGAATTAGTAATTAAAGTAGAAATAGGAGTAAGTCCCTGCCTTATAGCCATTTGAGTGAAATGCAGAAAACTAAATGTATTTGTTGAAGTTTGTAACTTTTTCCAAATTGAGTAATATACAAAATAATAAATAGGGCTGAAATATGACCCAGGTTTGCCTTTAAAAAAAAGCAAAATTAGTAGCATTGCCATCTCTTTATGAAACATTACAGCACGTATTTTCTTCATCCAAATAACAATTCAACTAACAGACTGCACCAGCAGTTCAGGTTCTACTTAGCTGTTACTCTAACTTCATAGCTTTATATTTTTCCTTCATTTTTCTGTGCTGCCCATCCTGCTTCGATTGGGTGACATGAAGGGAATTGCTCATTAGTGAATAGAATTACACAATGTCCAGAGAGTGTTTTCGGCTAACAAAAACACGTGCACACAGAGAAACATTTAAAATATCCATTGTACAGTGCTTCTCCAGGGCTGGCAGCAAATAATATTTTGTTTTTATAAATATGGTCAAACTCCAAATTTTGCATTTTCCTGTACACTTGGGTTTTTTAACAAATTAAAATCATTTCAGCATCTATCTATTCATCCATCATCCCATCCCTCCATCTACCCATGCCTAACTCCCCCCCCCCCGCTTCCTTTTCATAAACAGCTCTGCTAATTAACTCCCACATTGCAGCAATCGTTCCATTACAGGAAAAGGGGAGAGAGATTGAATTTATCTATACATGATGAACAAATGCCCTGGAGAAGCTCTTGTAATCTAACGTGTCAATGTAGATGAACTCCTCGGGATTTCTTTTCTTTGTTTTACTATCCAATAACAGCAAAAATAACACACAGAAGAATCCCAGTACTTAGGCTACATAGCTAATCAACGACTGGAAAGACATTCAAGGTTGCACTGCATTTATCATTTTTTGAACAATAAAATTCAGGGGTGACTGCTCCTGGGTTTGAGGTCAAATTGCTGTAACAATTAGGCTCATCAGTGCATTTTTATTATTAAGGAACGATGACAGAAAATGGGTCTCTATCTGATTAAAGAAAACAAAGGACTAATTGCAAAGAACAGCGAGTCTATTATGTTTCAAGTCCATGGAAAAGGGCTAAACTTCACAAATGGAGACAGCACTAATCCTTACTACAAGAGGAATGAGTAAGTGTGCATCTTCCTAAAGAGATGTGGGACAAGCCGCGTCCCAGCACGTGCACGGCATTGCACTGCTGTGTGCCTCCACATCCCGATCCGGGACACGTGCCTGTCACCACGGCTTTCCAAAGTCATTTATTACCCTGACACCCCTCATGTAGTATCAGCTCTGTGCTCACTGTCACAGCGAGTCATTAATGTCACAGTCTTCACTTACACCTCTCTCTATTTTCTTTCCCAGTTCTGTTTGGGTGCAGGCTCTCAGCACACAGTTACACGGCTAAAACTTGCTGGAGCAGTGGACTTTTTCGTCTGCGGACTGAGTGGGAGACCTGAGATGTCAAAACAGGAAATAAAACCCCCATTCAGTGGGGTTTTGAAACCATTTCCAACTCTGTGATGTGTCAAAAGCTGATTAGCACAGTGTGTCACACTCCAATGTCTTTTGTGGAGCATGGTGCAAAGATGCTAAGATTTTTTTTGCCGTTTTACATACAAAAATATATCAATGTTTTAGGACATAAAAAATAAAATTAAAAGAAAAAAATCAGAAAACAAATTATTTCAAGTCTCAAACTTTGATGCAAAACCAAACAAAAAGAAGTCAAAATGAGAGCGATACAGAACAATCACAGTTGCCTTCTCTTCCTTCATATTTCCATATTTTCAGTAAGCAAGAACTCATTCTGTTTTATAGGTCTAGATCTCCTTGCACTCCTGAACAGGTCATAGCAAACACCATTTCAGCTCCAAAATCCACACAAATGAAGACTGTGGCTTTACTTGCATACTTCATTAAAAATTGTTTGCAATGAATATTGTTTGTAAAAACATCACAGCATGCAAAAAAAAAAAAAGAAAAAAAAAAAAAAAAAAAAAAAAAAAAAAAAAAAAAGACAGTTATTTAACCCAAAACAAACTAACAATGATGGTTTTGCTTACAGAAAGAAAATAGGAAAAGATGAAATTCCTTTTCTTTGGTGGAGAAAGAAATAATTTGTAGGATGAAAATTCTCTACTTGCATGCAAACAGATCCACTTTCCTAATCAATAAAACAATCAGCTCTGCATTTCACAGACCAATCGTCTCTTTTTTAATGCAATATTTCAAAGCTATTTATATATAATGCAGCTGCCAAAATATTTTATGTGGTTTTAATGCTGATGGATAAAGTAATCACAAGCTTTTCAAAGGAATTATAAAAACTTCAGATTTCTAACGATGTTGAACAGACAGCTAACAAATGTTCCCAGAGGCAACTTTGTGCCTACATTTTACCATAATCACAACAGGACACTCCTTTAGTGAAAAAAGCCACCAAGAGTTAGAAATATGTACTTAGTGAGATGCTTGGTTCGTTTTATCCTGTGCAGCACCATTTCACAGGACACCAGATTAATCCATAGAGCCGCCTGTTTTGAGCAGCATGATGCAAATATAAATTCACCTTTCAATCACTTCTGCGGGTTAATGACACTGAGTAATAGCACATTAGCAAAGTGCCACTCCAGACACCAGTCAGGCATGCCAAACAGATAATCTGACAAATGTTTCGGATTCATTTTCCATGAACAGAAGCACTGTTTGGGCTTATTAACTAGCAAATCTGCATACAGTGCAGTGCAGAGCACAGAGGCTCCATTAAAACTAGCAATCTATCTCATTAATGTAATATATAAGGGTATTTGGCTTCTTCATTGTTGTAAAATGAAAAAGAAAAAAAAAAAAAAGCTTGTGCTCCCTAATGTTGTAGAATATTTGCACTAATTGCTTCATATACCCCAGTTAAGTTTTCAACAGAGAGGAATTCCCAAACTGGTTAAGAAAAGAATTATGTTTTCAGTTACTATCATTTTCAAGGGTACAAATAGTTCAGTTAGCCTTCCCAAACTACTCTCTCTACTCACTTCATTTCCCCCTTTTCTATTAAATGCTTCCCTTGCAAAAGTGATGTATTCGTATCTGGCCTTCACATCTGTTACTACATCTCTGCTTTTACAGATGTTATTTGATCATGTGGAGGAGTAGAGTTACAGGGGCTGATTGCTCACTTAGTCCGAAATCAATAGGAAATGAACAGGTTTTGTCTTCTTATCTCCATCATATTGATAACCAAATGGGAAAAAGGGCAGCTAAAAAAGAACAGTTCCCCAAAATGTTCATTCACAGTTGTAAATAAAATTACTTGAGTGCTTTCAAAGCCATTAAATATCGATCTTACCAGAATGTTAGAAAACAAGAACATTGCTAAAACAATACATTAAAAACAAACTTCCCAGCAGGTTCATCCAAACACAATTCTAACAACAAGCACACGTACTGAAAACCCAATTAAAAGCCCCATTCCTATGCAGAAAGCAGAAATAATGCTACAATATCCATATGTCAGCTTAGTTTGTAATTTTTTTTGACAGCTGGGATTTGGAAAACTATCTATAAACATTTTCTGTGTTGGCTAAACTTTGCCTAGCTGGTTAACTCCAGTTCTTTGCATCTTGATGCAGCAACAGTGGTTTAATCTGACTGGTGAGAGGAAGAGCTTGGGGGGCACAACAATGATTTTCGTTTTGCCTGAAGTGTCATAACTCATCATTTCTAGCCATAGAATCCACTTCTTCATAGTGTTCTGCCTCTAGGACCAGGAGTCACAGTTTATCACTATTTGTAACAAAAGGCAGGTGGAAAATTATATTTCTGTCCCTTTGTTGGTCACCCTGAGCTTTCATATGAGCTTTTGTTTGAAAACACGGCTGCAGGTGATTACTCCAGTGGGCCACCAGCCTAGTCAGCCACGTTTCAATTTTCTTTAATGCTGAATTTGGAGTTTCAAAGCTGCAATCTGCCATTGTGAGTTTCCCCTTCTGTGCTGTGCCTCCATTTCAGGGCGTCAGAGGACACAGGGGCATGTTCTCGCTCTTGGCTTCAGATTAAGGTAGCCCTGGTCTATTTTTCCTTTTTAATCTTTTGTTTCATTTTGCATCCACTTGACAGTGTTCTGTAGAGAAGTGAACAGGACGTGCCATGGTGGTATGACACTGTCAGGCTTTCTCCTAAATACTTCAGGCAGGATTTCAGGTTTGTATTGCTGGATAATTAAGTACTTTTATTTAGTGTTACTTATATCAAACAGCTCACACACTATTTCCTTTAGAACTGCCTCAAGTGCCCACGTTAGTTACAATTCTTAAATAACCTAGTTTTTAATAGCACTGCAGGGTATTTAACAACAAAATACTGCTGCAATTATGGGATGCCAAATAAACATCTTATCGATTAGTTCAGAATTTGTGATGAAAATCAGAATTGCGGGATTAAATCATCACCACATTTGTGAAGACCCTGGGAGATTATAGGCAAGTCTTAATTTTCCAGTCTGCTTCTTCTGTGGAAAAAGAATTAAAAATACTCTCTTTTCCCCAGACTTTTTGCCTGCTCAGACAAAGCAAGTTCCTTTCTGCTGGAACCGCTATGGTGCATGCACTCTTGTGTGAGTGCCTTAGGCACTACACTGCTATAGAGCAAATCTGCTGCTATTAAATATTAAATTATAGTATGAACAAAGGATTTAAGTTACTACTGGCTTAGGATTTAGCTCAACATACAGTGAGTTCCTTTAATTTGTAGTTCATGGTATTTCACATACTGGTATCTACAACAAGACAGTCAAACCCTTGATTTTCCTGGAATCATGCACATTGTTTTACATACATTACAGTCCACAGAGACTCAGCAACAGAGAGAGCAATTAAGAAAGCAAACAAACTGTAGTAATGAACCATATAAGGAAGAAAAGCAAAAATGTCACCACCAGCCTTCAAACATATGGCTCTCTGAGGCTTTCCTTGTGCCATGCAACTTCCACTGCTCCATCAGGCACAGATGCCTGCTTATTTTGGAGCAGGATTTGCTTAGGAATCATCTCCTGGTCAGCATGATTTTATACTTCATTAGCATTGTCCTGATCCAAGCAATGGAATAAAAGTCCTGGAAGCCAGGACTGTGTACACTTGCAGAAGCTGCTTGCTTATCAGATGCTTAAGGAAGGCAATGAAAACTGAAAACAGAATAACTCAGCAAGTGATAGCTGGGTTAAGGATAAAAATAGCTGTCAAAAGGAGGGATATTACAGTAGGCACCAGTGGCACTCAGAGTTTAAGAGTCCATTCCTCCATTACCTGGGGATGGTGTAAACAAATCACTGTTTGCCTGGTTACACTGATAATTTTTGATGTTTTATTACAAACTGCATTGGGAAAGTGCTATGGGTAAAAAAAATCAACTCTATGTCTTCTAAAGCTTTTTAACTCAGATCATGTCAGGAACGTTACAGCACTACCCTGAAACACTAATGTGGGCACAGGCAAGATGGAAAAATCTGGTGAAATGGGTAATAGGGAGCAAAGGGAAGATGGGGATCACAGAGAAATCCTGTAAGTCAACTTTTCTGCCAAGGAAGGGCTCACTGGTCAGATGGAAGTAATTTGTTACTTAATTTGGTAACATATCCAGAAAAACACTCAGCAATCTCACTTAAGTTGCCTCTATTAGTAATTTTTAGATTTCTATATCAGGTATCTGCAGCCAAAGAAAAAATTTTTCAAGTAACCTTTTGTAGGTTATCTTTTTTATATGAAATAGAAGCAAAATGGGTGTTTTAGAGACAAAGTTCCCATTAGGGGTACTGGATCTGTGCAATGTGGGTCTCTGGCCCACAAGGCAACACTTGAGTAAACAACCCAATGACTTGCTATCAAAATCCAGTGTTTTAAAATACTATGTCACTCACACAAGACAGAATGCAAACAATTTTCTATGGTGCATAATGTGAAAACATAAAGTGAAAGAATGTGAAGAAAATGAATGGGAAAAATATTCTTTCGGGCTTCCTTTATCCAATCAGCTAAGCACCACTTGAAAAACAGCTATCTTTATTGAATTGTAATTAAACTTTGTGTCTGTTGATTACAGCAGAATTTAGTTGAGTTTTTCAAGTTGCCAGTCAGAGAGATGTTAAAACGGAAGAAAGAATCAGTGCTGTAGCCAGCATCCTGTTTTAGCCATCTTCACTAGCCATTATCAATAATAAAATGTTTGATTTTCAGCTCCTCCTTCCTTCTCTCTTATGAAACAACTTGAGTTTGTGCAGCAAGGTCCCACTGTCTCCAAACAGTATCTTATTTATTTGGCAAAAATTTGGACAGACTAACCGTGACACAAATGGCATCTCAAATCATGGACAAGGTGGAAACTATTTTGAGAAGGAATGAGCTTAGTTATGGTCTTAAACAAGTTTGAAAATGTTCCCCAAAGGAATATTTTGATCCTGGAGGAGTGAAGTAAAACCAATATGAAGACAATTAAGAAGTAAACCTGCTGCAAGCACTACGCCCTGAGAAGGATTCCTGTGCCTTGTACAAGAACAACCCAACTGGAGGTGACCCCAGCACACCCCACAGCCAACTGCTGCCAGCCCAGTTCAAACAACATGCTTCTATTGTCTCTCCTTCAAGATTCCTCATCAGAAAGCAAGAGTCCAGCTTTCTCTCTGATATGCCAGAGAGATCCCCGATCAAGCAAATCTGGCTCCATCAAGCGTAAGAAGTCATCACTCTATAGCAAACACATAACTCACCCACACCATTTCCTCTCTTGTTTGGCAGCTGACCTCCCACAGAGGCGTCTGAAAGGGGCATTAATGTTTTTTGTCAGCTCACTTGGCTTAGCAGCTATCAAAATCAAATCAATGCCTCCTTCATTGTCTTGCCTTTTTCCTTTGCAGTTTTTTTTCTGTACTTCACCTCATAATCGCTGTGGGCTTTGGGCCCTGATTTATCACCTGGTTCACAAGGCTCTTGCTTCATGGGAGCAATAACCAAAAGTGTAATTCCAGCAAGTTTGCTTTTCAGTGTGTTCTTGCTGAAGGCAACAGCTTTATCTGTGCTATTCTTGAACATATCTCAGACCCCAGTGTTCCCAGAAGAAAAACAGAGGAAGGACTTCAGAAAAAAAAAAATCTTTTGCCCTTTCCTAATTCACCCTTCCTTTTGTGTCCCTGTATCTGCCAGCTCCTGCTGCAATTGGAGCCCAGTGGCCAGCTGCAGAGACTCTGTAGGCTGCTGCAATGTTGCCAGCTGAAGAGGAGGGACTCCACTCTGTGGGTCCTCACACAGGAGAAGGGCATAGCAAGCTGGTGAGGGCAAGCTCTCCTGAGACAATACTTGGGTCTCTCCCTGACCCAGGCTAGGAATGCTCCCACATCCCAGCTACATCCTCTAGTTTGGCATCTAGGTGACCCAGGAAATGCTAAGAGTAAGTCTGGCAGAAGCATATTAGAAGGAAGAAAAAAAAGAAAAAAAAGGTCATATAATAAATTGATTCAAGAAAATCATATTTTATGCTCACCAAAGACAAAGCTTATGAAATAACTAATATTGAATTACTCACTGAGCTCTCATCCTACAGCTCTAATGCAAGTTCTGTCCTGCTGGGGCATACAGAACACAGTCCTTCATTCTCAGAGGTACTGAAAATCTTTGCTTCTTATAGGTGGTTATAGATCTTGTTTACACATAAAATTTCGTGCTTTTATAAAAGTAAATTCCAGAGCAAATGTAACTCTTCAGACCCATTATTACCCAGAGGTTTATTGCCAGGCTTGTTAATTCTCTCAGCAAGCACTAGGTCCAGTCACTCTGCCTCAATCTTGACACTTCTTCAGAGGCTGGTGAGATTTATTTCAGTGCCTGACACTCAAGCAAAGTACACTTTTCTTTAGTTTCTGTACGCATTTTACTATGCAGCAAGCTTGCTTCTCCTTTCTTGTACCTTCTCTCCCGTTTCCTCCTCAAACCCCCGTCTGACTTGTGACCAGCAAGGGTGTTTTATTTATAAGTGTCTTCAGGGTGGCGCTCACTTTTTTCTACCACATGACTGCAAGTGCAATTAAGCACTGATCTTTACATGTGGCCTCTAAGAACCACAGTAATGGAAAGAATAAATCATTATGAATAATGCTGTCAGAGGGAAACTCATATTCTCTTCCCATTTACCCCAGGGCCCCCAGCAGGGTGTGTGGGTAAGGGAAGTGCTCTTTGATGCTGGAACCTCTGTGGCAGCACCATTTTGACATTCTTTCAGCAGAATGTGTGAAATAACAAACCCGACAGAGAAACAGCACAACAGCCTGCCAGTATGGATGTTACCTCTTACACTAGGTTCTTTGGATACCTCTACAATTTTTTGTGAATGAAAAATACCAAGTATTTCTTTTGGGTGATACAAAATTGCACTGGGACACTGCGGGAAGAATGAAGCATTGAAACATTTTAAGGCTTAAAAGAATCCTGAATTTCCCCTCTAAAGCTTAAGGAAGAGTGCAACATTTCCTTGCCCCTCCCCTCCCCTTTCTGCTTTTTGACAAACCAGATACTCTAAAGAAAATCAGTCAAATGGTTTAAAAGAAACCAACCTTTCCAATGCATACAGTCCTGCATGGGCAAATTTCTGCACAAACAACCATGGAAGAAACATAGCAGTAGGTAAACAAGATCAATCTACCCCCAGGCTGTTTCTCTGCAGTGGAGTTCTGTTTCAAATGAATCCAGTAATCTCAAAACAGTTTGGAATATCTGACATTTGTAATTCTGCCCCCTTCCATCAAAGCAGGCATTTCAACTGTGCAACATTTATATTCCACTTATATTCAGTACTATCTCATTACTGAAGTATTTCTGGGGGAAGTTCTCATGGAAAGAAGCTCAAATTCATTAAGTCACTGCCACTAGCCCACATTAGGGAAGGCTAGATATCTTCAGGGAAAAGAATTTTCCCAAGACAGAAGATATAAAAAATTATCTTTCAAATCTATATACATGGAGCACATAAATGCATACATATGAAGACAAGAGAGGCAGGGGGAATGTAAATCAGAAAATATTAATTTCAATGAATGTCGAGACAATAAGAGGAAGACTTTTATCCTAAAGCACTTCATTGTGTAATGCACAGTATTCATCTATTAAAGAGGCTCAGGAGGGTTTAACCAGACCAGACCGCCTCAAATACAAGTATTAGTACATTTCTTAACATCATCAGTTGCTTAATGTTCCATTCCAGCATCATGTTTGTTCTGCATATTAGGGCTTTTCCTCAGAGTGCAGAGTTGCAGCAGATTTTTGAGATCATAGGAGGGCACATGAACAAATGAGCCAGGCAGATGAGCCAGCCTTCTGGTGGCTCCTGTACCTCTTACACACGTCTGCGTTCCACCCACTGCTTGAAGAACAGCACAGTGCTTAGCAAGGAGCAGCAATTAGTATGGGGTTATCAAAGAACTCAAACCAGAAAGTTTTACCTTCTGGATCACTTAATTTATCAAGCAAGTGAAGTTGAATCTTGCTGTCATGTACATCTGTGAGTGTTTCCTCAGTGATTTCTGGTTTGATTTACTGAACCCTTCCTGTTCCCTCAGTACATGCTCTGCACAGGAGACAAAAATGATGCTTTGGAGTGAGTAATTGAGTTGAAGAGAATAAGACATGTAAAGGGAAGTCACCAAGACAAGCACCACACGTAAACCCTTGACAGGAACTCTGCTGGGAAGAGGCAGGCAGATTCCAGCCAAGGACTCTGCCATATTCATGTCATCCTAGACTTCTTACCTGTTTTTAAAACTGTTCTAGGATGACTGTAACTTTAAAAAGAAATTTTAAAGCAATCTGGTTTATGCTGGATAAGATACACAGTTAAGTCAAAATGCCCTAAGACACATATTCAGGACACTCTCAGAGGGGCAGGGCCTTTCTCCATTTCAGAGGACAGAAAATATTCTTGGTTTTACCCTTTCACTAAGATCAAGACCCAGAAGCCAGCTGCCCAGTGCTGCTATGCCAGCAGCTACAGCAACACTCCAGTTTGCTTATTCCTCTCCAGAAGAGAGGAAACTCCAGAGCTCTGAGCATACTGAGACTGCCCAAGACCTGTACAGTATGTGGGATGGGACACACAGTGATCCCAAACTAATTAGTCAGGAAACATCTTTATTTGTGCAATCACTAAATCCTTTAGAAAAATTTAGATTTCACATACCTTAGGGAACTGAAGTTTTAATTGTGTCTAAAAGTCCAACTCCTACAAATGTGGTGGTGTGTTGAACAGACCGTGACTTGACTGGAGACTTAAATCACATGGAGACTTAGATGATGTATTGAAATGTATTCCCCATGCATTTATCTCAGCTTGGATAATGAAAGTAAGCTGTTTAGCTTCATTACCCATGAAATACCCTTAAGAAACAATTGCGCCACATTACAGCAAGTAGAGTTGACTTTCCTTTTCACACTCTTTATCTGCTCTAGCCTGTCTTCTTCTCTGTGCCTATACTGATCTGGAGGGCTCTGCAGTGAAGGAATCACACCTTTCTGTCATCTTGGAGTAGACCCCACAGCATGTTGAATACTCTAGTATAAACAGCAAGTACTAATAATTTACCAGTAACAAGTTTTACTTTTCAACTCCATGCTGCAGCACGTGGAAACAGTTTTTGCCCCACCACTTTCTTTAAAAATTAAAACTAAAAAATCTTTGTAAAATACAAGCAAACAAAGGCGCAAGAATATTTATCTCTCTTAAAACCCAAATGCTGGGAGCACATCTTTAGCCTACACAAAGTGTGGTTTATTTCAGGAGTAACCTGTTACCAACAGTGAGATAAAGGCATTTATACCATGACAGTTCTGAGCTCACAAGAACACCCTGACTTCTTTGCACTGATGGTTACAGGGTCCTTATTTCACGGTTGTCTTATGATCAGCACAAGGAGAAGACTCACAATGATTGTAAGATATCTTTAAATGGTCAGAAGTTCTGTCAACTTGCTTTCTTTTCTTCTTAGCTCAGCATGTAATATTAGTCATATGAAAGTAATTTAAAACAGATAAAATCGCATAAGGAATTCAATGATATTTTCTTTAGGTGATTTTATATAACAGGTTTTACTTTTTACTGATACAGTGCATCAGCCTTGCAGCTGCAACTAAAGAAAAATGAGGAATGAACTAGTGGACATAAAAATGTAAGCTGGAAACGAGCACTTGACATTCTCCAATTCTGTCATGCCTAATGCAGAATGAACAAACTTGATCATCTTAATCACTGGGGAGCTGAGGGAATGTAGGGCTTTGGGGTCTGCTTAGCACTTTGTGAGATCAGGCCCTTTCTGGTTTTCTCTCAGCATTCACTTCACAGGCACATAACAGAAGGTTTCCACCTTGGATAGAGGAAGATGTGAACAAGTCACAGGACACCTAAAGGTATGAGGTCGCCTCAAGCATCACCTCTGAGCTGCAGATCAGTGCAGCAGGCAGAGAAGTAACATTATCATATAAACCCAGTGGCTGTGATTCGTCTCAATCCCATCGCAAGTTTGTCAGCTCCAAAACGCTAAGCTCCCTTGTCATTACTTTTGTTTAAGTCAAGTGGAACAGGTTACTTCATTGCACTATTTGTTAAGGGAAGGAATAAATGTGACGCCCATTGTTTCAAATATAATGGAAGCCAAAATGCAAGCAGAAATTTTAACCTTCAACAATTACATGAGCTTGTAGGAGAGTGCTCACATTTTACATCTACTAGCTGAATTACCTGAGAAAAAATATTTACTAGATACAAAGAGTTAAGGTGAAAGGACTTTCTGCTTGCCTGAAAACAACACCTAATAGCTAATCCTTTTACAATAAATCATGAACCAGATAGACTGGATGTGTCTTCTTATCCATAGACTGCATTGAAGACATAAGTAGCTATTGATGTTATATAGTAAGAACAAAGCCAGATTAAAAATAAATAAATAAATAAAATAAAGCCCCAGAGTTTTATATGCTGCCAAGTGATAAATGACTGGCAAGAAGGAGAACTTAGTGGGGGGAGGAGAGGGAGAAATGGTAATTTTACACTTTCAGCTTGTTTCTGTCATCCACAAAAAATACTGAACATTTTACAAAAGTAAGAGTCTCAAAAACTTCCTACTTAAAATCTAACTCAAAAGCATGAGTTTTTAAGAGAGAAAGCAATATTATCCTTTCTCCAGCCTACGGCAGGAAAGCTGATGGCTGCTGACACAAATCACCACACACAAAAATGTGACGCCACTATTTCTTTCCATAGGTATAACAAATACAAAGGTTATCTGATATGCAGTCTAATTTGATCTGGAATTTAGAGATGAGTGAATTATAATAAAAAATCTACAGTAATCAAGTAATGACATATGCAATTACCTCAAGGCAATAAGTGATAGCATTAACATAAGGGGACAAATTTGCTGACCCCTGAGATATAGACATAGCTCTCATGTCTGGTTTTAAAGAATTGGGCTTCTCAGGGCCTCTGAAGCAGGCCTGGCCCTTTCATGTAGACATTTGTCTATAATTGCAAACACTTCACATCCGAGTTCAGAGATGTTGGCACATTTTACTGAGGACATAGGCGATTAATTCTGATTTACTATACAACAGGCATATCTCTGCTCTTCCTACCAGGTAACATTCTCTGTCCATACCTTAAGTGCCATGCTTTATGCAGAAGGTTGCTACACACAAATGTAACAGTTTATGGATCAGGGTTTCCCATGGTGCACTGGATGCTGCCGTTCTTTCAAATAACCATACATCTGCTAAGGTACACCACACTGCCACGTAATGGATTTAGGGAGTAAGAAGTACAGACACTTGGGGACACCTTTCATTCAAGTCAACTGGAAAAGAGACAGATATATGTGCAGATATATGCCAAATTTGTTTTTAGAGGAATGGAGGCCCAAATCACTTCATGACCTGTGTTTGCTAGACAATTCAGGAACATTTTTAATTACAGTTTTAGGCTGAGATACGATGTAAAGATTGTCTGCAAGGAAGTTCATGAGACAGTCCTGATTTTTATGAGGAATATATCACATCCCACAAACTTAGTGTAAAGCTCTGTAACCATTCCTAACTAGTTTGTGTCTCTTGGACTCCTGAAACTTTGCAATGGACTAACTTGACCTAATGCTGCAACTTATCCAAAATGTGTTAATTTATGGGGAAGGTGTCTTGTCATATAATGACATAAAATCATGACAGGACGTGCCTTCATCACACATCAACACAACATGCCACGAAACCACAGTGAGATGAAGTTATTCTGTGCAGTACAACAAATACGATTCTCTCTGGTGAAAAACCAAAGAGAAAAACTGTGAGTTATGTCAACTGTAGTGACAAAACAGCCTGTAATACGAATGCCTTGGAGTCAGGCCAAAACAAACAACTAGCAGAGATAAGATCACACACTCAGAGATGTAAGAGTGGCAAGTGGGTACTTCACGGAGCTCTTCTCAGAGGCAAACGTTCTTTGCATGCATTTTTTTGGTGTTAATTTTTTTGCCATTGATACAGCACTGAGGCCAAGTAAAGTAACTCTGAATATTACACACCATATACTTTAACTACTTAGTGCCCTGCTTTAGTATTTCCCATTTTCAAAACCATATCAATGTGTCTTTAACATGAACTGCCAACTTTTGTAAACAAGACAGTTAAGAGAACGGCAGCCCTCTGAAAACTCAGCCAAGTCTAGAACAAAAGCAGCTATGTAAACAGTGAACATTGCAAAGTCTGTTAAATTATCTGATTTGTGTAACCTGAGCCATGCTATGTGAGGTGTTTCCTCCCCACTAGTCAACTCTGACTGCCACAAGGGTGAAGAGAACAGGGTTCCTTAGAAATAGCAGCCTCTGTTTATCAAAGAGCTTTGTAAATTTATTAAAATAACATTTATGCTACAGTGGCTGCCCTTAGAAACTTGCCAAATGCTTCTGATAACTGAATAGGTACCTCAGTAGCCCCACTATTCCAAGAATTTCCTACCATAAGCAGCAGGAAGCACAAGTTAAAGCTCAGGCATTGCAGTATCTAATGCCACGCTGGCAATCTTACAAGGAGCACATGCTATAGTGTCCCAAACCAACATATTCAGCCTTAAGAAAGCAAGATGTACTTATGAGTTGGGATATTCCCTCAACGGAAGAATTCCTGAAGTCTGCTGTTGGCCTGAATTCCTGCCTTATGTACCCTAGATCTCCCTCTTTCCCTGGCTCCAGTGGGCTTTCACCACTACCAGCACCACAGTCTTCCCATTGTGGCTGTTGGGGCAGCACAGAGTAGGGGTGCAAGGTCAGTGTGCATGAACCTTGCACATGAATCCCACATGAATCCTTCCCTCCACCAGAATATCATTACGCCCTCTCAAATCCTTCTACTGATTTTTGCAGAGCTTGGAGAAATAACTCATGCTGTTCCCTACCCTCTTTCTGTTGACATGGGCTATTTAAATAAAAAAAATTATAAAGTTTTGGAGAAGCAAACAAAAGCATAAGTACCTAAATCTCACATCTTTGGGAACACAAAACGTTTTCAGAGGAGCAAATTGCAATGATGAAGAGGTCACAAGACTATTTTGGTGAAAAGATGGGTATAGAGGCTTCCATCACAGATGATGGCAATTCTGCCACCACTACTAGTTAAGCTCAGGGCTTTGCACTGATCATTCATGATTGGCATATTTGGGATGACAAACATCTACTTTCTCTCTATTCACTTTTTAACATTTTGCTTACTTGCTTTCCATTAACACACTGTTATGGTAAAGCAAACATACGGCTTGAGGATCTAACTACATTGAGTAGCTTTAGACTGACTTTGTATGTGCTCCCCAAATTTTCTCTTGGAGCTGACCTCCTCTCCTCTGTGATATCTGTACAGCTCCAAGAGCTTCTTGTTCATAATTAAAGGTGACAGTGCTCCTTTTGGTTAAAATTAACAGAGGTGAAACTTAACAGAAACTGCCTACTCAAGGAGTCACACCACTCTCCATTATCAGACTCTAAATTATTAACTTGCCTTAGTTTTATAATGATTAATTATTAAAATACAGCTCCTTGTCAACATATTCATCCTAGAACTGATAGATTAGCAGTGTCTCCTGCTATACTGGCTGTGCTCTAAACAGTGACCTTTCAGCAGTATTTCATGTCTCAAAAGGATTGTTGTGGCACATTTTACTCAGGATAATAAAAGGAGCAGAAGAAGAAACAATAACCACTACACTGGAAATTCAAGGCAAATACTATCCTCCCTTTTATCTCAAGCATCCAACTGAGTTAAGAGGGGAAAACAAGGATCAAAGTTAGTTGACTTGCCTTCTGCAGCAGAAGCAGGAAGGGTTTTCTAGTATTTTTTTTAATATAATTTTTTTATTTTTGATTAATTGCTTCAGTATTCTTCCCTTAAGACTCAAGATTTTGAGGAATTGCTCAGACATGGCTTGCTGCTAAATTACAGCAAGGTTTGCCTCTAGTTAAGAGGCTGCAGTTGAAACTATTCACTTTCAGTGTGGCATTCTTTGCACTAAAAATAAAAGATTTTCTTATTTGAGGAATTATTTTTTTTCTTTTAAATAGCAACTACAATTAAAGTCAGCTGAATACCACAGATTGTAATCAACATATTTCACAGATACCAGGATATTTTTCTTTCCCTTTGAATGCTCATTCAGAGCTTTGTAAGTCATTAGTCCATTAGTACCAAGTTAAACTACGCCAATCAATGTCATTTAAAGCTGTAGGTCATCTCGGGTTTTCATAAACAATCTTAAGGCTAATGACAGCTACCTACCCTTCTGCTCTCCTTTTCATTTAATCTTCAGCTTTCTTTGAAACATTAGATTTGGCATTTGCAAAGAAATAAACCCTCTTCAGGTGCTGCTTTTGAACCATGATAAAATAGAATTTATGTTCCCAAAAATCACTACGTAACTTAAGGAAAAGGCACCTAGGTTTATTCTTACACTTTCTAATATCCTTTGGTTTACTAGAATGATGTGAAAGAAGCCATGCCAGAAAAAACTGTTACTGTTTGGCTTTAAAGACCTTTATTCAAATGTTAGAAAAAGTCTCAAGCTCAGGTTATATGACCTGGCAACAGTAAATTCAGGTCTGAGCTCCAGTCAGACCCCCTGCCCAGCCTTAGGCATATCACTTAATCTCTCAAAATGTCTCCATTTCTCCCACTAAATGAAAACAAACCGGATTGCCTGATATTTCCCCCTTTTTTTCCCCTCAAGATAGCACATTGGTGTAGGCCATTATAGTAAGCTGGCAGGGAGTTAAATATCTCTTGTGTGTCTTCCATCAGTTTACTGTTTTCTGCCTACCTACAGGGAAAGGCCCTTTTGGGAAATAAAAACGCTGAAATCTGAAGCCCAGATTTCCATGAGCAATGAAAGGGCTGTTTGCAAAATCTGCTGTCATCCTTGCACTGTCAGGGAAAGCATTTCACTTCCCAGTCTATCAAAAGTCATGTAGCTCTGTGGGGATGCCAGCAAAAGGATGGATGGACTCCCTCGTGGAAATGTGGTTGCAAAGAATCATGACAGTGGGAACAGTCAGACACCCAGGGCCAGGGTGAAGGAGAGCTAAAAAAAAGCTGTGTTCCATGGAAAGAAGGAATGAGAACGGAAAATTTTGCATCCCCTTCATTTCTGCTCAGCTATCAATGAAATTCTTCATCACACCTGCTTTTATTGAAAGGTGCTGACATCAGACACATGGCGAGACCCAGGCATTGAGTTCTCTGCTCAGGGGTAACTCCTGACCAACAAAGCATGGCAGTGACCCCTGGTAACTGCTTCCCAGAGCCAGAAATGTGTACTCAGAAACTGTCCTTGGCAAGATCAGTGGGAGATACAAGGACTGCTTTTAGTCCTGCCTCTGAAGGACCATGCAAGGACACCAGGCTTTGTTGCAAAGAGTCATCATTGTTCTCAGCTTTTGCAATGAAAAGATCCTCAGAGAAGGGAGGAAAAGAAGAGTGAGCACCAATCTGACAGACTGGAGACTCAGCTCTGTTACGGCCAAGCACCCAAATCAATGGATGTTAGCTACTCCTGAACAATTCATTTTTTCCGTGAATCACAGCTTTGTAATTGTAAATGTCATCTTTAATAGGTCTGTAGTTTCTAGCCCTATTAAAAGTTCTCATCTCATCTTTAAAACAAAAGAACATCCTGGTTGGTTTCGTTTTTAATTCCAGAAAAGTCCTTCAAAAACAATATAAGGAAGAGAGCAGGTTATGTTGTGAAGAGGGAGGTTCACTCCCAGAGCCTTTTCTGCAACATGTGTTACACCCTCTCAGTGTTCATGGCATCCAGTGTGTTGTCCACTTCCTCAAGGCCTTTTTCTAACAGCTTTCTGCTGGATCACTCCATCTTCATCAGAATAAGATGGTCTAGTAAATGCCATTCTCCTTTGTAACACACACCAGCTCCTCTGCTAATTTTAAAATAAAGTATTTCCTAAATATCATGGATTTGCTTTGTCTAATACCCCTATCAGACCACCAAGTCACCCTAAAGTAAAATGAATGTTGTGCATGAAGTTACTACAGGTGAGTCAGCAGGGCAAGGAAACATGCAGCTGTGCAGACTGAGCATGCACTAGATTCAAACTGGGTTTGGAAGCAAGGTGACTGCCAACCTTTTTTTTTTTTTTTTTAATTATTTTGTTTTTCTTCTGTCTCTTTTCTCATTCTGGCCTTCTTCCCTCCGGTACAAGGAATAATTTTAAGTTGTCTTGCACCAAAAAAAACCCAGAAACCTCAAAGGCTCCCAATCCCCCTTCAGCCTCCAATGGACTCACTCAGTCCTCACTCTCAGTTCATGCCTTTCAGAGCTTCTCCACAAACCCTTTTCTCAGTGTTTGAGAAGGGTTAAGGCTGACCCTTTAGGAGTACCACCATGAAGTGTCAGAACTAAAGAGCAGGCAAGAGGGAAGGTAGCTGATGGCAAATTGTTGCCATTGAAAGCCCCCACCCATGGTTCCAGTTGCCAAATTGGCCAGCATCCACCACTGACCTAAGTTACAATAGCCTTCACATCGCCTGGGCAACAGTGCAGGATATTTATCAGCAGAAACACCAATTACCATCCTGCTCCATCCTCCTCCTCAGCTGTCCATCGCCCTGCACTCTACAGACAGAGACTCCCTGGTAATCGGAATCAAGCGCTGACATCGCGAACCTTCTCATTACTGGCAGTGTATTGCTGGTTTGTAAAATATGGATTTAGCACAGAGTCACGCTGCGCCCTACACCGGGCTAGTGTTGGTACAAGTTTATTAGGGAAGTGATTTAAAAGGGAGATCATGCAGTGAATTACCAATCCTGCACAACCTACTAGAAAGTAGGTGATGAAACAACATAATCATCATACATCAGCTTCCCATTACCTGATTTAGGGTAATTTGTATTCTCTGCTTCTGTGCAAACAGAATGTCACTTACTGCACTGCCAAACTTTATTTTAAGAGTTAAAAGGTGGGTTCATTATTCATAATGTTAACAACTGGGAGTAACTAAAATGTTCCATATGCCAGATATCAAAATCTGTTAGCATGGAAATGGTTACAGGAGATTTAAACTAAATTAAAGCTCTGACAACATTAGTTTTAGAATGGGAAAGCATAAGAAAGAAGAGATGCACAAAGACTAATCCAATGCATCTGCTCCTGCAGGCTGTTTTTGTGTTTCAAATACATATTGAAAGATAGAAAAGTGAATTATTTCTCTGGGCTAGGACAGAACGTGTTTGAGATGATGAGCAAGTGAGATGACAAGCACGCACTGGTGTGTGCACCAGAGAAAGTCAGATGGCCTTGTTTTTGTCCTCTTCCCCCAGCTGGGGTAGGGCACCTGCCAACATCCACAGCTATCTGTCACCCAGGGCTCTTGTGGTTCTCCAATTCCAGACCTCCGGTCAGGAAGTGTTTTGAAGACCAGTAAACCACTCAGCCCTGGTCTCCTCTTCATAAATAATTCCTCATGGCCATTGAGGAAGACTAGGGCTTGCTTTCAGCTTCATTATGGTTACTTGAGAGCACTCTCTGGTCTGGCATCTTCACAGACAGCTTATTCCTCTGTGGGAAATCCTAGTGGGCTATGGGGAGTGGTGAAAGAGAGCCGTCAGCAGCGACTACTTGCCTAGCTGGAAGCCACACTCCTGCACTTTTCATGCAATCAATCATGAAGGAAAGGTCAACAGACAGCTTTCAAATAACCGATCCATTTAACTACTGACATTGATCTGGGCCAGAGAAGTGGAGTTGGTGCAGGGAGGAGGGGGGAAGGGAGAGTTCAGTGGTCAATCAGTGGAAATCTAAGCCCCTTTCAGTGTAATGGGAAGCCTAAACACAGTCCTAAGCTTTCTGCTTTAAATCTCACAGCCATTTGCTTAAGGCACTACAGGACCTTTACACGGTTATGTCATGAAGTAAGAAGAAAAAAAAATTAAAATAAAAATAAATAAATAAAAAAAATTTAAAGAAAACCCCAACAACAACAAAAAAACCCCACAAAAAACCCACAGAAAAAAGAAAAAAAAACCCCACCAAAACAAAACAAAAAAACCAAAACAAACTAGTAAACCAGAAGAGATCCATATTTCACTGAATAATGCTGCTCCAGTAACTGTAATGGGTGGGATACAGAAATAACAGGGAGAGCCCCCTGGCATGGTCCCAGGGCCAACAAAACTCCAGCTGTTTTGCTTTGGCTTTGGTTAGAAAGATATTCTTCCTCCCATGCTAAGCATAGCCTCCAGTGCAACCCAAGGCACACTGTCACCAGCCTTTATGGAGACCAATTAATTACCTTCCAGCTAAAAGAAAAAAAAACCCAAAACAATCCTATGTCACAATTGCCAGATAAGAGCATTCCAACCCTGAACTCTCTTGTGAAGAGCCAACATCTTGCAATAAATCTCACAGGAACAATGCAGAGCATTACGTAGCTGACAAATCACTGTCCAGGCTCAGTTCCAGATAACTCTGGTCCATACCCTGTCAGTAGAATCCTACAGCCATCAAACAATATTCTGTGCAGGGTAGATTTAATTCTCACTGCATAGATGCCTCAGAGCACAGAGTGAGTTTGTACCCAGGAGAGAGAGAAAGCAGATTTGCTGTTCTCCCTTAACACCATAGAGGCAGAAGGATGGCTAGTCCTGGATCCCAAGCTGTGCTCCCAGAACTCTTTCCACAATACTTCACATGATCCACATCATCTGTATTAAGGATACGTGCGTGCCACCAGCACCTACAGCCACTTGAAAGGGTCTTTTAGTGACAATACACTGAAATTTATCTAAACCAGGGCTTCAGTAGCTGAATTCAGTCTTTTACTGGATCAAGCACTTCATCTCCCTGTACTTCAAATCCCCATCAATAAAGTGGAAGGACTAACTCTTGTGGGCATGTAACAGGATAAATGTATGTATTATGATATGCTCGGTGATAAGGATAATGAAGCATAAAAGACAGACAGCCTGACCAAGAGAACTGAAGTCAGTGGAAGGATTCCCTCTGTATTAATTGGGATTTGGCTGTAGTCTCCATTTAAAGGGAACAGGGCACACAAGGATTACCTTGGTTCCTAAGCTGGAGGTATAGAACAATTCTCTGAATCCCATAAGAGCTGTTTCTCAATCAAGTGTGGTAAGAAAAGAATCTCTGCATGAGACACTACTACAGAAAAAAATATGACATGAAATCCTGAGTGTGTTTATGTATGTGTGTCAGGGGAAATGATATTAAATACAAAGGAAAAAATAGAATTAGATATCAAAAACAGGATTAAACCATAAAAATCTGTCCAGTATGGAGAATCAAGTTTGTAAGATAATCTTTCCTATAAAAGGCAGAATATTAAAGTAAATAACTCAGAAAAACCCAGGAGAATCTGAGCTTTCAGTAACCAGCCAGATGGAGAATGCAATATAGGCAAGAGCACTGCATGCCACATTTCATTTATCTAAGAAAAAAATAAAAAAACAAGCTATTTCTGGGGAACAGTATTGCTCCTCATGGTTCCCTCAATTATTTCTTCGTTTTGCTTCTCCCCATGTGCATGACCATTATTAGTAGAGTCAGCCATTTGCACTGAAAAGTACAATTTTTTTGCTGCACTAATCACACATTTCGTGCCCTCTCCATGGCACAGAGAAGCCTCAGCTCTCTGTTCTAACTCCCTGCCACACTCTACTCTGTAAATACCTTTCCTGCACAGGGCAAGGAAGCCAACTGAAAGGTACACATCAGTCTGAAAAGGCTTCTCCGCTTTCATTTTGTCCAAACAGAGGGGTCTGTTAGTCTGTCCTTTTCCAGGGAAGTCTATGCAGACAGGCTGGAAATGATGAAGGATTCTTTAAGGGAAAAGCCAGCAGTCACGACAGTCCACAAGCCACAGCACTGCATCCTGCCCCATGCCACAGAATTCTAGCTGCCTCCACCCAACTAGCACACCACTGACCTACCAATCACCTGCATTTCTGAAAATCCAAAGCAGTACATGTCCTGAAAAATGAACTCCATTAACTTTCAAATCAGTCCCCAGCTTCACTGTCTTGGTCTTCTAAGAAAGAGCACAAGGACCTGGATTTTGAGAAGTACTAAGGTGTGCCATAGTATGCTGCCATTCCTCACAAGTACACAAGCATTAAAGCAAGGGATTCGAGCTACTAAATTTTTGTGCTATTAAAAAAAAAAATCTATATTATTTAAATTCTCTTTCCTTTTCTGTGGTAAACAGGTTCTGAGGCTTAATTAAGACTACAGCCTGGAGGAACACAGAATAAAATTGTTAAAGAGGATAATGCAAAAGGATTCACAACTCCACAGTACAAACTGTCTAACATCCAATTAAAAGCAGACATAGGGCAAACAAGCAGGAAAATGAAAAACCAGCCAATTTTAGCATATTGATTTAAAGGGACTCTGTTTTCTAAACACCCATGAGGATCTAGTCTTGGTATCTAAACATCTTTGAAGATTGCAATCCTGGCTATCTCCAGCCAGCTTGCATCCACCTCTCTCTGAAAAGCCCCACTAGAATCACTGGTTTAATTGTGGTTCTCCTTCCGTCTTGTGTTAATTATTTACATGTTCAGAGTCACTGTGTGCTGATCTTGAGCATCACAGTGCAAGTGCCTGCAGAACCCCACCTGATCTATTATGTGAACGAGAGAAGAATAATTCAGCTCCAGCAGGAAATCTAATCAACAGCTTTTATCTAATGATAATACCTGTTACATTATCTCACAGGGACAGAATTCTGTTTTATCCAACAGTTTGGGATTGCTTCTTTTAGGCTGACATGTCACAGTCAAGGAAGAACATGGACACAGGGAGACTGGTTAGGAATAAAAAGAGAAACAGTAGGATAAACATATTCAGACAAAAATAGATAACCAAATAGGCACATATTTTACTGAAATAGATCCATGTTTGTCTTAAAGTTAAAAAAATGTATGACTGCTTAATGAGAAATGTGAAATTAAGCTTTAGCAATCCCCAACTCTTCAGCTGGATAAGCAACAACTTGCCCTTATTTTGATTAAGGAGAGCTATTACATGTTTTTCCTGAAGCTATTATTCAGCTAGGAGCATGTTGTAATTTGCAAGTTTCTCCAAAAATCTTCCTTTAATGAAATGAATAGGAAATTAATGCTACCAGGCAGAAGGCTTTTAGCTAATAGTTTCTAACACTTCTCTCTGAGATATTGGAAAGCAATTTTCATTTACCAGCTATCTAAAGG
This sequence comes from Prinia subflava, assembly GCF_021018805.1. Taxonomy (NCBI): domain Eukaryota; kingdom Metazoa; phylum Chordata; class Aves; order Passeriformes; family Cisticolidae; genus Prinia; species Prinia subflava. The sequence continues at coordinate 11,461,144 of NC_086283.1, read as the reverse complement.
TGTGAACAACCTGTAGTTTCACTGACAGCACTTTGATCCTCTTGTCTGCAGTTGTCAGACATTTTTGGTTTGGGGATAGCACACAGCAACTGTAAAGTCTTCTCCCTAGAAAAGCTGACACACAGTATGAGCCTGGACCCAAAGTGACAAGAATTTCAGAAAACAGCATTCACATAAGGCACAAATGGCTCTAAGATATATTCCTGTTCTAAATGTGATCAAGAGAAGTTGGGTTTAAAACTCCCACTGGCTCCTATGCATCAAAGGAGATGTTAGATATGATCATGGTAAGAGAAGAATACAGATTAATCACAGAACAATGGAAGGGTCTACCCAGATTGAAACCCAGGATAGCAGGAATGTTGCACAGAAACAGAAAGGTAAGATAAATAATGTCTTTACATTGGTCCAAAACAATGCCATGGGAAAAAAGGCAAGACTAATTTGAAGACTGAAACAAGAACTGATAAACCCATCCTCTATCAGCCTTAGGAGCAATTAACTAACCTGTGCTACTCTTAGCCAGTTTTATTATTCAGGACTTTATCAAAAGCCCTCAGCTCACCAAAGGACTTGAGAATCCCTACACTTACATGACTATGGCTAGGTGCTAGGCTAGTGAGTGGGGTCCTGCAGCTATAGGAAAACACCAGTTTGTACCAGGGTTCTAAAACTTCATCTTTGAATGGCAGCTGTTGAGGTGGCAGTGAGAGGGTGAGGCAACTATCAAGAATGATACCAGGCCCTAAAGTAGAGGTGCACCAGTGATGCAGGGATGCAAGATCTGCTGCTGTCAAATCAACACTACCACACCACAGAGCCACATCACCACATCTGCTGCCTTTTCTTTCCACAGGCGTGGGATACCAGTTGGCAGGCACACTCTGGACTCAGCTTTCCTCACACTTATGTCATGCTAACAGAGCCACTTCAAGTCTCAAAATACCATCAGTGGTATCAGTGCTGTCCCTTTCTATCCAACAAATGGTGGTGCAGAAGGAAGGGCATCACGAACCCGCTGAACCCGCATCAATGCCAACAGGCACAGGTGCTCAGGCATGCCCAGAAATGCTGACTCCGGAGCCTCAGATGGAGGGAAAAAAGCCATGTCCTCTGATTAGGAAGAGTTGGTTGGGAAGGACCCAGGGAGTACTCTGTGCTTCAATCCTGTTAATTCTTCTCTCACAAGCCCTACTTTAAAGCACTTTTGAATTACACGCCTGACACTGACTTTGAACAAGCTCTCAAAGTGATGCATGTCCCCTTAACTGACTTTTTATTCAGAAATACATTATTATATGGCCTTCTAGAGAGATGGAGTTGTCAACCATATGAATGACAACCCATGGCAGAAGACCAGATCACATACTCCCTCCTTCTCACTGCCACTTGCAGAAACCTTAAAACTGAATCAAATGCAAATAATTAATCATCACTTGCACATCATCTTAGTTAGAGTGGATGCAGGAATAAACAGAGAATTGATGATCTTTCTTCCCTAGGAAACAGGCAAATTCTTTTAAAGGAGATGAGATACTAAATTCTATCGTGTCTGGGCACAGCTCAAAGCCAGGGCTGGCTTTTCCCAGCTTAAAGCTTGCTACAACTTTTCAAATGTGGTATTTGCTATCAATCTCTAAAAAAGAAAATGGTAAAAAGTAATAGTTTCCTATACTATGTTATCCATTATTCACTTTTTAATTATATTAGTAAACAAGTGATCAGAGGCCTTAAACATTAGCTTGATTTTTTGGTTAAGAAGCCTGAAATTTCTGAGACCTAAGACAGGATGGAAAGATCATGTGTGAAATTTAATCACAAAATAAGGAGAGCTCTGATGCAGAGCAGCAGACGGCTGCACACATCATTGTTAGGATACCCACAGACCAGCTACTCAGGCGATTGTTTCACATCAAGGAAAAGGCCTGGGGGGCAAAGACCAGGCCCTGGGCCTTGGATCTCTGTGCTTAGAGCCATAATTAGGGAAACTCAGGTCATGCTTCCTTTCTTTCTCACCATCACTTTGGACCAAAGGATCCTCCTTCTGCTCTTCATTTCTGCACACTTCACAAAGGAGACCTCAGGGGGCAGGGGATGGTTTCTTACAAAGCAGCCTTATCTTTGCCATCAGAGCAGTCTCCTGCAAGAGGTCGGGTTTGCAGGGAGAGGAAGGACTGGAAGCTGGACTCCTTGGCAGTGCTTAGATCATTATAGTTCCCATTTAAAGAAACCTCACACTTTTCCCAAAACTGGGAAGAAAAAAATCAAGCATCCTGACCAGCTCTTGGAAAGGCAGGGTCCATTCCCAGTGAATTCCCCATGTCACAAGGATGCTTAATTTCAGGTGCAGGCTGTCCACTCCCCACCTGGGCAGTGCCACTGAGGCTGGCAGAGCCAGTCTCTTGGGGGCAGGGAGGACACTCATTGACTTCAGAGGGAAGGACAGACCTGCACAAGACCTGCTTGCTGTTATAAAATACAGCTGACCCTGACACCAGTGTCACCAGAGTCCAGTGGTCCACTGGATGAGAAATGGAACTCCTTGAAACAGCAGCTGCAAGAAAAATTAGGAATTCCACTTCCCTGCTCCTTTATTTTTTAAACACAGTTTAACTTGGAACTTGAATGTAAAAACAGTCTTCTCCACTGCCTTATAGATGTGTACAAACTCATCACCCAAGAAAAGGCTACTACATCCAGTCCCTCTCTTCTTTGAATTTATTTCACTCTCCTCTTACTTGCATCTGTTTCTGTGTTTTCAGGACCTAATCTCTGTTCACAATAACTAAGTTACCCTCTTTGTCTCTCTGCAACTCACATATTGTTTTTAATAGCTTTGCTTGACAACTTATTCCATATGTTTTCTTCCTTCTGAGTAATGGTTCTGCCTGAATTTCCTTTGAGTCTTAATTTCCTAATAATTAGATTGACTGCAGAGCTCACTCTTTAAAAAAACCCTGAAACTTAAACCAACAAGCAATACAACACACACACAAAACACCAAGAGAATAGATTACTAATGGTCTACTTTATTATCATTTTCAGCCTCCCTTCTGTTAATGTTCTTGTTAGAGAAAAGCAGAGGAAAAAAAAAAGAGAATAGGTTTCTGGCAATCTACATGTTTGAGTGGAGGAAAACTGCAGCCCATTCTCAAAAAAAAAAAAAAATCATGTAATTATGACCCTTTTATTGTCCCTGAGGTCTACTTTAGAGCCTCCAATAATACCAGCAGTTCCTTGGATCTATATTATTTTAACTTAATGATGAAGCCAGTAAATACCTGTATGCTAGCCTAAGATTTTTAGGCTATTTTGATGCAATAAACATTAATTTCTGGCTCATTCTGAATGAAGAACACCACAGTCAAGATGTGGTCTAGTTAGTGTGGTTTAGTCTCTCTTTTTATATCCATCTTTTTCATGCTGATACTGCATCTTGCAGAAAATGGCATTCCTTTTGCATTTACCTCTTTTTCATGAAAGCCGTGGTTAAAACAGATCAACTCTATGAAGAATTTGGCCTGTAAGACCAAAATTTGTACTGATTGCAGTGGTAGACCCAAACAACCACAGCTACAGTGAACCCTTTAACCCCATAATTTACAAGAATGTCAACAAGAACATCTCTGAAAACTAATTATGCCACCTTTCCAAATTAGCCAAACACACACCCCCAGTGCTACATGTGAGCCCAGGATCACAGTCTGACATCTGTGCAATTCAGAACAGATCCAGGAGAGCCCATAGTTGCTCCTGTGGTTTTCACACCTATGCTCCTACTCCTAGGAGATGGGAAAACTCATCAGATGCTGAACTCACAGAACTCTCTTGAGACAAGGGCTTACAGCTTTAAGGAAAATAAAATGCTTTAAGGAAAAGAAAAATTCCTCCCAACACATAAGTCTAGAGTGAATAGTAACTAGTCCAGCATTTTTCTGGATCAAAAACCTGTGTTTATGTATCTGAAAATTCATACAAACATATATGCAAAAGAAAAATAAAAGCATGTAAGGCCTATACATTCTTCTCATCAGTGCTGCTTCTCAATGGTTTGAGTAAAAGGGATTTTCCTTTTATTATTCTTTTACCTTTCTTCATACAAATGACACTTTTCAGCTCTGACACTCTCCACCAAACTCTCCAAAGGAATTTCCTACCAAGACTTCCTTAGCAGACCCTCAACAATCAAAGCACACAGTTGCTGTATTTCTCTTTGTTATTTTTCTCCTTTTTTAAAAGAAAGATAGGAGAAAAAAAATTTTCCTCAGATGACTGAGTGCATTTATTTCTTTTCAGGGTGGTAGAACAGTATACCCAGAAGGACAATCTTGTGAGCTTACCATTATAAAACATAGCACTCTCCACACTCCTGGGAAAGGCTTGCACACAGGTGTGAAAATGGGAAACATACAGGGCCAAGAAGTGCTTCACTACCCACAAAAACCATGAGTAAGCAACAATGGGTTCCATTCAGCCAAACAGAACACAGTGGCCTTGGCATCAATACCAGCTTTAGTTCAGCCTTGAAAACTTTGTAAGAAGTGGCTGGGGGGTAGTTCAGAACTGTCTTTTTCTCCACAGTGCCTGCATTACTTTCAGAAAATAGGCTCCCTGGCACTAAATGTTTGCCATAGCCTCTCACTTACTGTAAAAACAGAAGGAAAAGAACTGCTGCACAAATATGCCATCACACAACTTGTCATTCCTCCACTTCTTCATTCTCAAGCCCGCACTGAACAGTTCCCACTTGTGCCTGGCCACATTCCTATTGCTCCTAGTTGAAATGCATCTTTGCAAAGCTCACTTTGTTAGCAGTGCTCCCAAAATGCCAGAGCACATACTAAACACTGTCAGCCCCTTTGCCTTTTGAAATGCCTTTGCACAGGGCATCTTTCAAAACAATAAATCCTGTATACTTTATCAGCGGCAGGGTAAGAAAAAACAAGCTTCTCCATAGCCAGTGATAAGCACCAGGGTTTAATTTGTTTTTGTTCGAACTTACAGTAATGAACTTGAGTGTTTTAGAAGTAACATTAGACAAAGCTGTTGCCAGAAGTCAGTGATGAAGTTAGTGAAATTTGACTCGTAACCATTTGCTGGCCCCAAGCCACCCCCAACCACGCGGTGTGAGTGATCGGCAGAGACCAGGGGAGCACTGCAGGACCACGCGCAGGCCAGGGGCTGGGCAAACAAGAGACAATTCAGAGCTGGAAGGCATCCCAGAAAAACAAACGATGGAAATGTTTCCACCACCAAGCCGGGACTTCACCAAGCTTCTCAAAGAGGGAGTTGGTACAGCCAGCTCCCAGCAAGGATGATCAGCGAGCCGCAGGGCTGGCACTAGCCCTGCCACCTGGGAGCGTGCCCCTAGCATACAGCACACCTCCTCCTCAGGGCACCTTCTTCTGTGGCCATTTCAGCAAGCAGACCACGTGCATGGCAGTGAAACATCAAGCTGTCCAGCTGCAAGCCTCTTCTGCCAGTATTTCATATTTTGGGTGTACTCTTGGGAAAGTGCTTGTTCATTTCACTCCATAGGAAGTGAAGCAGCCTCACTGCCTCAAGAATAATTTATTGTCATTAATAATAATACACTGATATAGAACTTTTCATCCCAAAGGATGAAAAAAGCAATTTAAAATCTCCAAGCAATTTTCAGAGTGGAATAGTCTGTGCTTTAAGGCACATGCAGGAGTGACACTGCCGTGTCCCTGGCTGTGCCTGTGCCAGTCACGCACAGAGGAAGTGTGCCATGCCACAGACTCAGCCGACACCCTCCTTGGCATCATGGGGACAGGAAACAGTGGCAATGGGTGAATTAAACATGGCAGGGGGTGCAAAACCATCTACACTACTGCATTCAATGGGATGAAGCCACGGGGGCCACGATCACCCTTTCTCTGGGCAGAGGAAACAACCCTCCCTGCATGAATCAGTGCAAAAATGAAGAGGTGATGGACCAAGTAATGGAGTTTTCAGAATGGAAGGTACTGGAAAAGAAGATCAGAGAGAGACCAGGGGTTCCTTCACTCATGCTTTCTTTGCTGCCCAAAGCTAAGATGCAATGCTTGCTGGACACTAGTTGTTAAAACATCAGTGTGCCCTTGTCTGAAGAAAGACTTTTGAATCTCTCAGACCGAAAAAGAAAAACAAGAACTACTCTTTGGTCATGATTTCCCAGTGCAACCTGAGTGCCAAGCCTTTCTTGCACAGAAAACTCTTACTTAAAAAAAAAAAAAAAAAAAAAAAAAAAAAAAAAAAAAAAAAAAAAAAAGTAGACAAAAACTGAGAAAATATAAAGCTGCACAAATACTAACAAGTTTGTGCAGTGTTAGGGTAAGGTATTTCTCCTGCAGACTTTCTGACTCTTCCTTCCCTTAGCACTTAATGCATAATCTGGCGAGATAAACACGTAACTTCTGCTTAATGACCACCCAGAGAGAGGGGCAATACATTCCTCCAGGGAGCAGCAGCTGCGGACAGAATTTTGCTCCATAGGTCACTAATTCAAAGGTCACCTACTTTACCAGGGACTCCGTTGTATTAGTGTGTGCTGCTACTGCTTGGTGTCTTACAAATAAAACAGTTTTTCATACTCATATGAGTTCTTTGTGTGTACAAGTCTCTAATTTGTACAGGTGCTGTAAAACCTCCATCTGCAGACAAGAGGGCAAGGGTCACTGTAGTGAAGAAGGTCTCCTTTCCCAGCTGGTCCAGCTGATCTGTGTACATATGGACTGGAAGGTTGGATCCCCATCCACCTGGCATGACCCTCACATACTTCTTCTTCCAATCTCCCTCTGAGCACTCTTCCCTTATTTTTTCATTTACTCAAACCTCTTTGGCTTTCTGCTTTTACAAGGGAAGCACACTTTCAGATCTCCAGTCTTAAAAAGATCCAACAAATCAACCAACTCTGTTAGCACTTCCCATCGCGAAGCACAGCTCTCCCTTCTCCACACCTCACCTCTCAGCTCATTGGGAACACAGCTCAGTTGAAACAAGATTAGAGGATGAGCATAGACGGACAAATCCCCATGGCTATTCAAGGATGATAGACTTCGTTACTAAGAAGTGGTGTTAAAAATGGGTCTGAGTACAAGCACTGTCAGTACTGAGACTTCTATCACTGCTCAACTTGGAAATTTGTTTATGACTGTTTCCAGTGAACAGAGAGACTTAAAAACACACTTCAGTAATCTTGGGGAGGGGGAGAGCAGAAAGATAGAAAATAAGGGGGGAAAAAAGGAAACTATATCAAATATTTATGGAACCATGAATCTTTTTACCTGGAGGGTAGGTAAGAGAAACAAGTAAGCCACGCATCAGGTTGTATTTTGGAGTGGAAAATTTTACTATTCTTTGCATGCTATCCAACTCACATCCATGAATTCTTTCATAAGACTACACTAAAATATTCATTAAGCATTCAGGGATTTAAGGAATCATTTATATCTGTGAAATCAATATTAACTTGTATTGTTCACTGGCAAGTCACTCTAATAGCATTATACAAAATGTTTGCAAGAGCACTGAATGAGCGATGATGGTATAAACCAGTTTTGGAGAAACTTTTATTGCAGTAAGTGCAGGGTGGTTATTTTATTCTTAAACAGCCTTTACAGCATCAAAGGGATGTAATTGATGCAATGATTTCAAATGTTGATGGCTACTGACATATGATGTTACAAGCATGCAGAGAGAAATTAGGATAGGCCAGGATATTACAGCCACAAATAAACTTTTAAGCAATTTAGGAATACATTAAAGGAAAGCAGAACACTCAGAGGACCAAGCAGCCTGCTCCCATGGCTACTGCTGAACAGGCAGTGACAGACAGTGCAGCATAGCAAAAGCACACTTGGTGCAGGCCAAGTGGGTCCAAAAAGCCAACAGTCTCCCCACAGCCAAATCACTACAGTAAAACTCATAAACCCAGGATCCTGCCCCTGCATGACATGGCCAGAAAACACACAAAGAACTTTTGGATTTTGGGCATCAGCTTCCTTGGAAGCTGAGGCACTTCATCCTTGCCTTGCTGAACCATGGGCTTATGGTTTCCTTCCTGCACGTGTCCCTAAAGCTCCTGAACAGCGAGTCTTGCTCTGTTGTGAATGCTCCATGTGACATTTCACCTGAGTCCAAGCTGGGGCCCCCTGCCATAAAAGAGGGACAGGCAGTGACATTTCCTCTGCCTTGTGGGCAGGAATGAATCAACTGCTTCTTCCTTTAAGGGTGCAAAGCCCTGAGCACTTGGCAGTATTGCATCCAAACCATAGTATCAACCTGGTGCCAATAAGGAATTCCATTTTCACTGGAGTAGGACGTAAATTACTTTTAAATTTGTGCATTTCTCCTTATTGTATACTGTCTATGAATATAAACCTTTGTGAACATATGTATGTACTTACATATAATATATCCGGGAGCACTGGAATAGGCAGAAGAAATGAGTGTCTTTCTCTGACAAGGGACACATCACTCCTACAACAACTCCAGCAGGAGCCAGCAGTTCTTCTGCTAAGAACTCTTTTGCTTTTGAGTCTCTCCTTCTGGGCTAACCAGTTAACAGGGATGCTGAGTGACCTCTACCCAAAGCTCCTCAACACTTTTCCTAACGCAGTCCTTTATGCCTATGAAAACAGCCTATGAAAACATTATCTTTGTTGAAGTCACACTTCGTATGCTATGGAAATGTGCTTGGGTTTGTTAGTTTTTTTTTTCAAATAATATTTCCAGGGTGTAGGGTTTTTAGACTGATTTGTGGTATATGCTCCCAAGCTAAGTATTATACATAAAATTAATGGTATATAGTTTCACTTTGTTTTTAAATCTAGGCTTCTCAGAGTTCTTCCTCAAAAGATTAAATAAAACTCGCTCTCCAAATTATTAGCAAATAATATCTACAGCAGACAGATTTTCAAATTGCTCTAAATTGCATGGCAACGTTGATTTCAATGTGGTTACAGCAATTTATATCACCGCAAGACCTGACTGAAATGAATATTTCAGACAGTTTAGTAGTACTGGTACAGGCTGTTCCCATTTGTATATTTAATATCTGAAGTTAAGTGTAAATTTGCAAATAATAAATGTTCTCATGACTATATCTATATGCACACACTTCTCTCCAAACTTCTAATGAGGCCTGAAGCACAATAACAAACCAGCCTGAATATTCAAGCCAGCATGTCAAAAGCAGAAATCCCCCCATACTCACTCATGAACATGGTTGTCTCCAGGGAAAGCAAAGCCAGAGGGGCAGAGAGAAAGGGCAGATTTGGGCAGGGTACCACACAGACTACTGTGTATTTTGGGAGAATCTTCCCACTGCAGAAGTTTTCCTGTGGTCCAGCACTGGCTGCAGTGGGGGTAGGAGTGCAACTAAGTTGGCACTGGGGCAACTATCAGACAGGATGAAAACAACTAATTTTTACATTTTCTGTAGAGATACACCATCAAAATATTTTTCTGACATTAGTTGTATGGGAAGATTTCTCAAAGACCTGCTACTTGTAAAAACAAATCTTCCAGCATCCCAGACCACAAAATCTCAATGGCACAGATGGACAGTAATTCTTGCAACCTTTTCAGTTAAGTAAAATTTCATCTCATTAGCAGAAAATTAAATCAAAGCATGTACTTATGTTTAAGTGGACAGCAAGGGATTGTGTAGAATTCATTGTAGCTCTGCCATCCCTAAATTCAGTACATCAGTCAAGCAGTCACATCCACACTCACAGGTGCTCTTAGCCCATGTCAAAAGTGTACGTGTAAAAATAACACAACCAAAACTTCAGTCATCACTGTCTTTTCCAGGTTTTGAAAACCTCTGATGCACAGAATGCAAGGGGCTGGCAGCAATAGCCGTAACCTTCATTCCTAACTGCGGCGGGGGCAGTTTCACGGGGATTTAGCGGAAGCACTAAAACGCTGTAGAGGTTTGGGGCGTTTCTCAGTAGTGCAGCTGCCCGGGAAGGTTGGCGGCAGCGCCGCGGAGCTCCCGAAGCAAGCCCCGCCCGCGCTGCTAGCCCCGGGCGGCCGCCAGAGGGCGCGGGCAGCATTCCCGCGGGAGCCTCCTTTGGCACGGCCCGCCCGGCGCCCGGACGGCGAGGGCTGCTCTCGGCAGGGCGGGCACCCCGGCTGTGTCAGCACAAGCGAGCCCGTGCGCCGCGAAACCGACTCGGTGAGCCCGGAGAGCAGCCCGGGCACTCCCGTCACTCCGCTGGCCTCTGCGGTGGCAGAGATGCACAGGACTGACATGCAAAGCACAGGAGCGGCTGTGTTGGTGTCAGGGACAATTAAGGTCTGTGCTCCCCCGCCCATTAGCTGAGAGATTCGGAGCTGCTGGAGAGGTTTAGTCATTCCTGTGGGGGATAAAAGGACATGGATACTCTGTCTGGGGATATTGATTGAGAAAGACACATACAGTAGCTAGGATACTTTTTCAGTGACACAGGAGTTGATGATTTAGTGATTCATAGAAGAAAAGCTGCCTTGCCACCTTTGGTAATTGTTTGCCTCGTGAAGCGACCTTGTCAAATTAGCAAAAGCCCGGAGCACTGTACAGCAGGTAACTCACTGGCAAACTACAGACCTGAGGTTATCAATATGTGAATCTCTGCACATGCACACACACTCAGTGTTTCATCCTGATTGAGCACAATTTTGGGAGCTCTTTCTAGTACAGAATAGTTCAGAGCTGGATTTCTGTTCAGCTAATCCCATCCTGTGGTGAAAAATCCCAAGAACCCCAACTCTTACTTTTCTAACACACAAGAAAACTAAACCCCACTCCGCTTCTTTTCCTCTACACAGTACAAAAGCAAAATTAAGTGACAAAACATTAGACCAATCCTTCTAGAGATCCACAGCAAAAGGGAAACTGCCTAACTATTGGGGAGCCACAGTGCCATAGCAGAGCACAGTTGCTCCCTAGTTTGCTAGCAAGCCACAAGCACAGCACAGCAAAGCCAATCTAAATGTGAAGCAAGCTCTCAGAAAGAGCAAGAAATGGGCTCAGCTGCCAGATTAGAGGCCTCAAGAGACTCTTAATGGGCTACAGAGGCTGTCACCTGCAGGCTACTGTTTGGCTCAAATTCACACTGGCTGAAAGTTTTCACCAGATGATGACTTTCTGGCGGTCTGCCTAGAACAAACCAGTGCCTTCCTACTTTCTTAGTTGTTCTTCTAACTCACACTAATTTTACTTTTGTGTCTGATTTCTGCTTTCTACTAACCTGCATAGGATTTTTTTTTTAACATTTCATGCCTCTCTAGTAAATTCAAAAACCACCAGTGTGAAGAGGACACCTTTTGAAGCAGTCATTTAACTTTGCTCAAAAAGCCAATGGCCTGCACATTCAAAGGCACAAGTCTCAATGCTGCTACAAGAAAAAGTATTTGAACACTTCTGTTCTTCCTGTTTAGAAACAGCTGCGGTTTGCCACTGATGTGGAACATGTTACCCATCACATGCTAAAACTCTACACAGGCAAAGCAGAGCAGTTTTATGAGAAATGTCGCTGAGCATCTTGCCCCCAACTTGTCTGGGGAGGGAGGAATATAATTTAATATAAGTGTGTCCACAGGGATTTGTAGCTTTTCCATTACAGTGTTCAACATGAACAATATATTTCATGGCATCCATGTTTTTGCAGACTATTATGATGAAACCACTCTGTTCCTCTTGAAGTTGACAGAAAATTCACTGTATAGATCAGTTCACTATGTCCTGAAATACATACATTTTTCAGACCCATATATACCCACTGCCCCTCCCTCTGAAATGCACTGGTATATGAGGATGTCTAAATAACAAACTAGAGTGAGAGTCAAACATTTTTCCCTAAAAACTTCCAATTATTTGCATTTAACTCATTGGTGTGACCCCTATTTAATTTCTGTGGCATTATACCTGTGCAAAACTATTGTACCACTGAGGATAAATCAGTAGCAAGACTTTTAATGTCCCATCCTGGTTTCATGAGGCATTAATTAAGGTACCTCATGAGCACTGGTACTCAATTGCTTCTTTTTTCTTAACTAATGAAAGAAAATACTTTAGCTAAAACCACAACTTCTTTGATGTGGGTTACTCATACCTTCCTCCCTCCCCCCAAAAATGTTCAGCATTAAGCATGTAAATCATACTGAACATTACCAACCTAAGGGGAAGTGACAGATGACTGTGACTGCCATTAAATGTTTATTGCATCCCTGCCATGTAATGCAATTAGATGGCAAGGAACATGTAATGTGTATTGCTCTGGTGGGAGAATGGGGAAATTATTGAATTTTCTCTCTTAATCTATTTATATCTTGCAGTGGGGGCATTAGGTAGATTAAGCTAGGGACAGTGCCCCCATTCAGTATGCTAAGTAGTGTTTGTCACTCATTGTATTATATGGCAGTGACAGCCACAAGAGTCCCACACATTGCAATAATGCTGAATCAGAGGGGAAATGGCTGAAGTCTTCAAGTTTTCTGGTAACAAAATACTCTCTTTAGTATCCATTCTTAAATGCTTCTCTTTTTCTCAAATAAGGGGCAAAACCCCCATCCTCGCTCACCCAAGCCACCAAAAGGAAAAAAAAAAAGAAAAAAAAGAAAAGAAAAAAATCATTAACTCTGGTTATTTCTTTTGAGGGACTGGTGCTACAGGAGTTCAACCTGCATGATGTGTTGCTTTAGTAGAACACTACTGTGCTCCTTCAACTGTGCTTTATATGCAGGTGGTTCTTCAGCCTCTGCTGAGACTGAAAACTTCAAAGCTTAATGAACTCAGCTTCATGATAGCTTCTGGAGGTATAGCAAGGTAAAAAGGATCTTCATATTAAAGTGGGGGCATGAAGACATGAGAAGGTACAAGTACAAAGCCACAAATAAAAGCATGATTCAAATACCATTCCAGCTTTTCTATTAATACAAACTCCTTGGCTTCTGAAAAGTATACATTATTTCTGCAAACTCCAGCTCAGGCCCTATGTGTTCCTCAAGCATTTCCTGCAATGGCTTTGCAGCCTGGCATCTGCAGCAGGCTCTGTTGGAGCAGAGGGAAGGTTACATGGCTGTGGCTCTTGCCACACGACAGCCCCAGGATCATATCCTGCTCTGTGGCAGTCCTGAGGCTGAAGTCTCAAAGACTCAGTAGGGATCTATCAGCAGGTGCTTTTCCCAAAAGTTCATTAATACTTTGAACATCTGATCTCAAAACTGTCCTCACATTTTGCTAATTTGGGCCTCCTCAGCAGATTTCTAGTGTTTCCTGACTTGAGCATAGCAATGGTCGTTAATGACAGGCTAAGTGGCCAGCTGTGGCTCTTTAATACCTTACATAATTGCTGCTCTAACATCCTTCTCCTCCAAGCCTTGCATGTGTGTCTGAAGTAATGGAGAGATAGCCCTAGAAACCAACAGCCTTTGTTCATCCAGACAGATCATACATGGTCAGGAGCAATACAAGGCTTCTCTGATGATGCACTTTACACTGTGGCAGCACCATTTAAAGTGTTAACTTTCTAGAGGGTTAACTCAGCTCTTGCTCTCCTGTTTGAGCTCTGGGCTTAGCCCAGCACAGCCCCAGAGCCTACATGCTCTTCTTGAGCCTGTGTCTCCTCACCTTGCTCTACGTGGGCAGGGGCATGTCTGGGGTTTCTGAAGCCCTGTTCCACTGCTCTTCATGCTGCAATCAGCTCTGCTCTTCTGACAAAGTTTTCCAGAAAGCTGTGGAAGAACATGGCCATCTGCCTGGGCCCACGGCAGAAGGCACTGGAAGACTTCTCATCCTCATGTGACAGCCTGTGTCCTCTACAGACCCGTCCTAGGGGAAATGAAGCTGAGCCCTTGTGCAAAGCCATGGCAGCCAACCCAGTATCACAGTATAAACAGTGCGATTTATTTTGTTAACTGTCTCAGACAGCTTTATCTGCAGCCCTACCACCCTGCAACCCCATCACCCCGGCACCCTTGTGCCAGGCACGGTGCTGCAGTCACAGCCATGCCTAGCACCCAAGAGCCTTGAGCCAGCTCCAAAGGGCGTGTGGCTGCACACTGGGTGACAGAGAACTCGCAGCCCTGCTAGCACTGACTGCGGCGGCACCTCACGTGCCGAAAGCCTCAAGCTGCTGCTCTCACTCTTTGCTGATGCTTGGGGTGACACTTGGAGCTGCTGCCACCTCCAGCACCAAAAGACAAACAGTAGAGAAAAGTCTAGACAGGGAAAGTTCCACTTTTGCTGGGCAGGCTGGCAACACTTATTACTGGATTAGTCCTCTTGTGGCTGCCATATGTGATATTTCAGGTGGATTCAAGTCACTCCACTTTAGGAACAGATCTAGGCCAGGAACTTGGAAAACAACGAGGGCTATTCTGAACACACCCGCTTGGCCCAAGAAACTTAAGAGCCATAACTAAACTGGGCTTCCACTCCAAATTCACATTTATACGTTAAAAACCTAACAAGAGCAAGGACCTTCCACGAAGCCTTCATGCACTTCTCCAGGATCCAAGGACTGTAGAGGTGGAAAGCTTGTTTCCTGAGAGTGGGCAATTATCAGGTGAGACTGTAAGTGCCCATCAAAACCTGAACCATTCTGCTGCTTCCCAGGGGCTTTGGAGCAATTCAGTTTTCACGCCTTTTGCTTTGTCAGATGAAATATTTGAATTGCTCTATCTAATGATGGGTGTCTATTCATAATGAAAATCCCAGTCCTTCTCACAGTGTTGTTTTTGATATTGAGCACAGGAATGCTAAAAGTTTCTGACTGACACCTTTTCATTAAAGAGAGAAAAAACTGCACACATCTATCAAATCTCTAGATGCAGTAATGTAATATGATTATTGCTAAAAATAAGATCAATTCATGGTACAAAAATCAATTCCAGCAATTTCCAGTGCTAGATATATTGCTTTTATGTCCTTTTGTGTACGGTACTTCAACTAAGTGAAAGCTGACACTCAAAAGCTCTCATATGAAAGCTCAGCTTTTCAAGAAACTAATGTAAAAAAATATATATCTTAAGCTGTTAAAGGGGACCAAATAGAGCTCTCCTGGAAAAAAACCCAAGCAGTATAAAGTCAGTAGGAGCTGCAGTTGTTGATATGTGGGCAGAAGCCTTTACATGCAGAAAGACTCGCTCTCCTTCCATTTCCCAGCACTACAGTAATCTGCTAGCAGATTACTAAGCTGTAAGATATAAAGGCAAAACATATATTTTCTTGAATCAAGACAAAGGAAACTCAGTCTGTCTGCCTCTCAGATTTGGGAGATTAATAGTATTATGAAGGGAAGGTTTCACTACCACATGTAAACCAGACTTGGAAAACCAAAGAGTGGAATAATACTCCTGTGGAGCCAGTGAAACACCACTTTGAATTGGTAGATCATTGCATTTTGATATTTTTTGGCACTGCAGAGCATCTATAAACCCGTCATGCTATCTGATAATCTTTTGGTATTTGATAATACAGTACTAAAGGCACAAGTGAACAAAAGGCAGCCAGGGAATTATTTGTGAATTATATGATATTGGTATTCAGTAATTAAGCCTTAGAATTAGTTGGGAGAGAAGAGCATTAGACTTCAAAATTGCTCTACTGAGTACAATATTTGTCTTCCGTGTCAAACACATTTATTCAACTGAGTCATGCAGATCTGCTTCCAAGCTTTGAGACTTAATGCTTAGTGAAGAGCTTGAAAATGACTGACTCTGGCATTTACTATACACTCACAGCTGAATCTCCAGCCCCTTTTCATTCTCAGACTTCAGTAGGCAGGCAGGATTGTAAGAATTCTATCCTTATTCTTTATGTAGTAGTATATCCTGGTTTGTGTAATCTCATGTAAAAATTACCTAATTCCCTGACTTCTTGTTTGACAGTAAGCTTCCATAGGTAAATGTTTCCTACACAGCCAATCTTGTTTTTACTGAAGCCAGTTCATGAAAATCTCACAGATTTCACACAGAGCTGTCAGACAGTAAATGTTTGTCCCAGACAGCTAAAACAAAGTGGTTCACCACTTTATAAAGAAGGTATCCATTAGAACATAGATTTAACTGAAAATAAGAGAAATTATGGGCAACAAAGACAGGAATTCCATTGTAAAACTCATGCAAGGGACTATAAAACATCTGGAAGATGTTAGTGACTCCATGGGCTAAAATCAGAGAGCATGCTATCTATCCTCTGAGAGCTGATTCTCCTTGACTTAAAGGGGAAAGACAACCCCAAGCAAGATAGCAGATGAGTTGTACCTCAGAGTAAGCTGGCACTCTTCATGCAGGCACTGATAAAACACCAGAGGTAGGCTGTGACTGTGCTGGCTCTCCAAGGGCAAGACAGCCAGCCTGAGCTCCTCTCTGACTGGTCTGGGCATCACCACTGACAGTCATTCCAGAAACATGGCCCAAGAGCTGAAGCACTCCACAGCCTCCATCACTTATCACCACTGCAGATACTCTGAGCAGGAAGCAACCACTCCCTCCTTCTGACTTATCCTCTTCCTTCACCCCCACCCTTCCCCACTTGCAGAAAGAAAAACTTTGTTTAAGTCTGATTTTTTTTTTTTAACAGATTTTACTGTTTTCCATTTTTTTCTCCCTAAGAGAGATTTTAAATGTTCAGATATTTTTGTCTAAACAAATATTTGCAATTATAAAAGAATACTTTACACTCAGGTAAAATGCCTAATGAGATGATAGAGGCAGAATGAAGTGGCAGAAAGTGTTACAACTAGATTGGGAGACTACACTAACACGTTTCAGTTGCTTTTGTCCCTACTCTCCTGTGATACTCTCCTGGGCACTCAGCAGTACAGATTCAAACAAGCTGAAAATCTGCCCTTCCCATCCTGTTCCGAAAAGCAAACAGTACTCTGCCACTGAAACAGATGTTTTTGTTGTGGGTTCTATTCATAATAGGAGTGTGTTGTGGAAAAGTCCTGTACGGGCTGGCTCGCTTGTCACTTTCCTTTGGTGTTCTCTGAAAAGGCAGTGCCAAGGTGAAGCCCCATCCCTGACAATGCTAATGGAGGTCTTTCCACAGGCTGTTGTGCAGACAGGGTTTGACACCCACCGTGTCCTTCCTCCACTTCACACCATCCCCCCCTGCTTCAGGTACCAGACCTGCTTCACAAAACTTCTCAATTTTACCCACCCCAGGCTACTACAGATGTTCCTTTTGACTTGTTCCCAAGACAAACCTGACTTTTATGGGCAGTGTAAGTCAAAGGTGATAACAAAGCTGTTGAGATTTATGTTTCCTGAAACCGAATAACTCAAAGGTGAACCTCAAAATAACCACAGCAATCCTGATTGGTGCTAAAAAACAGCAGCAAGAAGATAAAGTAGTGACAATACATGAATTATCATGTTCTTCTTTACAAGTTATATATGGCCTTATTTCTTTCTTAGTTTTATTTACAACCCAATCTGAGTGTTATCCATCTATGTTTGCTGGTTTGGCCAGTATTCATGGAACTATTTTCATGGAAAATTTTTATGTACGCTCTCCTCCCAAAGTCTTTGTGTTGGCAATATACCATTTCACCTGGCAAGGCATACAAAATATTAAGAGCATTCCTGCTTCCTAGCCCTAGAAAATAGTAAATCATAACTATGCTAGTGACACCCCTAGATTGCAGTATCTCTTAAACACAAATTTTCAGACAAATGATCAATCACACCACAACCCAGTGGACTTTAAAGAGTCACAAATAATTTCAGTGCTACCTTTTGCAGATGCTGAAAAGCAGTGATGAGGATGACTGAAAGAATCACTGAAATTAAATCTAGTGACACACTGACAAATATGCTAATCCGCATTAATGCCTCTGTTTGCTCTGGGAGATAAAAGCCATTACAACTAATGACAGAATCAACCTTATCAACAGCATCCAGAGAAGCAACAAAATATTTGGATAGCTGCTGGGACAGCTTCTGAAAATAGTCTGCAGAATTCAGCGAGAAGCTCTTTAAAACAGGTTTCTGGGATGGGTTTTTTTAAGATGGTCTCCTCACATGCAGAGCCACTGCCAGAGGTAAACCTGCTGCTGTGACAACCCTTCAAAATGATATATGCAGAAACAAAATATGGCATTTGAAAGCATGGAATTTGAAGGTTTGAGAAACTCCAAATGCAATCACATTCAAACCCAGAATATTGGGAAGAAGTGAAGGGCAGAAGGACATAGAGAAAAAGGCAGAAATAAAACTGCTGAAAATTATTTCACATAGTCATAGGAGGAAGAAAAATTTAGAAGGAAATCCTGAGATTATGCCAGAGAAAGTTTAACATGCTTTAACATATTTCTGCTTTCATTTGTATTATGCTCGGGAAAGAGTGAGAACAGACAGCTTTAAGGGACACTGTCTAAATACAAAACAGAGAGCAAAACCTAGCAGCATGTGTTTAAAAAAAGGAAGAAAAGATGCCAGTTCTCAATTACATGCTTTCATTGGTCAAGCCCACATACAAAATAGTTTACACAACACCCTAAAGTTGCCTGCATGTATTTTTGTAGTCAGAGAACAAGCCAACAGCCAAATTATTTTTGCTGGGAGACTCAAAATGACTGGAGAGCTTTGCCTCCCAGATCTGGTTTCCATGCCACTCTTTACTTGCCAATGAAGCCTTGACTATCAGCACACATTAATAAAGAATTTCCAGAACTCATAAAAAGCAGCAGGGTTTTTATCTTGCATTGGGGCTGATGCCAAGAAAACTGGCAAATATTAATTAAACTACATATGCAAATATAACTAACAAAATGGCTGCGAGAGATTTAGGCAGAAAAACATGCTAGTATATCCTGGTATACCCTCTCTATATGTTCTGGAGTATGTTTTGGATACTCAGGTTGTCTGAAGACTTTTCATTTAATATTCCAGGTTACAAACCAGTACCAAGTATGGTCCATTGCTCACCACATCAAACATCCTGGCTGTTCTGCTGTGTCTTTCATACCTTTCCTTGAAACAAAGCTGCATTTGTTAAGGACATTTTTAAACTTTTTCCACAGAATATCAAGATGACTCTAGTTGGAAGGGACCTTACAGATCATCTAGTTCCAACCCTCCTGCCATAGGCAGGGATATATTTTACAAGCCCAGATTTCTCAAAGCCCCCTCCAGCCTGCCTTAAACAGTTCCAGGCATGGAACACCTACAACTGCTCTGGGCAACCTGGTCCAGTGGCTCAACACCCTCACAGTAAGAGATTTCTTCCTAAAATAAATCAGTTTAAAGTCATTATTCCTTGTCCAAGCCTTTCACATGCCCTTGCAAAAATACCCTCTCCATCTTTCTTGTAGGTTTTCTTCAGGTACTGAAAGGCCACAGTTAGGTCAGCCCTGAGCCTTACCTTTTCCAGGCTGAACAAACCCAATTCTCTCAGCCTTTCCCCATGGGATAGGTGCTCCATCCCTCTGATCAACTCAGATCAACTCAGATCAACTGTGTCTCCATATAGAAGTACCATATAAGGGTACTGGAAGGGCAGTCAGAGGGTGGACAGCCTAAGGTGGGTGCAACTCTATCATTCTTCTCCTTTCATTTATCCAGTACTTAGTACAGCATTTGGAAGAAACAATCTAATATCCAAGGGTAATATAGCTTTCTGATTTGGAAGAAAATCATCCTGTGCCAGGCAAAACCAATACCAGAAAAAGTAACCACAAAGAAAAGACACGACGGTTGTTTTATACTTCACATCACTAATTTTTGAATTCAGTGTTCGGTGAATACCAGCGGATGAGCTTCAGTTGGAGACCCCTGCCAGTTGTTTGCACACAGACAGCATAAACATACCAAAACCTGAAACCCCAACTGTGTCTTGGCCCAAAGCAAGCCCCATTTCTCCACCCTGCAGTTTCAGAAGTGTCTAGAACAGGATATCCCTTCATTGAAAACTGCAACATAATTCTCTTTACTGTGACACTGAGAATCAACCCTCCATGTCTGAACAGCAAAACAAAGTTGGGAACCGTGAACCATACCAAGAGAAAACGGACATGTTCTGCAAAGCAGGGATTTTTGGTTTGTGTGACCTTCTGTAGAAGGTGCAGGGCTCAGCTGGCCTCCCCCAGGAGCATCATGCAGGTTATTAGAGAGAAGGCCTTCTACAGTTTTGACAGAATTAATACCTGAGGCAGTTCCTACAGGATTTGATCATCAGGGTGTCTTGTGTATTGTACATAACTCACATTGTTACATGAAGCCTACAAATTGCCACGTAGGGGAAAGGAAAAAGGGGGAATGATTCATGCATGGGCAGGGATGCTTTCTACCAAAATGCCCAGAGCCTGGAGCACAGCCAGAAAAAAAGCCAAGGATACTTTAAAAGCCACTGCAACAAAGTGACATTTGTAGCTATACAGTGATCTGAACCATGATTGAACTCTTGTTCTGCGCTTCTAAAAAGCAAGTGGGTTTTTTTTGTCCATTTGCCTAAAATATGTTGCAGTCTTGGCTGAAGTTGTGTGGAGTTAATTTTTCTTCCCAGACTAGTCAAATGAGTGTGAGTGCTTAGGACATATCTTATCTAGGCTCTAATCCCTTGCTTCTGAACTTGGGAGGAATCTGACTTGCCTCGTCAAGCATGTTTGGTGCCAGAACTGCTGAACCCTAGTGGTGTTTTTGTGGAGGACATTGTCATGTGGACCCAAAGGTATATTACAAGGTAGTAACAAAGATATCCTCAAATTCAATAGCAGGCAGAAATCTCAGTCTGGAGAAGTCACCAGTTCTACCCCGGGGTCCAGAGAAGCCCCCTGCACCAAAGGAACAATAAAAACCACCAGGCTTGTAAAAAAGGTCATCACTTCTTAACTTCCTGCAGGTGAGAGGTTATGAATGTTAATGGATTTACAAACTGATGGGAAGTGCTGAGTAGCAGGAGTCAGTGGAGTCAGGGGGTAGGTGCAACCCATCCAGAGAGCAGGGCCAAGGCTTTCAGAAACAGTTCATGATTTTGCCCAACTCTACCATTGGATTAAAGCACAATGCATGTTAGGGAACCCACACAAACTTCTTCAACCGGAGCACCCTCACGTCAATACTTATTTTTCCCCTTTGATATACATTATTCTTTTTCCCATGTCATAATTCACTCTTCTGGGCAAACTGCAAAGGCCAGACAGAGGGGCTAGGCAGCAGCACATGGCAAAGGCCTCATGACAGCTCTTCTTTTCTGACAGACACATCAGCAGCACTGGGCACAGATGTTTGGCACAGATGTGCTCACCTGCAGACATGCAGATCTTGGCGTGTGCAGCTCAGGGGCAAAGGAAGCTGAGTCAGTCACCAGGACAGCAATCCTAGCTGTGCCCAGGCAGCCAAGGGACTCCTCATCATACCACTGCCAGTTCCTGCCTTTGACTGGTGCTCTGAGGCACTGAAATCTTTGTTTGCACTCATTCTTTTTGTCAGCTGGACTGTGCAGCATTTATAGACACCTCAGCACTGCCTCTCCTGCTGCCCAGCCTGGCCACCAAAGCCATCACACACTCACAGGAAGAAAAAGTAGGCATTTCTGGAGCACATACTACGTTTGCAAAGGGTTGCTTAATCCCAACTCTTTCCCTTCATGTTTCTATCCATCTATTTGTCTTTTTTTGTCTCTCTGTCTCTTTTTCCACTGTTTTCTGTTACAAAACTGAGAGTGTTTGTTTTCCTGAGTATATACTGCCTGGAAATCCAGTTGAAGATAGTGCATACAATTGTGCTTCCTCCTTATATTATGACTGGAGTGCTGCAATCCAAAAACTTTTTGGCATCCTTTATCCCTAATCTTCTTTTGATCAATAAATAAAATAATTCTGCAGTTTATATGAAGTGGATAGAAACGAAGTATTATCATACAACAAAATGTTTTTAACTTTCAGATACATAAATCTATATTGACATATGTCAATGCAAAGTTTAACCAAAATGTTCCATCAAAAGGAAAATAACCAAACCCTTATCCTTTGTGTTATTTACCCATGAAAACAAAAGGTAACATTTTCATATGTCTCTTTTGGATTCACTTACATCCTGCAATACATTTTAGACATTTCAGGTAACCCTGCAGTTTTTCTACTATTATCTCAGAAATGTTACTCCAGTTCTTTCCTGGAGGTGCTTCATACAGGGAGGCTCAGTCAATGGAATTTGTAGGTATATCTTCCAAAGGAGAAAATGAAGAGACTGTAATGTACTGCAGGTATCCACGGTCCTCCAGTGCAGACACAGTTTCATAACCACCAGAGCCTGAATGGTTCTCAAAACATAAATCAGAAAATAGAACGTATACTATGGCTTAAAAAATACATAAAGGAGAACTGCCTTGTACCTGTTTCCTGCACTGAGAAAGGCAGCAACATCCAGCCCTCAGTTTCATGGCATCTAATAAAAGTGCAAGGGCTGAGCCAAAGACCAGTTCTGTATTTTGGGATGTGTCTCTTTGTGGACTGATTTCGTAGTGCTCTGAAGCAGATGGGAGTTACAAATGGGGAAGGAAAGCCATGCACACTCTGGGCACAGGCAAAGCCTTGATGTACTATCTCACGCCCCTCCAGCAGCTCCACAGCACCCATCGTCTCCAGCTAATTCTGCCCTTCTCAAATACAACTGCTGCCTGACACAGGGGTGAAGAGATGACACTTCTATTGAGCAACTGCACCAAGACCATGAAGAACTCTTGGCTGTGGAGATTTAACTCTGTCGTATTGCACCACAGCTGCTTCATATGAAGCCTATCACAGCCTTCCCCTGAGCACAGCCCCCATGGGGCACTGGGGCAGTGGCACAAATGAATCTCCTTACCTTCACAGCTAAAAGAGTGTTGGAAATGATGTGGGAAGACTTATGCATCTGGTGAGGAGAAAAGGAGGCTTTTATGAAGGGAGTGAGTAACAGAAAAGTTATGTAGGAGCCCCATTAGAGTCACTGAACCTCACGGATGTGGGCAAGCAGGCTGAAGTCAACCACATGGCACGGAGCAAATCAGGCAGGACTGGTCCTCAGAGGCACTGGCAGAGCTGGACCAATGGCTCAGCATAACAAGGCTTCTCCAAATTGGCATTAGGAGCCCCACTCCTAATTTCATCTGTATCTTGCTGACTGCCGGTGAGGATGAGTGGCAAAGCTGAGCAGGGCCAGCAGCATTTGAGCTGGACACAAATCAGTGCAAAAATCTAGCACCCAGTTCCTACATTCTCCATAGCCTTTTCATGGAAACAAACACCACCATCAGCCATTTTCATACCACAAATTGCTTCCATGTTTTCTGTGAACCCACCAGAGGGGAATTCCTGTGTCTGCTCACTCCCCAGTCCTGCTTCCCACTCCTCTGGTTTCCATTTAAAATAGAGATAATTATACTTGCCTCTCTCCAATGTGTTTTTCCTACTGCAAATAAAAATGCACAACATTCACTCAAAGGCATCTGAGCTTTCACTATGCAAAGGCACCCTTTTCTCAGGGGGCAAGAGCTTTGTATTTCATAGCCAAGATGACCTTCATTAATTTCAGTGGCACAAAAAGAAAATATGTTTAAGAAAATAATGGAACAAGGCACTGAAAAGTCATCCCAAATTTTATTATGCATAGTTTTAAAGTTAGTGGATAATTTTTTAATCCAATGTGTCATATTTAATGTTCTACCAAGCCAAATCTGTAGATACCCCCAGTTCTTTATATTTCTTCCTCTGCTAGCTTAATACACTGGGTCAAGTGTGACTACTGTTTATTTTAGCTGTACAAAATTGATCCCAGCTTCATATTTTTGAGACAGATTGGTCCATTTTGGTACATTTCCAGAATAAATCCTGCCTGTTCTCTTAAAGTGAGACAGACTTTTGACATACCACCATTTTGACTGTGGAAGGCATTTTTGGCACACGTAGTGACTGATTGACTTCTCTGCATGTTTTCATAGTGATAAATATGTGGTACCATTAGGCAGGAAAACAAAGTGTTCCCCCCCCAAAATCTCTGCTAAGCACATTTCAGAGAGAACGGGTTAGTACAGATACAAAATGCTCTCTTTTCCGTGCTAAGAGGTATTTAATTCCACAAAATTCGCTCCCTCCCAGATAATTTAAACCACCAAAATGGAACATTCTACTTTCCCTTTTCTGCACATGTAAAAAGAACAGGCAGTCTTGCCAAGGTTAACTATACAATCTTCTTAGGCTTCTATAGATTTCATTAATGCCTCATAAAAGAGAATCAATAAAACTCCTCTCACGTCAATATAAAAAATGACCTTTCGATTTACTCTTTAAGATACAAAAAAGAGAGAATCTTAATCAATATACGTTGTCAAAACTTCTCTGATAAGAGCTCCTGCAACAGGGAGTTTAGATTAAGAGCTCTTCAGAAAAGTTTTGTTTCTGGTCTGAACTCCTTCCTAAAGACCTGGTTTTGATCCTATTGGGAAACTTTGTTGGGACTACTCATTTTAGACTACACACAACCTTGCAAGGCTACATATTAGAAGTGTGGGATTACTCACACACTGAAGCACAGATTCTTGTATAAGTGTCATCACAATTCAAAGATTAATAGGACTGCTCACAAGGGAAAGGATTTATACAGAACAATGCCTTTAATCCCACTCTTGCTTCAAATTTTCCTTTGACATGTTTCCTTGCGCATGAAAGTCCACAATGCTTAAACTGACTTTTTCAGTTCCTTTCATGTAATTTACAGCTTAGCATACCCAGCAACCACACCAAAATGACATTTTCCTGAAACATCCCAGCAGGAGAGTTGGTAAAAAATAGCTCTGTCCTGGCACCAGTGTCAGCATTCAAAAACAAAGACCTCATCCATGGTCTTTTCACTGATACTTTCAATCTATTTTGCTCCAAATTCCTTACTCAGACAGGCTGTGGTATCCCACTTTACATTGTCTTTAAGTTTTACAGTGTCCTCTTGCATTCAAATACATTAATGACCCACTGATATCTTTTTAATGGCTAGACGGACCAATTCATAAAATTGTTCCAAGTTCCCCCTCCCATTACTGCAAGTTTTCTCAGGTGGATAAGGAACAGTCTCACATTGAAAACAAACAAACAATCCAAACCAAACAACAACATCAAGAGATAACCTGGTGGCAATAGTAAATAATTTTCTTCTTTTCAAGTATCTCTGTTGCTTAATGTACCTCCCAGCCACAATATAATAGATAGTTCATATAGATGATGATACATTTATTAAAAAAAACAAACCACAAAATCTTAAGTTTATGTGACTTTTCTTTTGGTTTTCAACAAGTTTTTCCTCCCTGCATGCCTTGGGTCATCCTGAATAGTCTTCCAGAATGAACTGAGGATCCTGAGGTCTTTCCTGAAGCAGGGAAGCCCAAAGACTCTTATATCAGGGTCACATTCAGTCCACTTGATAGTGAACAGCTAGTGATGTGGGATGATTGTGGAGCCACTCACAGTCACTAGACCAGGCCAGCCCTCTTTGTGTGTGCTGGTGTCCTAACAAGATGGAGCAGCAACTCCTCTATCATTGCCTTCTCCTTCTCAAGCATCTATGCACAACATACCCGACCTTTAAACAGGCTGCCTGCATGCGTTTTATCTGTCTCATGGCTTTGAAGTGGCTGGTAAATACATACTGCTCTGCTTCTGCCTTCCTCCAGCCTCAAATCCTACAGGTTGTTCCCATCCCAAGTTTTCATGCAAGAGAAAAGCATGTTTAGTCTATTCCTTGTATTTTGAGGGAAGAAGATGCTTGAACTTCTTTACACAATGCAATATTTGTCCTACCACCCGGGAAAATAATAAAGCCTATAGTGTATTCAAAACTCTTAACTCTACACAGAAATGTATCTTTTCCACTGTTACTAATATATAAAATCATTAATTCTAACAGGTTCATTTTTTCATGTCAATTTTCTATTGCCTACTTTGAGAGAAGACAATAAGGACAATCAAGTTTTGTTTCTGTTTCTATAAATACCCTCTAAGATAATCAAAAGTGACCAGTCATTGCCATAGCAAGGAAGATGATCTTGATGGTACACAGTAAATCCATCTCAGGTTTTGTTCAGAAGTAAGGTGGTGTTCTGAAAACAAAAAACTGCAGAGTTGGGGCAATGTGAACATACCACCTCTTCATTTTAATGACTAAGTCTTTGAAGAGGCTTTGCATCAGTGGGATAGTGGGTGATTGCAAAAATTTCCAAAGAAGATTTTTTTTGTTTTAAATACAAAGCTTCAAACAACTTAGTCATAAACCAGCACTGTAACCAATAATTGCCCTTCTAGATGCCTATCTTTTCTTTAGGCTCTCTTAAGTGGGACAAGATCTTGTAAAGATACAAACATTTTCCTCCTCATTTTAGTGGTAAATAATCTCTCCCTTTGTTAACATTGGGACTGCTCTCTGATGTACTTTGCAGCATCTGCTCCCTTTTCTCCCCAGTTCTTTTAAAAGCATTCTTAGAGTCATGGAAATTTTTTCTGTCCAAACAGACCAGATAGAAATCTCTCCTCCAGGAAAGAGTCTTACAGAAACCCTGACTGTTAACAGCCCTCAGCTGGAGCAGAACTGAAGCACTCAACTCAGGGAAGCTGTGCTGGTTTACACAAAATGAGAGGTTCAGCTGAAAGCATATTTTGTGAAGGCCAGCTCTTCTACTTAGTTCACGATTCTGAGCATAATCAAAAGTTTCAAAACCTAGAGCCTGTAGGCTGAAATTTATTGGTAACAGATGGGGCTAAACAGCACACACAATTTACCTATGTACCTAAATAACATAATATATATTTATAAGCATAAATAAAACAGCTGGTCTCCATTTCCTCACTAATGAAAACACCCTTGGCCTTCCTCGACTCCAGACCTACACTGCCACAACAACTTGGTCTTCAAACACACAAGTCATATCTGTTGGCCTGAGTCGTGAAAACCTGGTGTTGCACAAATTTTCATTAACAATTTTGGCTCTGTCCTGGTTTCACGTGGGAGAGAATTCGTTTTCTTCCTAGCAGCAAGCATGGCACTTTATTTTGAGTTTAGGATGAGACTAATGGTGGCAACACACTGATGTTTCAGGTGTTGCAAAGCAGTGTTTATACTGAGTCAGGGACTTTTCAGCTTCTCATTCCACCCTGCCAGCAA
Source organism: Prinia subflava (assembly GCF_021018805.1). Taxonomy (NCBI): domain Eukaryota; kingdom Metazoa; phylum Chordata; class Aves; order Passeriformes; family Cisticolidae; genus Prinia; species Prinia subflava. The sequence goes on along the minus strand of NC_086283.1, from coordinate 11,434,018 downwards.
GGAGGCTGGGGGTGCATAAGAAGTTGGGAGGGGACACAACCAGGCCAGCTGACCCCAAAAGGTTTATTCCATACCATACCTCTTATGATCCGTATACAAGTGAGGGGGAAAACAAGACAGGGGCTGGCTGGGCATCACTGGGCAGGTGAACAATTGCACTGTGCATCACTTGTTTTGTATATTCTAATTATTTTGTTGCTGTTATTAATATTACTGTTATTTTTTCTTCCTTTTCTGTCCTATTAAACCCTCTTTATCACGATCTATGAATTTTACTTCCCCCCCTCCCCCATTCTCTTCCCCCATCCCACAGTACGGGGATGGAGTGAGCCAGTGGCTGTGTGGTGCTCGCTACCTGCTGTGTTAAACCACAACAGGCTTCTACAGCAAGGCTCATGCTGTCAATTAAATTATGGCAGCAGCTGAAATCTAAAGGTCACATCTAATATGAAACAACACAGCACTTGATAAACAGCACAAGTAAGAAGAACTAACTTTTGAAGGTCGGACTACTGCCAGGTAAAATGCGGAATTCTTGCAGGTAAGTGCATCTTCCTTGCATATTTCATGGGCAGGAAGACACTTCCATGGCAAGGTACTTGCATGAAGCTTTAAGCTGCTTTTGTGGAAAGTAAACACGTAGCCTTACATAAGCTATTTCAGTCCAGAAGTTCCTTGTGGTTAGTTAATTATATATACTAATAACTTCCCAATGACAGTGTCTGGATGCAGCCTGCACATACACACAGCAAAGCAATTTAATATTGTTCACCCACTACAATGTTCTCAAGCAATGACTGACACTTCAGTGCAAGTTCTTATGCTTGAAAAATAATAATAGATAACTTTTCTCATAGAAAGTTATGAATTGGGACTTAGCTTTCCAAAATTAAAGTACTCCGTTGAGGAACCCCTGTCATCTCTCTAAAGAGAGTGACTTGCTAAATACTTTGCAGCAACACCTTTGCAAATCATATCCATGGATCCCTAGGTGCCTGTAGGATGACAGGGACACCTTATACTGATTGCAAGCACCACCATGTAGTTTTACACAGATCAAAATATGCTGATGTATCTTAAAATACTGACCATCTAAAAGCAAGGCCAAGGAGCTCCCCTTACACAGACAGGCTTTGTGTATCTCTCAAGGACGGAGGGAGAAAAAATAAGAACTGCTGTGACATATCCCAATGTTATTTCCTAACTCATAACAATTGTTAGCTGTGGATTTTGGGGAGTGGGATCCTAAACTTGAGAGGGTCATAGCTCAGAGGGGGCAGCACCTCTGAAGAGCCTGGCACAGTTTTGGAGACTAATGATTTTTCCAGAGACTGTAAGGGCCAAAACATTTGAAAATTTACATCAACTATAGCAGGGGAATCCAACTGCAGAACAAATTCCCAAAGTGGATATTTTTCAAATTTGCCTTTCTAAATGTTAGTTACTTTATTTCTTATTTTATTTTAGAGGTTAAAGAAAATTTCCAAGTAAACAAAAATTGCAAAATGTTGTCTTCTGTACAACTACTTTTTAAGGTCTTAGCTTTGTGCAGGGTAGAATGACTTGAGGGATAATCATAAGCCTTTTCCTGAACCTTCAAGACACTTTTCTGAACGGGACATACCATGCACACAGTCTGAGTTCTCAAAGATGATTTAGTAGCCTCATGAAACCCCAAATATTCTGCAGTAGCCAGACAATTGGTTACTTTTTCTTCCTTCTATTTAAATACTGGTTCAAAGTCTTCCCAGAAAGAGGGGGCCCAGTACATAATAGTATCATATCCCCCAGCAGTCCACTACAAACCTGGCTCCTGGTCACTTTTGGTTTCCTAGCCCTCTGGCCACCTGAATTAACAGCATAACCAGCTGCCTTTTAGTGCCTTATGCATGTCTTTCGGGCTTAGTTTACAATACACAGACATTCAGACAGATAAAAATAGTAAAACTTTGAGAAAGACAAAGAGTATTGGCACTGCAATGCCTTTTCCAATGAAAAATATTCATGGTTGTATTGAAGCAATTGTCCCTTGCCAATGTGAGTGGCGTCATTTTGTTAGCTCCAGCATAATTTAATTACACAATTTTCCCAGCTCATGAATGTGTATATATTTACTATTTTATAATAAAATACAGACATTATTTTTTAAAATAACTTTCAGGCAAAGTAGTACAAGAGATTAGGAAGGAACATATGGTAGAAATCATTTTTGACCTATGTTTTATCCTCAAAACCCAAAAGTGGATTCAGTATTAAAATCAAAGCACTCTAAGTATATTATGAAATATTTACAGCTGTTATTACTGCCTGATTTATGTGTGCCAGAGACCAGATTATTCAGGCTGGTTTCACAAGCAATATGTCAGTAAACAGGATTTTGTTTGGTAATTATATTAAACATGTCCATATAAGCTTTGAATTAATTATAAACTGTATTTTACTGTACTTGATAAAAGCACTAAGCAGCAAGAACTAACGATGGCAAAGAGGTCTCCTCTCATTTTCAATAAAGCTTTCCATGTGAAAATCTGTCAACATGAAAAAGTTGCTGCTTGTAATTAAAACCAGGCTTTAGTTCAGTACTATGTTTACATGTTATGTTCCAGAAGGGGGAAAAATGCAATTAAATTACTCTCCTTAAACCCTGTGGTTCGCAAACACACAATCTGCTCTGGGCACGCTACTGATGTCAGCTCCTTCAGCAAGGAAGACACAATCATGCTTGGCCCATGACACGTTTGAGAGTTTTGCACTCCTAACACAGCGTGGTGAGAGTGCAAAGGCAGCCCTCGAGATACATTCACGGGATGTTTGCAGTGGGCTTGTCTGCCCACATCAGGCATTTTAGCTGTGCTCCTTCAGTACTTGCACAAGGCTTTTCTAATGGACAGATAATGACACAGCAGAGGTAGAGGAGGTTACAGCAGTACTTCACCAGACTTGGGATTGTGTCAGTGAGCGACTAATTACCCCTCTGCTCCAGCTCTCACATTAACTTACTAAGCCACTCCTTGCCTATCTCCACAATGGCTTTATAGCATAAGGTCTATTTTCACTGCAAAATTCAAAGTGACTCCTCTGAAGTAGACCCCTGCCAAACCAGGCACTGAACTGTGCTTCTGTGAGTGCCAAGACCACGGTACCGGGACCTCAGCCTGCTGGTTGCTTCTGAAGATGAACAGTAAGCTCCTCACCTGTAACACTTCTCAATACCAAGCACACACACTGTTTTATCACTGTGAAATACAAAGTTATGTTTCGTGTCAGGGAAATAAAGAAAATCTGTGTAATCATAGTGATGGAACACAGCCATGGGACAGTTATAAAGATGAGTTCTAATAAACAGCTGAGGAAAGCATGGAAGGCAGTTTTTGAATAAATCTTTTGCTTGCAATTATCTATTATAAGTCTCAAGCTATTCTGCAATTAGTGTCCTTTAATTATAACTTTAGAAGCTTGCTTTGTATTAAAGAATTTTAAACTGTAGTTTTAGAGTGCAAAAAGGTTTTCTTTTAGACAAAAGAAGGAAAAAGGAGGGTGCTCAGGCCTCACACAAGGTGGGAAAACATCCTGGACATGAAGATATGACTTCAGATCACTGATTTATGACTCCTGGAGAAGGAAACTGGACATCAGCATTTAGAGATTGATAGACTTGAAAATAGAGATGGGACCCCCACATCTGGAAGCCAGATCCCACCACCTGGAAAAACATATCCTGGAAGTACATCCTGGAGTATTGAAATATCAGAATAGATCACAATGGTCTATAGAATTATACAGGACAATCTATAGATTTATGGCTGTTAGGTATTGAATTGTGACGTTAAAACTAGAAATGGAAACTGCTGAGAAAGCTTATGAATATGTATAAAATGCCATCAAATCCAGCAATGGGTGTGCAGTTGGAAGGGAAAACCCCTGCCACTGTACCCAGCGCTGCCTCTTTGCTCACACTTTACCATGTTAATTAATTAATTATTAAATTGCTGCTTGATATATTGGCCGTGTCAAGCGTCTCATTTTTAACAATTTGGTGGAGAATGCGGGCATCTCCAATCCATTGAGGGAGGCCCCTGATCTCGGGGAGGCGCCCCACCTTGCAGGCTTTTGCCTCAGGTGGCCCTGAGTGACTGGGGAATCTTTCAGGGAGAAGGAGATCCTCGAGGTAAATTGTGAGCAAAGGATTTTGAGCTCCCGGATAAAGCTGCAGTGAAATTCACCTGTAATAACTCGTGCACAGAGACCCAGGCGAGAAAAGGAGGCTGTAAGTATCGCTTGGTTAGGTGGGCTAAGAACGGGTACACACGTGTGAGAGTGTGAGTGGTGTGTGTGTGAGACGTGGTCTGACCACGAAGTGATTGTGGAGTTCTTCTAACCTCGGTTCCGTGTCTCCGCGAGGGGAGCGGCAGGTGAAGGAACAAAGCGAGTGTTGGTAAAGGGAATTCTTTCATATAAAAAGGTCGGGGGCGGGATGCGGCAATAGCTGGGGGGGATTTCTTTACAGTAAATCAGAGGCGGGAAGCGGTATTGGTTGAAGGGACTTTTTATTAAAGAAATCCTAGACAAGTGAGAAAATAGGAAGGCCTTTCATTACTGAAGTCAGAAAGAGTGTGGTCGAGGCAAGTGAGGGAATACCCGTTTCTTAGGGTGGGTCAATGCCAAGGCAAGGACCCAGGGGTTGGTATAAACCAACAGGAAAATAGCAGTACTAAAGGTACTGGGAAAGGAGGGAGCTTTTTACCACAGGACAGTCCCCTGGGGTTAATGTTAAAATTTTAGGATGAATGTAAATCCAGGAAAGGAAAAAGTAAAGAGAAAATGATAAAATACTGTATGATGGAATGGACTAAAGAAATGACACGACCTGATAATTTGTACTGGCCAATGTACAGGTCATCTGAGGAGTGGATCTGTCAGGCCCTGAATGCCTGTGTAAATAAAAAGGATCCAATTAACCAAGAGAGCGATTATGCTGCTTTATAGCAGAAGTCCTGGCCTTCTCCCCTGTATGCTTTAAAAACCAAAAAAGGAGAAGAATCCATGAGGCCACTTACACAACCTCCCCCCTTATCTACCACAACCAGCTGCCCCACCAGAGGTGCCTAATCCAGCACCCCCAGCACCTCAAGCCCCTATGGCACCGCTTGCACCTCAAGCCCCTGTGGCTCTGCCTCGTCCTCCAGATTCACCACCTGCACATAGAAGCAGGGAGACAGTTCGGGCAGAAAGGCGCAAGGACAGTGATGATGAGAGCAAAAGGGGCCAGTTAGATCCATTAAGGAAGGTACTGATAGTAAGATACCAAGGGGGGAAGGGGAGGACAGCTATTAGATATGTATCAGTACCACTGAACACTGGGGATGTGAGAGCCCTTAAAAAGGAAATGGGGATGTCTGATAAACTAGATCAGTTCCTGGGGCACAAGAAGCCACAATTAAGCTATTAAACTTCTTAGAGAAAAAGGGTTTGAAAGCTTCAATGTCCAAGTTGCAATTTGTAGAAGCAGAAATGAAGTATTTGGGTCATTAGTTAAGTAAAAGAACAAAGAAACTGGACCCTGAATGAGTATCGGGCATACTTGCCTTACCTTCTCCCAGAACAAAGGGAGAGATAAGACAGCTGGTAAGGCTATTAAAGTGTTGTAGGCAGTAGATAAAAAAGTATAGTCAAAAAGCAAAATTTTTATATCAGAAGTTAACTGGAGAACAGATTCATGATTTTGTAGAGTTAATTGAATTACAAACTAAAGTAAGACCAGATTTAACTGAAAAAAAAAAAAAATAAAATTATCTGAAGGGGAGAAATATTTCATCAATAGCTCCTGCAAAGTATTAGAAAGGAAGCAGAGGTCAGGATATGCAATTGTAAAGGGAGGAAACATGTTGATAGTAGAAAAGAAAAGGTTAAGTTCCAGCTGGCCCGCACAAGCCCGGGAGTTATATGCGTTATACCAGGCTTTAGAACTGTTAAAAGACAAAGTGGAGACTGTTTATACAAAGTATACTTTTAGAATTGTACATACTTTTAGGAAGATTTGGAAAGAGAGAAGTTTGATCAATACCCAAAGAAAATGGTTGATCTATCAAGAATTAATACTTAAAGTGCTTGTATCATTAAAAAGACCAGAAAAAATAGCTGTTACACGTGTAAAAGGTCACCAAAGAAACACAAGCTATTTAGCAAGAGGAAATAACATAGCTGACCAAGCTGCAAAAAGAGGCAGCTTTTGAATTGAAAGAAACAATTCAGTTGAATATTATAACAAAAGTTCAAAGAGAAGTCCAAAAAAATTTTATAGCTCCCAAGAAGCTATAAAGAAATTAGACACTAAGAAAGAACAAAGAAAAGGAGTACTCTTAGATAGGTGGGAAATTTTGTCCAAAGCCTATGCACAAAAGATTTTGAGCCAATTACATCAGCATACTCATTGAAGAACCAGAGCCTTGTGTGATCATTTTTTAAAAAAATATGATGGGTGTATTGGGATTTTTTTGAAATAGCAAAGCAAGTAACACAGAGGCGTGTTACTTGTCAGAGAGTCAACAAAAAGGTAATGAGGCAAACTTCAGCGGGGGGGGGGGCCGGTAAGAAAATAGCCTATGAACCTCTTGAAAGAGTTCAGGTGGATTATGCTGAGCTTCCAAAAGTCAGTAAGTGGAAGTATCTGTTAGTAGTAGTAGATCAACTAATTCGCTGGGTAGAAGCTTACCCAGCTGTAAGGGCCACGGCCAAATTTGTAATTAAAATACTACTAGAACAAATTATTCCCCGATTTGGGGTTATTCGAGCCATTGATTCTGATCAAGGCTCCCATTTTACCTCTAGTGTCATCAAAGGGGTAACACAAGCCATGGGTATTTCCTGAGAACACCATACCCCCTTGGCACCCTCAGAGCTCTGTGAAAGTAGAAAAGAAAGACCAAACTATAAAACAGCATTTAACCAAATTAATGATTGAAACCAGAATGTCCTGGATAAAATGTTTACCTTTAGCATTGCTTAATATAAGAACACTTCCTAATGCAGATACTGGGCTATCAGCATACGAAATGCTTTATGGAATGCCATATTCCCAGGAGATACCCCAAACATCAGTAATAGTTAAAGATATGACTATTTAAAAAATATATCCAAACAATTAGACAACATGTATTAGAGTTGAGAGAAAAAGGAATATTGGCTCAATCTACCTCTCTAGGATTTAGCATACATAAAATAAAACCAAGTGATTGAGTGCTAGTTAAAAGCTGCAAAGAGGAGACCTTATCTTCTAAATGGGAAGGCCCATATTTAACCCCTTAACCACTGATACAACCATCTGGACTGCAGAGAAAGGCTGGACCCACACATCACGATTAAAGGACCAGTGGGACCACCAACAGAGGCACCGGCCGAGCTTCAGTGGAAAATCTCATCTGCTCCTAGAGAACTGAAAATAAGACTTAAAAAGGATTGATGCATGTTTCAGAAACTCTTGTACCTGAGGTTTCAGAATCAAAACCTTCCAAGGAAAGTGAAATGTCCTAACCTAAACTGTAAATGTTTTCCCTGGGGTTGTTTCAAGTGCACGGAGTGTCAGAAATTGTGGTATACAAACTTGGTGGGGGCAAGGATCCCTAGTACCCTTTGCTAGAGTTGTAGGGATGAGATAGAGAAAGAGACAGATAGAACACTAAGGGCTGCAGTAGAAAAAGGATACATTAAAGTAGGTGATAAGGATTGGTGGGGGACCTGGTTGCACAGGACACGGGCTGGGATTGATCTACAGGAAGAAGCAAAAGCAAAATTCGAAAGAATTGAGTGTGATTACAACAATTAGATACCAGACAGATACTGAAGTAAAGTAAAGGAGTGGCACAGAGCTCCAGTGGGCCTGCCAACAATTCTCAGGTAAGAATAAATAGAGGGCAAGACCAGATTGACCTCTACCTTTGCCACCAAGAAGATGAAAATCCCAACTGTTGGCAGCAACCCAATAGGTTGGAGGGGTGGAAAGGCATGTCATACTGGACCTCTCATTATATACCTGATCATGTGTGTAAGCATTGCCATGGCAATTGACAATTGTCACCCATGTCACAAGTCAGTAAAATGGAGAGGAGTCACAACGGTATCCTTTGCTGGTCACACCCATATAAACAAAGGTGGTTATGATGAAAGTCAGTTAAGTGTTTGTGAAGAGCAAGGGAGTTTTAGATGTAAAGGAATTTAAGAGCAAGAGGAGGAGCTGGCTGTAATTACCAGACATGTCCAAGAGGAGAAGAATATATATGCTTTACCAAAGCAGGTATGTGGGGATACACTGATGGGAGAGGAGTTCAATATGGGGAGAATTTAGTGCAGAAAGCAGTAGAAGGGTTGAAAACCCACTCTGAATCTAAAGTTGCTTCCCCAAATTTGTATGAGAAATTAAAGAAACAGCTGCCAGAGTTAGACCTTTCCACTTTTGGAGAATTTGTTTATGGATTTAATGCAATGAATTGTAATAGAATTAAATATTTCCAAGTGCTGGATTTGTGGTGGGACCCAAATGACAGGGCAATAGCCTTAGAGAGGAGAAGGGTTAGAAGTAGCACAAATTTTAAAGTAGAAGCGAACAAGAATTACAAAACCTGAAGAACAGACAGAAAGATAAGTATTGACAAATGTAGTAATAGGCCAGGAATGCATAGCCAAGAAAGGCAAAGCTTTTGGGACAAAGGTAGGGGAAACCCCTTGCAGGAAAATGTATACCACAAATTTCTCTAAAATCGGTGGTAGCCACAAAACCCAAAAGGATATTTAAGTAACAAACAAATGCCTGTTCAACAATAGAATTCTATCCTTCAAGCTCCATGGTGAGAGCAGTTGTTTAGAAGAGGGGCTTGGTGGAAGAAAATAGTATTTATAATATTGTGTTCATTGACTGGACTGTTGTTTTTACCTTGCTTAATTCCATGCTTTGTTCAGCTTATCCACTCTGTAATACAAGGTATACAGGTCGCTGTGATGCCTGTAGACCCTGAACTAGCTACAGGAGAATTTATCCATTTTGAGAAAACATCTAAAATATCCAAAATAATGAAATTGAAGAAAAAGGACAAAGAAGGAAAAGTTTCTGAAGTTTTGGCCAGATTCGAAACCCAGACACGAATAAGTAAGATAAATAAAAATTTATACAAGCAGAGTGGGGACTGTGAAATACAAAGTTATGTTTCGTGTCAGGGAAATAAAGAAAATCTGTGTAATCATAGTGATGGAACACAGCCATGGGACAGTTATAAAGATGAGTTCTAATAAACAGCTGAGGAAAGCATGGAAGGCAGTTTTTGAATAAATCTTTTGCTTGCAATTATCTATTATAAGTCTCAAGCTATTCTGCAATTAGTGTCCTTTAATTATAACTTTAGAAGCTTGCTTTGTATTAAAGAATTTTAAACTGTAGTTTTAGAGTGCAAAAAGGTTTTCTTTTAGACAAAAGAAGGAAAAAGGAGGGTGCTCAGGCCTCACACAAGGTGGGAAAACATCCTGGACATGAAGATATGACTTCAGATCACTGATTTATGACTCCTGGAGAAGGAAACTGGACATCAGCATTTAGAGATTGATAGACTTGAAAATAGAGATGGGACCCCCACATCTGGAAGCCAGATCCCACCACCTGGAAAAACATATCCTGGAAGTACATCCTGGAGTATTGAAATATCAGAATAGATCACAATGGTCTATAGAATTATACAGGACAATCTATAGATTTATGGCTGTTAGGTATTGAATTGTGACGTTAAAACTAGAAATGGAAACTGCTGAGAAAGCTTATGAATATGTATAAAATGCCATCAAATCCAGCAATGGGTGTGCAGTTGGAAGGGAAAACCCCTGCCACTGTACCCAGCGCTGCCTCTTTGCTCACACTTTACCATGTTAATTAATTAATTATTAAATTGCTGCTTGATATATTGGCCGTGTCAAGCGTCTCATTTTTAACATCACCACATTTTTCAACCCTTTTTTTTGATACATAGAGATGAGTGAATGCTATTTGCAGTGCCACTGGTTGACTAGAATTTCAGACCATAGGATACCAACACTATCTTGACACATTTAAAGGTTTTCATACTGCTGCAATGAGACACATTTCCTAAACAGCCAGGAAACAACCTCCTTGCATTGCAACCCAGTGCTCCATATGAGAAAGCATCTTACAGACTTCAGTATAAACTTCTCTCAAACAAGGTCGTATTATATTTAGTGATAAAAAACCAAGCAGATAAGCAGCTCTGTGCTTATCCTGTATTACAGAAGCCTGTACACTAGATTTGTTAATCTAACTTTAATTCAGAAACCTGACACTCCCTGCTTTTCTTGTATCCATTTTTTTGTTTCTCATTAATGCAACCAGATGGTGACTTCAGTTTGATTACAATTCTGCCTACTTTAATGTGAACTCTTCATCTTACTACTATCAGATGACATTTGCTTTTCTTAATGTACATAGTTTTAGGAAAAGTACAGAAGTGCTATTGCTGTGTTACATGAAAAAATCCAATATACATTTAGCTGACATAGCATCAGCTGGTGTTTAAACTTGGCTTAGCTAATGGACTTTTAATGTCAGTGGGGTTGTGTGCAGTTACTGGCTATTAGCAGGAATGGGCCCTTTCTATAAAAATCACTTTTCCTCAAGTGTGTTGTTTGAACATTCCTTCCCCTGATTTAGTGACTGTCACCAAATACAAAACAAATGCAAGGACACTGGAATCTACTGTTATCTTTAAAACCAGCTTAACCTCAGCCTGGCCTCCACAAATGAAATATGTTCTGCAGTGGTACTAGTGAATACAAAACTTCAAAGACAAAAGTCCAAATTTTCCTTGCCTTGCTGCAGTGAGTAAATTCCAAGTAATCCAGTGAAAATAATTAGACAAAGTAAATTTGATCACAGTACTGTTATCTATTGATTTCCCTAAAAAACAAAAAAACAAAAAAAACCAAAAAAACCAAAAAAAAAAAAACCAAAAAAAAAAAAAAAAAAACACAAAAAAAACCCAAACAAAAAAAAACCCAAACAAACAAACAAAAAGGCAACGAAACCAACTACTGGTAAAATAGCTAATCAGTAAAACAAAGCAGATTAGTAGTCCACACAAAGTCACTTTGCCAATTAAATTAATTTTCTTTGCAAATATTTCTCATAAATACAAATTCAAAACTTTATTCTTGAGACCACAAAATGATAGAAATATTTATAAAGTAAGTAATTAAATTAGGCATTTTAATTTTTTTTTAAGATTTGGAAGGTTTTCTCTAATAGCCATGTTTGCTACAAGGAATTAATATATAACTTTGAGGGAGGTGGGGGGAAGAAGAAGATTCATACAGAAATATTTCAGGACAAGCAAAGGACAAAAGTCAGCAGCTGAGCAGTTTTGCCTTTTCCAGTGCTCCTTAAAGGCATATGGCACTTCTCATTCTACTGCCTGCATGAGGATAACAACTGCTTTTGTTACCAGCTACCAGGCTGAACTCCTAACTTAAAACTTCGAAGCCCATGCTTTTAGTGGCAGAGGTCTTTAGTTCAAAAACAATTGCTAAGGCAGGAAATTGCCATACATTTGTGTGTAATAGATATTTAAGTGGATATCTGCCTACAGTTGGTGACATTTAGCTGTCAGTGTCTAAAATATCATAACAAAAAGCCAAGCAAAAAAAAAAAATCTACCTGAAAGAATCTTGCCACCTTGTTTTCAAGTGAGGCACCATATCAATCTCTCTACAGAAAAGAGTCACATTGCCACATGGAAGGGAAATTGAAAGCAAGTTATTCAAATTATCCCACTTCAAAAATAAATACCAAAGCAAAAAAGAAACAACCTCATGAAAAAACTTGCTACCAAGTAAAATGAGATCAAGGTCTGTTCATCTTAGAGTCTCACTCTACTGTGTCAACATATTTTTTAACACAGAAGCAGATCAGCTTCTGGCATGTGCTGGCTCTGAAATTAATGGAGCTGCATTTGGTGGTGGTCATAACCTGGCCTTGTACCACATAAGTCTATCCTTGATATAAACATTAGGCATTTTAAAAAGTAACAAAACAAAAGGGAACTGATATTGAAACTGCAGGTCCCAGTACTGAATTTTCTAGCTACAAACTTTCTAGTTACTTAAGTAAAAAATTAGGAACTTCCTATTTGCTCCAGTACAGCTATTTTGCATGACAAAGAGAAGAAAAATCTGCACTCCTATTTTTGCCAGCCGTGTTTTGCTGCGTAAGAAGTTTCCTTTATTTTGTTTGAGCAAGACACCAAAAAAGTAACCCTCACCTCCAAAAACTTGTGATGAAGCTGTTCAAAAATAGAAAGGAAGTCCCTCAAGCTAGGTTTGAAATGTCTACATGAAAAGAATTTGTAATGGGGACTATGATTTGTCAAAAAATAGTGCAGCTTTGGGGCCAAAAACTTCTGAGCAAGGAATACAAGTATTTCATGAGACAATTCAGCAAGATTTTCTGTGAACAGCACTTGTAGAAGGGCAGAGTCTTCCCCATTTAATTACAGATCCATTCCTTAACCAGACTGAATTCTAGTTTTCACAATGAACCCTGATTTTGAGATCAAGTGGCCAAGTTTAACAGAGGAAACTTTATCTCTTCCTAGGTGAAACACCAGAGAGTTTTATCCTATTAACAGAGGTTCATGCAGCAGACATGAAATTTCAGTCTGAACACCTCACTGTTTGCCTGTTAGCCTCAGCCATTCACTGTTAGTCACAGCCACTCACATCTTTTGTATGTGCAGAGCAACCAGACAGACACACAAAGTTGTGGGAAAAGGGAAAGGTAAGAAGGACACATCTGTGCTGACTCCATGAGCAACTGGCAAAACACAGAGATACACTAATGAAAGAGAAAATTCATTCAGACTAAGGCAGTGTGCACATCTGTACTTGGAATTACTCCTGATGAGTGCCCACACTTCAGTCAGAGTAGGTAAATGCAGTGCCCATGAGAACAGAGTTAATCTCGCTTGCTATTCTGTCACACTTCTTACTCCTTGATTTCAGTATGACTGAACTGCAATTAACCTCATTCAGCAAGACTGTACTTTATTTTCACTCACTTTGTAAACTTTCCAGTATAAACACATATGTTGGGAGTGCATAAGACAAGCAATGTATTTAAACTATGGATACATCATATCATAAAAGTGCATATTCCAGCCATTATTTTAGCAAATTGATGGATGGAAATAGCTCTCCTAAAAGTTTTGAATTACTAATAATCCTGTGGTGATCCCTTTTCACTGTCTCATGTGAAATGCACTAAAATCAAGCAAAGAAACACCTGGAGAACAACTATCAGTTCAAACAAATTTCCGAAATGGCTGCAATAAAATCAACATCTTCTGACAGATCATTCAAGGCTTACTTGCACATTTCTTTGTATCTAGCTGATGAAATTCAAGATTTCTCAAACAATTGCATCCCATACTCAGGGGACCAAGAAAAATGCCAGCTTTCCTTTTTCTCAAAGGATACACTGCTAATCCACTGAGATTAACATTTCAACCTCTCACTCAATATAAGACTCAGAAATAAAGCTACTTTACTTCTTGAAAATAACTAAAAAGAGATTGGCAGGAGCTAACAAGAAAATGCTCAGCTCTTGCCAGGCCAGTGAAATCTATCTGAGCTCCTTAGCATAATTGTTGAAAATGTTCCTGCAACAAGAGAAAAAAGATACTGATTTAATTGCCTAGGCAACCTCATAGCTTTTATAACTCTTAAGGCAACGGGGTCCTCTGGAGCATAAGTCATTCAATCAGATGAATGAAGTACAGAGTAACATAGTTCTGAATCGCAGATTAAACCCAAATGAAACAAAACAGCCCAGGATAGTGATCCTTATTCCATTTACAACAGTGCTTCAGTCATGCGTTTGATCTGCTCTTCCTCCTTCCAAATTTGAGATAACAGTGTGGATTGTATTGGACAAAGCAAATCCTTCCAAACTGCCTGCCACCAGAAAATCAGAGTTTCTAGGAAGCATCCCTGTTCCTGAGCAACAGCATATCCTTTTGCCTGTTTCTTTGTTCAGGTTCTGGCCAGCAGATGGTTAATTTTTGCAGTAGCCAAGAGGAAGCATGGCTAGGCCCCAGAGAATATACCAGCTCACTTGATTTTCCAGGAATGAGGTGAAGGGCTCTTTTCCACATCTGGGTAGTGTGGCAGAGGGAGCAGTCAGGTATTGTTGTGGTCAGGGAGTTTCCGTGTGAATCATTCACCTCTTTCTCCGACCTTCTGCCATCAGTATTGTATATCAGCACCTTTTCTCATCTAACTGCTGTTCCCAGTAAATTGTTCTTAGCTCAAGCCATGATCTTTGCATTGTGTGCTTCCAATTCACCATCCCATCTCAGGGTAGGGGAGAACAGAGGAGGGAGAGAGTGAGCCGCACTCTCTTTGGAGGATCCCAGTGGGAGAAACTAAACTGAGGAGTACCATTCCTAACCCATGGCATCCTTTTATACATATGTCTAGATTACAGCAGATATAAGGAAACCATAGGTGAGACTCAAGAAATTCAACATTGAGAAGGTATTTGAGAGCCTTCTCAACACAGCATTCTCTTTGTAGCATCCTCTCTTTCTTCAGACAAGAATGGACTGGAGCACCAGAATCTTGGCTACTCAGAGAACTTGAGCTCAAGTTTTGGTTTCCCTTACACATTTCTCTGCACACTTAGGCAATGCCCCCTAGACCTCTCCACCAAACGGTGATAAATACAGCAAGCTTCCAAATGCAGCAAAATAGAGATTGAATAACTAAAGCAATATTACAAATAAGAACTTCCCATTGTGTCCAGCAATGCAAGCACATAGCAAAACATTTCTAAAGACACAGCTGCGGATATTCTCCACAGAAGGTATCACCAACTGAGACAAGCATGCACAGCTTTTTGGGTGTCTCTCCTGTCCTGCCTGTGTAGGACTCACAACAAAGGAAAGTGAGAATTCTGAGGAGGTGCTGAGGTACTGCAGTATCACATACGGACAAGGGAGATATCCCTGCCTTGATCGGACTGTTGGGCTGTCCTGCAAGCTGGAGCAGCACTGCTTGTAGTTAGGGAGCAGCAAAGGCACTCACCTAAATGCAGCATTGCCTGACACTCCCTGGTAGAAATAAGAGCATGTCTGGCACCACTGAGAATCTGGGTCTCCGTCTCAGTCTGCATCACAGTAAAATTGGTGTGATTTACCAAAAAAAACCCCAAAACCAAACCAAAACAACAACCCCCGCCAAAAAAAAACCCAAAAAACAACAAACAAACAAACAAACAAAAAAACCAAAAAACCCCCACAAACCAAAAAAAACCCACCACCAAACACAAAACAGCAAAACAGCAAGATCTAGAGAGCACTGTAAATATATGCCTTAACCAGTGCTAACCAGGACTGTAAATGAAATCTAACAGTGAGGTTTTTCACTAGGCTGGTTGAAATACGTGGAAAAATGTATAATGGAAATGAAAACCATTGTTGTCAGAAGACTTCACAACTTTTTAACTTATTCATTTTCACTGAAAACCTAACACATTTTCAGAGAGCATAAATACAAATAGTTTGGACAGTAGGGTAAATACTCAGGGCTTTTCTCTAAAATAACTGAATCTTTTCTGGTTTTGATTAAGAATTTTTTTTTCCCCAACCTCTCCATAGCAAACAAACAAGGAGGAATCTTTTTTTCTCTTTTGTTTCCCCCCTAGATTTTCCATTTTGATAAAAAAGGTATGTCTAAGTGAGACTGTTTTTGCATGAAGTTCTTTCTGCTCAGCCCAAACTTTGAGGTAATGTCCCAGGCTATAAAGGGACTCCCCAAATCCTGGCATTTGATGACTTGAGAGGAAATCCCATGTTTCCTGCTTAACATCCATGTGATTTGGGATGGAGTCATAAAAGCAAACAGGAAGTTGTTCTAGTGATGACTACCTAGGGAGAAAGCTATATACAAGCATCTCTGAGGTTACTGAAAGCTGGGAAAACCTCCAGCACCCGCTGCTCCCATCCACTGCACCTTACTTGTGCGTGTTGTTTGTACAAGCAGAGCCAGCCTTGAGGAAAACAACCGGAACACAGCTACGGTTTGGGGCTTTCCTTTAGCTCCTCCAGCTAGTGTGCACACAGTTTTATGTTGCATCAGAAAAATATATCTAAATACAATACCCACAATGGATCTTCTGCAAAATATTTAACCAAACCTATCACGAACCCAACAACAATACTCAATAAATCATCTCTCCACCACAGCAGTAGAGATGGGGGCTGGAGTACCTACAGATGACCCCATTAAATCAAACACAGGGGAATAAAGTATGCTCAGAATCAAGGGGAATTTTGTTGTTCCTATTTATTCTGTGTAAAGTTCTTTATAACCATTTCCCTTTTTAGCATAATTTCAAATGCTTGCTTACAAATGATGCAAATTAAGTGTTTCTTTGAATACAGTTTGCTTAGTCCCAGAAGACTTAACAACAATTCCTTCAGATTCGTTCTTGGATAATGTTATGATGGAAAGATCCAGGCGTGCCTGCTCCTGAGACTGGATTCTACTGAGCACACACAATAATTCACTTAAAACACCACCATTCCTTCAGTCCCTGGAAGCAGCCAGCACTGAACTGTGCCTCTGCACTACATTATCCTGACGCTGTGCTGATGGATGTTACGGCCAGCTGGAAAACCACAGCTCGTCTCTTACTCCTTTCCTTTGATTGTTGACTTGT
This sequence comes from Prinia subflava, assembly GCF_021018805.1. NCBI lineage: Eukaryota > Metazoa > Chordata > Aves > Passeriformes > Cisticolidae > Prinia > Prinia subflava. The sequence continues at coordinate 11,417,253 of NC_086283.1, read as the reverse complement.
ACTTGAGAAGCTGTTTTGTACCTCCGAGCCGAACACGCAGCAGAGCTAATGCAAATGACAAACGCTGTAATTACCGCTTCGCTGGCACCGGTGCCAAGATTGCTGCCTGCTAGACTTGAATACCTCCACTGGGTGGCTAACAAGATGTGCGCTTCACAAACCAGCGCTGCCCTCTCCCCACCCAAAAGGGAAGAAAAACAATGCCATTTTTGTCCTAAAGGAGCACATACACAGTTATGTGAAATGTATTGCATAGGCAGAACATCCATGATTACATTTTATTTCAAAGATAGGCTCCAGTAACATGTTTTCGATGACAAACCAACAGTCTGAGACTCACATTGAGCCAAATCCTCTTTGACTAAATCACAGCAAACTGTTCAGTAGTCAGAGCGATTCAGATTTACCCAAGAACTCCCCTTTGCACCAGCAATTCAAACATATCTTTCTGATGAGCTGCAAAAGTAATTTTCCTGCCTTTTTGTAGAAAAAGTATCCAGAACAGATTCCTTGAAAGCCTAATAATGAAAAATCCAGGAAGAACCAGAAATCAAGAAATACAGCCATACACTATAAAACAGGTTACTAAAACCAAGATGGTTTTGCTAGTACCATGACATAAATGTAGCTTTGCTTTTCGAAGTATAACTCTCCTTTGTATTCTACTTAAACACAAAATTCTAGTCATATACTGTACAAAACTAGTCCCTTGTTGTTCTTCTTAGCCTGAGCTTCTCTTACTTTCCATAGGAACTGATTTCCTTTGTATCCTATTCAACTGACCGGGGTAGACTATGCCTCAAAACATCCCTCTTCTATTTGCATAAAAATCAAGATATTTACCTGGAAATGTCTAATAAGTATAACCCACATTTTTGTGATTGTTGAAATGGCCACGACACTCAGAGTGCTTCAGTAAAACATCAGAAGTCTTCAAGCATCAGCACCTTGTTATCTAGAAGTCTTTCATGCCTTTTCTCTGTAGTCTCCCAAGGGCAGCTTCACACAGCTCTGGCTATTTTTCTCCTTCCTATCTTTCCTTCTCCAGTTCCAGCTCTCTCCTTCCTGTCCCCAGCATGGCCCTCTAACCCTGTCTGTCCCACATATGACATCTTACCTTTTCTGTCCCTTGCACCCCTTCCTGTCCCTTCCTCCTCACAGCACAGGCAGTTGACTCCAACCACCTAACTCACTCTTTATCACACCCATAGCTGGGAGGGCAAGGCTGCTCCCACTCTTTGGTAGTTAACACAGCTGCAATAGATCAGGGGCAAGATTGCCTTCAGCACTATCTCTGTCTGTCTCCCTACAATCTGTCTCCACACACATTTTCTCCTTTCCTACTGCACAGACCAGCTATGGAACTGATTTGCCTGGCCTTGGCACAGAGTCGTATTCCTGTTTTCAGATATACTGTATTTGAAAAATTAAATTAGGAAAATCTTTTTAATTTGGTTAAGGCTGTTTCCTGTTTCTGGATTTGGATGTCACACACAAAGCTAGTCCCAAAATATAGTGACTAACTGAGGTTTAAGACCATTACCAAAGACAAATGAAGTTGTGGGATGAATGATCCATGTAAAGTGATTAAGTGCAAACATGCACAACAACTGTGGAACTGTTTAGATGCACTCTGGTATTCTTGCTGTACAGAGGACTAAATGACACTGACAGTAATGCTGAAGAGCCATCAAGAGAAACCTGTATGTGATCTATATACCTGTATGTGATCTATATATTTTTTTCCATAACTCTTGCTACCAGCTGCTAGAGCCTGGAGCCAGAGGAAGAAGAGCTCAGATTCTGACTCCCAGGTTCCCAGGGAGGAGTCTCTCCTCTATGCACAGATTCATCCACTTAATTTTAATCCTGCTTAAACTGCACAGCAGTTTAACTCTGTCAGCAAAGGAAACACAGTGGCTGCTTTGCTCTCACCAAAGAGTACTGCAGTACTAAAATGCTACTCAGAACTAGCACAGGCTACCACATCCAGCTCAAACTTGTCAGCATCATTGAAATCTACCCTACTGCATTGCTTTAAAACGGATTAATGTTCCAAAGGGCCTTATCCATTCACAACAAAATACTACTTGGCTCTTGCTTTATTAATACAAATACTACACCCACATGATCGAGTACAAGAGGTCCACTGATGCATCAAGATAATTAAGTCCTTTCCCCTCCTTTTTTCAACAAGATGTGTTTAGGTATTTAATTAGGAAATGCATCCCCAAAAGGTTAGTACATTCACATGTTATATTTCACTTTTTCCGCACTAAGCATTTTCAAACTGCTGCTGCTGCGAATACAGACTACGCTGGGGCAAGACAAATATCTGCACATATGGCTCTTTTACAGTTTTCTTTTTAAATTATCACTTTGATTTAATTAGGTTTGAGGGGTTAAGCATGAAAAATGCACTCTTTTATTGTAAAGGAACAAATGAAACACAACCTCATTAATACTTAGTCCATTTAGCTTTTCTACCATCTTTTACACCATCATTATTAAACCCAAAACCTGTCTGAACCATGCTTGTCACTACAGACAGACAGCCTGACCCTCGTTTTCGTCCCACCTACACAACAAAAAGGTGGGAGCCACAGGATTAGTGGATAACAGTTTGGGAGGCAGTAAGTGTGGGAGCTTTAGGGGAGGAGAGCAGCTGAAGCCCAGTCTCTGCTGACTGAAGAGACAAAGTAAAAGTTGCTCTTACGGAGGTGACACTGACATGTCCAGCAGAGGCACAGTTTGGGACATTTAAATTCTCATTCTGATGTGGCTTATCATAGAGATATAGTGAATGCAGTGAATGCCAGATCACAGTTGATTCTGGCTCGATAATCCCTCTGGCCCCATTCACACCGCTTTGAGAATTAAGGGCTGTCTCTACCACTGCAGCCATTTCCTGTTCTCTCCTGATAATAGCGGAAAAATACTTAGACAGCTTCAGATAAGAAGATAAGAAATACTCATAAAACAAAAAGTGTATTTAAGTCTGCTGAGAAGCTCACAGGAGGATGCCGAGATGTAGTGATAATGAATCTGCCAGGGAGTGAGGGGGGGTTGGTCCGCCAGCCCATCAGTTAATAAATTCATCTTCTACGAGGCAATGGAAAAAATAGGTATGAAAGCACAAGTCCCAGCAATGCTCGTGGCTTTCTCAGTCTGCTTCAAAAGCTAAAGATAGTTGGGGAATTGAGATGAAACATACATGTTTTTGAAATGTATATATAGAATAGAGGCAAAGCTTTGCCCGGTGCTATATGATGAGGAAACTTCCTGAAGAGGGCATAGTTAAACTGTTGATTCATTGCCTCACTGAAGCACCGTGTACACAAACACACATACATGAAAATCCCCACTGCACACACCAATCAGAAAATCCCTCAGCTCTGGGAAAAATAAGAAAACCAGGTCTGCACCCAAATTCTCTGCCTGGTCCTAGCAATAAAAATAAAAGTATATATGTGGGAAGAAAAGTCCAAGAAAAAGAGCTATATCCTAACCAGATTCCCTGGATTTTTCACTCTGTTGTGGAACTTTATCACACATCACACATTGGGAAGTGTTGCTGAAGAGCTCTCCATCCCTTTCTGGGTAGGTGAGCACATCTGTGTTCTGTGGCAGGTCCCACACCTGCATTGCCCTTTGCAGGGTATGAACAGGGGGCCTGGCTCCTCTGTCCTCATGGCGCTTCTGTCACACAGCGTTGTGTCACAGAGGGTAAGTGTGGAAAAGAGAAACCATCCGGGAGTGTGAGGTATGAGCCCTGTGGCACCAAGATGAGCGCTCTGGAACAGCCAAATGCAGGGGGTCCTCACTTCCCTGCTCAGGCCATCTGTCATGCAAAACTCCCCTGTCCTGCCAGCAGAGCAGACAGGCTCCTTTTCCACTCCAGGTTCAACTGTCTGAGGGGAGCTTTCTTCTCCAACACCCCCTGACAGGATATATCTATATCGACACAGACTGATATATACCCCCCGACATGTAGGTCTACATGCAGATGGTACTATTAAAACTTCTAAATACAAAATATCAAAACTATCTTATCTTGAAACCAAGCAGTGAAAGGAAATGATGTGGAAGACACAGATTAAATGTGCCACAACGCATAAGGGATTTTTGTACTCTCGTTCTCTGCTACCCCCTTTTCATGGCCAGATTTCTGATCTTCCCGTGAAATAAATGAGCAAGGGAACGTGACTCTGAGGGGATGGAGTAAGTATCAGCAGGAAATGGATTAGCACTGTTACATGTATAGACATAGTGTTCAGTGCAGCCAGCCCACCAGCAGCAAACCTACAGCTCTGTGCCGGGGAGAACCCACAGAAAGCCTGCCAGGGCACAGGGAATCAGAACAACCAGCACTACTCTCCTGTCAAAAAGGCCACAGAGGAGTGCACTTTGTAATGGCTGGCCGAGAACATAGGGTCAGATCTGTGGAGTTCTCACAACTGCCTCTCCACTGACATGATGTGGGAAAAATCAAGCATTCTTACACTTGCATAACACTAGCAACTCAGATCAAAAGTCTGGTGCATGTTACACTTCTTGGTTGCATACATATGGAAAATAAACAAAGCAGATTCTAAAACTCCTTTTCTCTTTTTAATTGTATAACTGGGATTTCCAACTGCTTTAACCGCACATCTTTGCTGTATGCAGCTCTGCCCACATGCCTCTCTCTTTCTCTCTCCTGTGTTCCACAAAAGCAACACATTTCCACATTAGGTCTAACTCCTGGAAAGAAAGAAGCACCGAGAAAGTTTGTCCAGCATCAGCTCGCAGGAGAAAAAGCTTCCTGCTGTGGCTGTCAGCCAGGTGGGTGCTACACTGAGCCAGGGCTCTTTGTGATGCTCTCAAACACCCGTAAACAGGCACTGAGAAGCAATACACTGACACTTAGAAAGGGGAATTTATACAAGGGCTACAGGGAATGCAGATGCAGATGTACTCCAGAATCCCCGACACGGGAGAGGAAACAAAAATCTCAAAATATAAACACAGAAAGAACGGTGACTCCCTTTGGGTGTATCATGTTTTAGGCAGGAAGAAGGAGGGCGTGGGGGGCCTTGGGGGTTTCAAGACTGACCGTCGATTGCAGAGCTCCAAGGGACGGCTTCGTCGCTGCGGAGGGACACCCGCCCGCACCTGCCTTTCCCACGCACCTAGCCAGCCCTCCTGGGCGCACCGGCGCCGCTCTCCCGCCCCAAAGGGCTGCCGGCTGGGCTCCTTCAGCCCGAACTTCCCCTCCGCTACCCGTGCCCCATTTGAGGACAGAGTGTAGGCAAATGCCCGTCCCGGCCAGGCTCAACACCTACAGACCCGACCCGGCCGGTACGATCAGAGACCCCGGACCCCGGCGGGGGTCGAGCATGCGGGTGAGTGCACTGTTTGCACGTACAAACACAGTAAAAAAGATAATCACGACATAAATTCGCATTTCTAACTCGCACACGGAGGACGCCCCAATCCCTCTCCATCCATCCATCCATCTATCCATCCATCCATCCCCTTACCTTGCGCCGCGGAGCCGGGGCGGCTGGCCCCCAGGACGGCCAGGGCGGGGAGCACCACCGTCTGCAGCAGGTATCCCAGTCCCAGCCCGCAGCGGGCCGCTGTCCCTTCCAGCCCCTTCCCCATGGCCGGGGCAGCGGGGGAGTCTGGCGGAGCCGCGGAGCTTTCCTGTGCCGCCTGTGCCGGCCCCGTCCCACCTCCGGGCGCGGAGCGGCGCGGAGCCCCCGCCGGGCGCTCAGGCTGCGCGGAGGGCGGCGGGGCGAGGGGCTGCGCTCGGGCCGGGCGGGCAGAGGCGCTGCATGGCCCCGCGGAGGGGCGCGGAGCCGGCGGAGCGCTGCTTTCTTCCCGCGGGCTGCTCGGCGCGGATGCCTCCACCCCGGGGGTGGGCGGGGGCCGGGGCTGGGGAGAGGGGGCTGCGCCGGCCGCCTGCGATAGAATGCGAGCCGGAGCGAGGAGCAGACCCAGAGGGAAGGGGGCGGGGGAGGCTAGGAGCCACCCGCCGCAGAACCGGCCCCCTTTCGCCTCCTCCGCCCGCGCCCCCTGCGCGCACACCCGCGGGCACGGGCGCACGCAGATGTTGGTGCGCACACGTGCGCGCCCGCACAGGCTCCAGCACACGCTCAACACAAGCTCCAACACACGCTCACACCCCCGCCGGCCCACCTGGGCAGGACAGCCGGGAGCAGGCGCGGGAGCCAGGGCTGCGAGGGCCGGACCCCGCTACACCCGTGGCTCTCGCGTCCCCAGACTGTCCCCGTGGGCCTGGCACCCCACACACTCCTCCAGGACTCCGGGCCATCAGGACCATCTTTAGGGAGACATCAAATGTAGGGCCGAGAAGCCCCATGCCGGACGGGAGGGTACTGGTCTGCTCCCACAAGCAGCAGGGCAGGGGGAAAGATCGCACCAGGAGAGCTGTTGGAGAACCCACCACCCCTGGGGAGCATCTCCTCGTTTGCTCACCAGGGCCTCTCTCCTAAGGCTGGGGTCACTCCCTTTTAGTCCTTACCCTTCCACCCTTCCTGCACCCCTGAAAAGCTGCCCTCTCTCACCACGAGCCCACCAAATCTCACTGAGAAGGACAGCAGTGCCCACACCTCAGGTTCACTGCTCAACCAGGGCTTTGTCGGGTTTTACTGCTGCTTTCTGTGGCTTGTTGTTGTTGTTTGGTGGGGGTTTTTTGTTTGTTTGGTTTGGTTTGGGTTTTTTGGGGTTTTTTTTCCTTTGGTTGGTTGGTTGGTCTTTGGTTTTGGGGGAGGGTTATGTTTGGTTTTGGGTTTTCTTCTCTAAGTTGTCCTTCCCTTTGCACAGCCGAGGCGAGCTGTCATGAGCAGACCCAGCTCCTCACACACCACATGTGCCAATGTCAGCGGCTGTAGCCCCCGAACCCTCCCCACACCACGGTACTCTAGAGAGCATTGCCTTCTCCAGCCCAGAAGTTCCCCCAAGCCGGGCTGCGTGCGAGGCAAGGAGCAGTCTTTTCCTGGGACGTGGGGCTGGGATCTTCCCAGTCACTCTGACTTTGCCTTCCCCGCCCTGTCCCTTCCATACAGGAAAAGTTACCAGCCTGGCTAACGCTGCAGGAGGGTTTCCCTGGGGCCGCTGGATCTGTCTGCCTCCAGGGAGGCTCTGTCCCACCTGTCCCCTGGTTTTAATGTCCTTCCCAGGGAATAACCCAGACAGTTCCCATCCTAAGGTCTGGCGAGGCAGCAGTTTTTTCTCCTCTACATCAGCTGACACAAAGGTGCAGTGTGACAGGAAAGCAAAGTCCTGGGGGGTTTTGTGGTTTTTTTTTTGGTTGTTGTTTGTTTGTTTGCTTGCTTGCTTTTTTTGTCTTTTTGTTGTTGGTTTGTTTTTGTGGGTTTTGTTTGTTTGTTTTGTTCTAGATTGGGGGGGGTTGTTTTGTGTACAGGTTAAGAGCCTGGAAAAGGGGCAGATTTTGTCTGGACACACCTGGAAGATGCCTGAAGTAGACTGTGTTTCAAGCCCAACAAGCCAGTTTTTACCCAATAACTCTCAGTGATTCTCTCCAACTGGAGCACTCCACCTCTCCACCTCCTAGCTGTTCTACATCTTTTAAGGGGAGAGAGTCCCATCTGCTTCAAACAATACAGCACAGGCTAGGAAATATTAAGGCTCTGCCAAAATCTGTGATTTAAGTTTCTGAGGCTATGTAAGTGGTGAAAAGGAAAACCTCAACTTTTAACAACATTCAAAGGAGACTGTGAGTCCTGAGCAGGAGCTTTTTGGATTGCAAATGTTCCCCACAGCAGTCCCTGACTTCATGCTCCCTAGCTCAGATAGTCAACAGAATGGGTCCCCATGTATGATCTCTATTCTCCAGTTTTGCTCATTATCTGTGAATTGGGAGCATCTCTCTCTTTTTGGGTACTTACTGTTTCCCCTCTTCCAGGAAAAACTCTTCAGAGGCAGGAAGAGAGATCCCTGAAAGATGTCAGATGCAGAGGATGCATTTGTTACAGCACCAGCTGATGAGCACATCTCTTGCCACAAGGGAAGGGAGAGGGAGGGCTTGCTTCTCCATTAATCAGAGTTAATTTATTTTTGATGTTTTGGGGCCTCCCAGGAGTAATACCTATAGTTCCAGGCTTAGTTTCTAGTTAGTAGCTCAGTGACCTCATTAAATAAGTCCAACCCAATTTCAAGATGATGTCCCTGCAGCCCTGCCTGGGGATCCCTGGTGGCTGCCAACCTGTCAGCCTCTCTGCCCTGGAGTAGGTGCAAGGGGGAGCATTGCTGGTTTACAGCTGTGACAGAAGTGATGGTGCAAGGACTACAAGCTCTCAGCACCTTGCCAGTTCCCAAAGTGTGGTGGACAATGGAGGAACAAAGGTACTGCAGCCTGAAGTGTTCAGTAACCACTTTTTTACTGGAAGTGGATATACCTCGGCCTGGAGAAGATGGCTCAAGCAACAGCAGCTAATAGTTTAATAGGGGTCTTATCTGGAAAACATACTTTCAAATCTTTCCATTCTCCTTTATGAGTAAGAAAGGGCATCCATGGATTCCCCATGTGTCTGCATCATTGAGCTTTCTCAGAAATCCAATATACTCTGACAAATGACACTTGTGTCTGGGCCATCCCTAATGCCACTGCACTGGATTTTCCCTGTCTGGGAGTAAGTCTGTCCAAAGGCTCTTTATTTTTCTCCCTATGAGATAAACAGAATTATTATCCCATTTTAATATATTTCATATGTGACATGGAGATAAAGGATTGATGCAATTCAGAGCTTTGGGATTAGAAAGTGCCAATTGCCTGGGTTTATTCTAAAAGTGGGGGGTTTTGTTTCCCTGATAGAACCTGCCTGGGAAGGCATTTTCCATCTGTCTGAAAAGTTTGTGACTTAAAAGTACCTGTAATGTAAGTCTATCACTTTGTCACCTTTAATATCCTTAAAACCATATACTTCATAAGCTCATTTGAAGCAAGTATCAATCTCCAATTTGCATACTTGGACAGAAATATCAAGTGCCAAAGAGTGTGCACAGGAAGGTGGCTTTAGCAGTCTAACTGGAGTTGTCTTAGTTTTTAAGGTAAATTCAAGAAACCTCAACTCTAAATTAGATACCCCAATAGGTGATTGTAAAATCTAGGGTAACATTTAAAAAGTTGTTGTGTAACTTGTGTACTGGTGAATTTTACCTTAGTGTATTTTGTTGCCCAAGCATCTGGAGTTGCATTAAAAAAAACACACAACCAATGAGGTTGTAAAAAACCCCTCAGGCCATCAAGTCTAAACCTTTACTTTCCACCAGCTTGTCACCTAGACCATGGCACTAAGTACCACGTTCAGTCATTTCTTGAGCACCTCCAACGACGATGATGATGATTTCATCATCTCCCTGGGCAGCCCATTCCAATGTTTAACAACCTTGTCCATTAAGAAATTTCTACTAATGTTCAATCTACTCAAACCTGGTTCCAAGTTGTACAAACCAGTTCAAACTGGACCCAGCTGGTTCAACTGGATCAAACCAGTTGCAACTACTTCAAACTGATTTTAAACAATTCAAACAAGATTAAACTGATTCAAATAATTTCAAACCTGATTTAACTGGATCAAACCAGTTCCAGCTGGTTCAAACCAGATCAAATTGGTTCTACCTGATTCAAACCAGTTTCCAATGGTTGAAGTGCCCCAATCCTCACTGTAAAAAGTTTCAAAATTTGATTGATGACTTTGGAGCAGAGATACTCGGGTCCCCTGCATTATGTGGGATGTCAGCAATGCTGGTTTGAAGAAGGATAAGAATCTCTTCTGTGCATTGATAATTACCCATAAGAATTCGCTAACCAATCCTCTCACTGAGCATTGTGTTCCTTGGCAAATACTATCTACTCTGGCCAACTGACCTGAGAACTCATTTTTCACACAAATGTCAGTAAGGGATGTGGACTCAGGCTACCCACCAGGTGATTATGATAGCCAGGATGCTCTCAGCTGCTGTGGCACCCCTAGCACAGCACGGCGTGTTTGATAGAAGGCTGTATTTTGCATGTTCCTGCATGAGCTGTTTGTAGATCGGGGGAGCATGTGGCACACACACCTGCTTTTGGTTGTGCCATTCCCCCAGGCTCTGCCATGCTGCTCTTATTTTATGACGCAGCCCAGCACAACGCAATCCAAAAGGCAGGTGTGTGACAAGCCTCTCTCTTCACTGACGTGCCTGCCCCAAGCTATCAAGTACTGCAGTTTGCTCTCACAGTTTAGATAGGCAATTACCTCCTCTGTGGTTGCTGTTGTGATACTGGGGATCAGCAAATGAAACTACTCTTCTGATATCTTACATTTCAAGAGCAGCACAGCCTCATTTCCAGTAAAAACTTCTGAGTGGTTTTTTTCACGCTGGGAATGACTATTTGCGGTGGAATTGTGGTCCAAGGAAAATTTCTTTCATACCTACTGAAATTCAATAAAACGACTGATTGTGTTTCATCTTCCAAAATCAGTACTTTGTTTGCTTATTTATGGAACCAGATTTTCCAAAGTTCATACTTACTTATGCACTATAGCAGTGTGCTGAATTTTCAGTCTTGGCATTTTACTAGAAAGTCTACAGATCAGTATATATGTCAATAATACCCACTTAAACTGTTTAAACAGTGTTTCACTTCATAACAAACCATCACTACAGAACTGTGCTGAATCACTTGGGAGACCATATGATATCCTGCTCCTGATACATTTTGAGGTACACAGCTCTCATTTGTTTAATAAATTTATGGCAATTAATTACAACTTTGTTGTATTCACCATTCTTTTGAACAGCTTGGCTTTTCATATTTGAAGAGGATCTTCTTGAACTAATTATACTAAAGGGAGGGCCAAATTCTGTCCCTATGCAGAATGCAGGATACTGTGCACTACATCCTGTGGCATCCTACTGTGCATAACATCCTGTTGTCATTTGTGCAAGAGGATACTGCTGGAGCTGGGGACTTGTATGCCCAGGGAATGAAGGAAAAAAAAATTCAAAGGTGTTCAAGTCTCACGTTCAGGGACATCATATTTTTGAAATGGCAATGGGACTTAGGCTCCTTGCCCATTTTTGAAATGTGTGCCCTCCAGCTACTGCCAAATAATGTAGTCAAAGGGATTTTTCTTTCATTTGAGTTTTCTGTAAACAGATCACAGTTTTCTTATTTATTTATTCTCTCTTCACTTTTTTTTTTTTTGGTGGATATCTTCTCTGCGCAGTTCCTGAGCTGTAGCTCACTCACGAACAATTCATCACGAGCATTTGAAGCTCAAACTATGTTCCTCATCCCAATTGCATGATAACAGTATCAAAATGCTTCCCAGCTAGAAATATTCTATAACAATAACAACAAACAACAACAACAGCAAAGCCTAATCATTGCAGTCCCTGTATGCCTGAGAAATCGCTGCAAACACAGCGAGGGTGAGACCTGCTGCCGGTTGGTGTTTGCCGGGACCCGGCGCGGCTGCTCCTCCGCGGCGGCTCCGGTGGCCGAGCGAGTGCGGCGCCTCCCAGCAGAGGGAGACGTGACACACCGGCTCCGGCCCGGCTCGCTGCTCTCTGCGCCAGATCGATGAGTCATGAATGTTTTAGGAACATGTCAGAGTCCCATGGCTTCTCATTATCTAAGCATTTTATCTGAGAACAAACCTTTTTTAGGCCCGTCTCAGTGCAGCATTCCACCCCAGGTTTCCTCGGTTTCTCCCTTCGGCTGAGGTGAAGGACATGAATAACTTGAAATATTTCACTCTGTTGCACAACAGTGCTATATTCTTCTCTCCCTCTCCACTTGGTATTTATTTTTGTAGCATTGTAGCTACATATCTGCCCCTGAGTTGAATATTAATGTGACTGAGGGGTGTCAGTCTCATGCCCCAGGATCATCTGATTCCAACTGATGTGAGTTTCTCTTTTATTTACTAAGTACTAATTTCTGATTGTCCCATTCAGAGTATAATACCTCAAATTTTTTTTACAAGTGTCACAAGAACCCTCCCTCTGATGTCTCAATACCATCTCACTGCCCACCTCTGCCTTTGTGGTTTTTCCCTCCCTGCCTTAGGTACCATGAAAAAAAACAACATAATTGCTTTTAGGATCTTTGTTTCAAATTCTCTCTGTAGGTGTATATTCTGGGTTGCTCTTACCACATTTGTTATTTTATGGATTTTCTTTCCTAATGCACTTTGCAGAAGGCAACATTAGAAAGAATTATAATTACAGTATTTATTAAACCACTTCTTAGGGGAGGAAACTGATAGCATGCAGAAAGAAATATTTAAGAACAGTAATGAAACACACTGGCAAATCATGTTTAAGAAGATGCAAGTTCTAGAAAGAAATCCAAATTCCATGAAAATTGCTGTTAACATAGTGTTTTGATGCTCTACAATAATATCAGCTTACATACAGACCTGTGTAACATTCGTCTTCTAGATTTTAAAAAATGGCACAATTGTAATTGTTACAGTTTTTCTGTATAGTTCAATATGTTGTCAGTTTCTTGCAGGAACTATTTTGTGAAAACTGATCACATTCAGCAAACTATGGGAGTTTGAATACATGGCAGTGTCCCCAGCCTTCCCATTTCTGTCTACTTAGTGAGGAAAATCAGCTACAAAAAACCCCAAAGAGCGTCACTTTGTGTGTTTGTTTTTTTTTTCTTTTTTCCTTTTTCATTTTGAATGTTGACAAACTACTCTGTTGTACAGTGGGTTTGAAATGCATCTCTCCTTAAGCTCCCCTGCTGTATCTTCCCAGAATGCATGAATGCATTTACTCCTGCCAATGTGTAACCCAATAATCTTCTTTTTAACCAACAGAAAGAAGCTTTCATAGGAAAACCTTAAATTTTCTGAGCAGTGTGTGACAGTAAAAGGAAATCTGTTGTAGCTGCCTGTAATGGAAGCCCAGTTGTGTGTTTTCAGTCTTTTTTCACCCGGCCTTTTAGTGGCAGGGCAATTAGAGCTCAAATGTACAGGGAAAACTTATCCCAGTCCAGTAATCAGAGCAAACATTATATAGATTTTGATTGCTTCAACAAGAATGAAGTCTTTGTTAACTGAAGTAGCTTTATTGATTCAAATGAGGAGATGTATCTATTCTGTTTTTTGAAGTGCTCTAAGCTGCGTATGCATTTAATGCTTATGAATTCAGAGATGAAGGACTCAAAAAGTTCTGTGTCAAGCTGTAGAAGAGAAACAGTATCATTCCCAGAATATTTATTTTAATATTCTTTTCCAAAGGCTATTTTAATACTTGTAATTATCATTATCATCCTATAAAAGACCTTAATGTTTCACAAATGGCGTGATTTGTTTAAGTCACATAATTAACAACATTTTTGACCGTTTAGCAATAATTAGTTTATTTTCATAGAAATACTCTGCTTCATGTCTCTGTACAGAGATTGAAAAATGGTGGAATAGCAAAAATATTCAGTCTCACAGGTAAGGATGAAAAATTTACAAAAAAAAAAAATCACCCACAATGACAACATGTGATCCCGTTTTACATATGACCTTAAGCTCCTTAAAACATGTATAATTTGATGCTAGAAAGTAACTCAGATTTGCATTATTACAGTAGTTTAAATTGACAGCCTTTAGATTTCTTTGTTTGAAGACATTACTAGGAATTCAGCTGTGCATTTGCTCATGGACAACACAGATAGCACCATGCAAAACAGGAAAAATAAAGAGAATTCTTCTTCCTTGCTTTTGAAATCTAACCAGGATAATATGTGGGGTTTTTTGTAATGCAGTGAAAGACAAGTTTTAGTTTTGTCCCAGGTAGAAGCAGCTATTCTGGGTCTGCTTGTATTTCAAATAAAGTTCTGCAGAGATTTACAGAAACCAGCTCAGGCCCTTTGGGAATTAATCCTCTATGTGAAAAACTTTGTGATCTTTCACCAATAGGACTCTACTGTAAAGATAATAACAAGAGTTTATTTTGGTCAGGGAGCATTGCAGGTTATCTGCAGCTGTCTGCTTTATTACCACTTCAATTCGAGACCTACATTTTTATTCATTGTTTCTCGTATGAGTAACATTTTGAAAAGTAATATCAAATAAATGGACCTGTGGCTGTGGCCCCACACAATGCTTTTTTTATTAGATGTCTCAGTTGTTCTGTGTTCGAGGATGATTAAAGTATCTTGAACAGAGTTTCATAGTTACATAGATCATAGTTCATTTTATTCTGTGTGCATTCACAAATTAGTTGATGGTAATCTATTAATAAAAAACTTAATATTCTGCATTACTCTTTATAGAATGTTGCAGGGTTTTCTCTCTCTCTCTCTCTTTTTCATCCTGGCTTGATAATGGCCAAGACTTTTCCTTCCTCTCTGAGTAACATAAACTCTACAATGAGAAGTGATACTTTACCTTCATAACTAACATATTAGCCATTTTTTGGTCTTGAGATTATTAAAACCAGTTCTAAAATGTGGAACAAGAATTTACCACTGAAAACCAGCTTATCTGTTTTCTTGGTCCTAATAAATCAGTACCAGCAACCATGTTATCTGCAAGATTAACATCCCTAAAAGCTCCTCCCTCTCCAGACCACAAAAAAGGGAAGAACTCGATTTTTACAATGTTAGACCACAACAGACATGCCTGGGGACTCATTGATTTCTCTGGAGTTAAATTGTTCCAAGTAACAATACCCGCTCACTTAACAATCCCTTTGAAAAGCAAGTTTTAATGATAAAGTGACCAAGATAGAAGGCATAGGCTGGAAGAGAGGAGATACAGGAGTGAGACAAGACAGTATATTACCAGACAGAGTGGGTAGAGAGTGAGTGCCAGCAAGTTCATTAATGACTGGCGTTTCTGAGTGCTCTACATGTTTTCAAAGGTGTCCTGGAAGAGGAAGGCCTAAACTGGAACTACAAAAGAGTAGCATTATGGAGGCTGCTGGCTGACTTTTTATCCTTTTAATTTTTAGCAGATAAGGAAGATTGGGTTACTTTAGAAGAAAAATGAAGAACCGATCACAGTTTACAAGGATGAGCATGTGGGAGGACTGCAGGGGATGGAACACTGTAAAAGTAACAGGACATAATACATAAGCAGCAAGATCCTGTTTCTTAGAAGACTCAGATAAACAATATCATCATAACTAGGACAAGATTCACAGTTACAAGTCAAGAAAATATTTTGTGATTCTTGTTTCTCTCCACACTTCTAACATTTCAGAGATTGTCAAGTCCCAAAATGCCTCCAGGAGCACAGAACAAAATAGTCACTTTAGCCATTTTTCCTCCTCTTTTTGTGTTTTTGTTGTATTTTTGTTTTGTTTGAGGAGATTGGTTTGTTTGTTTGCTTGGTTTTGGTTTTGGTTTGGTTTTTTTTCCTCCCAAAAAGGAATTTATTTTTCACATAAATTTACTTTTATTCCACACATGCCTTTGATCTTTCTCTGCAAGGAAAAGAATTTTCACAGTGATGCCAGGACATCACTAGTTTGCACAGCAGTACATCCTGTAAGCTGGGCTACCTTTGAATATGTGGTGGAAGGTAATTCTGTGACATTTTCTAGCTAGCCAGATCTCTGTGCATGATGGAACTGTAAAAAAAAAAAGGAGTTCAGGGCATGCAAAGGAGACACTGTGTAGCCTTACCCCATTCCGGCTTGTATCCAGACCTTTTGTTACCCTTTTAAGGACGTTCCTCTGCCCTAGGAGTGCCATGTGTCCGTAGTGTTTACAAGAGAATTAAGATTACCAGTGATAGTGGTCTTAGGATCAAGAGGCAAGTCTACACTCAGTACCATGTTTATACTCCCAGCTGGTTTTCCCAGAATAAGTACACACATCAACAATTCCATAATGCATGAGTAAGATCTGTTTATTCCTTACCACAGCTGCAGCCTTAATCATCTGTTCTTCTCCAAACCAGTAAAACTCTGTGCTGTGGAATAGTACTAAACAATGTGTAGTGCCTTGGATCAGGATCAGGCTCAGACCAAGTCCAGATTTAACAATCCAGTTTTGCACATGGTCATTACATTGCATTTCAGCTCTCTGCTCCCAGAAATAGGAATTCCTTCAGTTTTCCATTCAGCTGTGCCCTGCTCTCAACAAGTAATTTTGGAGACTAGCTTTTTTAATACATATGTTACATATGTAACCAAATACAAATTTTTGGGAACAGGAGATAATTTATGTGGCACTTTTTGCCAAAATTATAGGAAAAAAATTATAAACCATGAAGATCCCTAAAATTTTGCAGTGCTGTAGAAAGCTGCAAGGCCAAAGCTAATGGCATTTCCTTGGGTACTGGATTGGTGTCACAATTATTCTCTGCTGATGAGTGGCATATTTAAGAAACCCGCGTCAGTCTGGAGATTATGATAGAAAGAAAAAGACATTTTTAGATCATTGAATCAGGTGGATTCATTTGGAAGCACTGATAAATAGACACAGCTGGCAGCAGAACTAGCTGCCGAGCTGTCCTATATTTCCTGTCTCCTATGAAGTGTTAATATCAGGTGAAGTTGATTAGTATTAAAAAACAAACTGAAAGCAACTGGAAGGGGAAATAACAAAGAATAGAACTAATATTTGTCTAGAGTCACCTAAAATCCACAAAAAAACCAATGAAAAGTCTTCTCTTAGCTTTGTCTGCTACTGCTTTCCAGAGAACTTCAGCAAACACCACTCTGTGAGCTGACTCCTTTCACAGCTACTGAAGTACCTTTGATAGCTACTAAAGACTGTGTGTTCATTAGCAGATTGGCCAAGCAGCTACACAGCCATTGCTGCAAATCACTGTGGGTGGGTGTGTTTCTTCAAACTCAGGGCCACAATACTCAGTATGGTTTTCACCTCTCACTATAACACGTTTCATCTGGACCACCTAACTCCCTGTGGTTTTCAATTCAGTGGGTCTGTAAATAGCGATGCTGCTTTCATCACGGACAATATTTATGTCCTTTCACATTTAACCCCAGTAGAATCAGTGCTAAAGGTGAACATTAAACCAGAAAATGATTCCTTTAATTACATCTGCTACTGACACAAATGTTCTTTATATCCAGAATCTCCTGCAAGTCCTTTTATGAACTACCATATAACTCTGGCAGGAAAGCAAGTGTTCACAGGCTTAAAGAATTCCGTATTAATTTTATTGATGGTAATTTTGATAGTTGGGCACTCTGAAGCTCCTTGTGGAGCATAGACTGGCTTGGCTAATGGATTCTGTAAATGGAGAATACATTC